>NC_048320.1:10405386-10427361 GCF_013100865.1 Trachemys scripta elegans | reverse complement strand
GGGGCATTTTAAGTACATACACACACACACACACACTTAGAATGCCCCATATTGCAAGGTACATGTCTGAATGGGAATAATCCACACAGACACACACACTTGCTTAGATTGTGGCATCTTGCGGAGTGCGTTCTTGCATCAAAATAATACCGATGCGTTTACTTGCTTACACTGTGCCATGCTGCAGAGAACCTTCTTAAATCGGAATCAATCCTGGAGTCTATTTATTTGCTTCATTAGACCGCGCTCGGTGTGCCGAGTTCTGGGCATCGTTACAGCAGAATTCTATCGGTAGCCTTCTACTGGTTTGGAGTGTGACATGTTGCCACTGTACATCCCTGACCTGGAATATCCACATCTGAAAACTTCTCTACAGATCCCTTCCTCGTTCCACCCTAGAGCAACCATTTCAGCAAAGTCACCTGCCTGGCACATCCGTCTACCTAAAGCTTCCGAGAGTGGCGCCTTAAGCCGAGAAAGCAGGGCAAGGGGTTGGGGACATTACCTGCAAAGGCAGATTTCCAGAAGTGCCCAGCCTGGCTTTGATCTTTGGGGCAACACATCTGGCTGTTCCAACCGCCGGTTAAAGCCCACGGCTGGTGGTAACTGTCCACGGGTAAAAGTGTCTCATGTCTGGGCTCTCCCGGCCCACCTATGGTCTGAACTACAGAAACGTCCAGGTAGCTAGCCCTGGGCTGGTACGGGCCTGCGTAGCCGGGGTAGAAAGCCAACTCTGTCGGTCGGGTCTGGTAGTCATCAGCCGCCGCTGGGGTGTCCATATATTTATCCGCAGAGTAGCTGGACTGGGGGCAAGGTTTGAGGGCGCTCCTGGCAACCCGGCAAGAATAATAACCGCTGCCGAAATATCCATACGGTAAAGGCGGGGTGGTGGAGGAACTTTGGGGGATAGCAGGGCACGGAATGCATTGCTTGGAGGGCTCCCCGGGGCCTGCACCGGGAACATCCAGGGTGGAGTACGTAGAGCCCTGCATCAAGGCAGGAGGAGGGGGCCCTCCTAAGGCAGAGTGACCCACCAGATTCCTGCACTGGCTTGCAGCAAAACTGCCCGCCCCCATGAGCCCCTCCATGCTCTTGGTGCTTTCATCCAGCTCCCCGGCGCTCGCGAAAGTCCCAGGGTCCATGCAGCGAGGTTTGCAGGCCGGTGCATTGGTCAGATCACACTCAGCAGCATTTGGGCTCTGGGAGGGAGGGCTCCTAATCTTTTTAAAAGGCTGGGAACTGCAGAGGAGGCTGCATTTCCTCCAGCCAACTTGCTCTGACGCAAACTACGTGTCCTTCCCCAGCCGAGTTATTCATTGGCTGCCGAGAGCCCGAGGGGGGAAGGGAAGAGAGAAGGGAAGGGGAGAAAAAAAACTCTAATAGTCTTATTGCGAAAATGCTTTTATTCCAGTTGTGGGAAAAATAACCCTCTGCACCAGCGACAGGCTAAACAAAATCAAGCGGGGGGGAAAAGGGAGGGGAGAGTTTTTGCTTTTCAAACTGCATCTTCCCAAGAAGGAGCGGGGAAAATACGAACATTCCCAGTGCGAAATGGAATTCCTGTAATTCATTGTCTACGTTCTTTCGGGCAGATCTGCGGTTGCACTAGAAAGCTACACTTTAAAAAGAAACAAGAAAAAAAAAACACGATACCTATGCAAGAGGAGACAGAACAATTGTCTGAACATGTTAAGAATTCAGAATCTCATTGGTTCTGAAACTTTAGACGTCCTTAGAATGGCCTCGATTTTATTTAGAATAAAGTTAGACTAACTTGAGAAGTTAATCTAGGCCTTCGCGTGTTGCAGTTCATAACAGCTCTCCTAAACCGCACTGTTTTCTGACTGTTTCATCGCTAGGAGTGTGTGTGGCTCTCTTTCCCCCTCTCTCCGGCTGAAAATGTTCATTCAATTATTTTTGATTTTTTAAAAATATGTTTTTTATTTAAAACAGCGAGCGAGCGAGAGGGTTTACATAACAATTGTAAAAGACAATGGTCTCCTGGGAGGGAAAGAATGAAGAGACAGGGAGGGGAAAGCCATGAAGGAAAGAATAAAATGTTGGGGAAAGGGGGGAGCAATCAGCAATGCTACAAAATACTGGGTCTGCCATATAATTGCAAAAGCTGAAAAAACCTCTTGCACTAACTATATGCAGAAGGAAAGTCTGGGAGGATTTTTTTTAAGGGCTGAATTAATCCACACCAGACGCAGACTTTTCTTATTTTCACTGGGTGGTGGCATGGCATTGAACGCTGTCTCAGCTAACATAACTGCACTTTTTAAAAAGAAATCGAGGTTTTCCATGATAGCTGCTTACAGATGAGCTGCCTCAGTATCTGGAAGAGTTTCTGAGCGAGTAAATAATTCGGACATGCACCGCCAGAGAAGTTTAGAAAAGTTGTTGAATGAATACACAATTGAGACGTAGGTGTGTGTACCAGAGAGAGAGAAAGAGAGGAACGGAGTATCTAACGTTTTTGAACGAATAAATAATACATATACACACTCTCTCTCATAGGGACACTCGTCTCTGATTTATGAATTCATTCAAAAACTTTCCCAAATTTCTCTGAGTGTTTTCCTCTCTCGTACACACGTGAATAAATAATTGTGTATGTGCATCATGTCCATTTACATGATCATGGTGCTAATATTACACATACACCCTCACACGCAAATATGTGTCTGTTTTCCTTCAAAAAAGCGTTTGGTTGAAACTTATTCCACTTCGCCTGTTTTTTACGCAGAGGATAGTGTTCATAAAACCACGCGCATTTCCAGGCAGGCTTGCCTCACATGACTATTTGAGGTTAGTCTGAGTGGATTTTGTTCTTTTAGGTTTATTTTTATTTTTAATGTGCAAAGAGAAAGTTTTGGAACGCTGAACAACCCTACTGGTAGAGTTCTGCTTTCTGAGATTACACATCTTAAAACGCCCCGTCCTGAGACTTTAACAAATGAAATAATAACACAGGTTTTAACCATGTCCCAGAGTTTAAAAAAAAATTAAGAGTCTTTTAAACACAGGGATGGGCACGTCAGAAATAAAGCGAGGCTGCTAATGAGGGAATGGATTAAAAGGAGGTCTTGAGCGCGCATTCGTCCAACCTAAATTTTCAAACGTCTAGTCACTCACATCTTTAAAACGTCCCAGGATTTTAAATTATGACTTAGTTCTTAGCTCTGGTTGGGGGCTTGCTCTTCTTATACAATGTCTTGCGTTGTGTAATTTATTGCAACCATATTTTGGGGGCATTTGTCATAGCTCTGGTCGCTAACAAAAGCTTTAAATAATCATTAGTTGTAAACCAAAAACACGACATCCTTAAAAAAAATCAGTTTAGCAAAGAAATAGAAAAGAAAGACTTGTTTCCAATAATCTCTCTCTCGTCTATCTATATACCTTATTTATATCTATCGTATCTCTATAAATATTATTATTATTATTATTATTTTACCCATATGTGTGTGTGTGTGTATCCGATTAATTAGCTATTTTAGATCAATGATGGAATGGGACATTATCTTTGCAGTTAACCATTACCATAGGAAAGTTCTCTGCTTTACTCACATGAGTAACCCATTTTAAATAAATGATGCAGACAAGCAGAATCCGGCCCTGAAACTCTCAGGCAGAATTCACTGCGGAAAGTCATTTAATTTCTTTAAAAACGTAACAGGGGGCGAGGTGTGTCTTGTCCTTCTCCCATCGAAATCAACGATACATTTTGCAACTGGACTCAGCGACAGCAGGATTGGGCTGTAGGTTCACCACACACAAACACAAAGTCTGGAGATCAAAACGTGTCCTGTCATCATTTTTGTTTCACACTCTCTAGAGCCTTGAAGTCGCTTATGCGTGAGTCTTGGCCAAATTTTAGTTTGGTTTCTCCTTCGATTTCTTTTTAACTAGTAAATGGTCCTAATTTGTATTTAATCTCTCTTTTAAGACTACGCTATTCTCATTTCAAGGCTATTTTTAAAAATATATCTATTTAAAAGCGGCCACGTTTTCTTCATTGTCTTCATTCACTCCTGTTTCCAAACCATTCTCCGAGCTTGGGAACCGGGCTGTGATACCATTCAACCAGTCAAATGTTTGCAGACAGGGGAAAAACACACTAAAGTCTTAAAATGCTCCTTTGCATAAAGGTCAGACATAATCTGAAGGTCAAGGCCAAGTTGAAAGTTAAGAGTCTGTTTACCTCTGGCGCTTTTCTATTCAGCAGAGCTCTATATACTAAGTTGACCTTTGCAAGTCCCTAGTCCACCGTTCTTTTAATGGGGCAGACACACTGAAGGCTATTACCAGCAATGTCTGACTTTAGAATTCACAGCTCGGTGTTAAACCCCACCCTACAGGACAGTTTTACTACCCTTTAACTAAGTTGGCCACTGTCTAATAGATTACGCATCAAGAAATACAGAGATTGATTTTCGCAAGTTCCTAACCAAATGAGCAAATCCACGGATGCCAGAATAAAATGTGAACAATAATATTGCACATTCGGAAGAAGCTACTGAAGGCAGAATGATTGTGGTTTGGTGACACAGTAGAGTCCTCCAAAGAAAGTCTTTTGGGGATTTTTTGTGGTTGTTTTGTTTGCTTTATTTTATTTTTTTTGATTGGTATTCAAGATTTAAAAAAAAAAGTAGGGTACGAAAGCACCTCTGTGATGATATTATATGTCCAGGACGTTCAGAGAGTAAACTCAGTCCAATATATCTCTATCCATATCCTGCAGTCCTTCCTTCTGCAAAAGTCTTACTGAAAGCAATTGTGTTGGTTGCCGGAGTAAAGACTACAGGTGGGGACCTAGCTTTGTACCCAGAATCACCTGATTTAGGACAATTCTCTGTTTGGGTTGGTACAGCCCAATGGATTAAAGTTTTCCAAAACGGTGATATACGCCCAACTTTTGATTCCAATTCCTTTCTGAACACTGAAATATGCTACAACAAATTTTACTGTAGACATAGTTTAAAAGGTGGGTTCCAAAAGTAAACTTTAAAATATCCTTTAAACTTTACATTAAGCTTCAACATAACAGTCAGGAGATTTTACAGAGACTTTTCTATCTAAAAATTAATATCACTTTAAGATGCTTGTCCACAACAGTGGAACTTATTTTGAACACTAAAAAGATTTCTTTTTTTAAAAGAGAACTTCCTTTTAGTGCATGGATTATAACAACCATGACGCTGATATATACGCCATCTGGAAACTGAAAAGCCGTGCACTAATTTTTAACTGTCTTTAATTTTTCCAAGCAATTGATATACAAGTTAGGGAGAGAGAAAAAAATTCCTCAAAGCTGTTTAAGTGGGAACTATTGAAGCAATTTATGAGTTTCACGTTTGGAAATAATTATTGTTGGAAAATGGGATATTTGTTTGTTCTCGGTCTGGGCAGGAGCCCAGTTCTTAAGGCCTGTCCAGGGCTTCTGGTTTTGACAATATTTCTGGGAAATAAGGGAAAATCTTCATCAGCTTTTCCTGCCACCTCATAAATTCACGAGGATTAAATAGAAGTTACGGTTTTTCCTTCACGAAGAATGGTAGTCTCGCAGCCTATGTTTTGAATGGCTGTAAATTGCATAACAATTCTTTTTCGATCTTATGAATCAGTCACTTGGCGTGGTGACAGAAAGTAGATTATTCGCACTGTTCGGATTTGTTCTGTTTGTTTTTTGCTTCGTTTTATTTTTCTTTTACAAACATTGTTCTGATTCAGAAGCCCGGCGTACCCCTCGGGAACTCGGAATCTGCCAGATCCTACAGCAAACCAACCCATTTTCAAACTCCAAGCCTAGTAAGTTTTGTTTAAAAAAACTGGAGTGATTTCAAAACATCAGTGTCTTGTCTCTAGAGGTTAGTCACAAGTTTCCGAGCCCGAGAACTGTTTACCCCTAACCTGGATAGAACTGTGAACATGTGTCTGCACTTGAGTTGAGTTTTATTTTCAGAAATCTCTCCCCCAGCTTACAGGAGATCTTATTTCTGACCCTTCGCAGTTCTTGTTCGTGTCCCACGTTCTAAACTATTTAAATCGCGGCCTTTGCACTGCGTCTATCTTATTGATTTTTAAAGCAATATTCCAAAGAATAAAGTAAACTTTGTATACTTATGAAACAACAGGTTTCCAGAATGGCGGTGCCTTCTGTATGGCCTTGCTGTGGCAACTTCACGACTGCTTTGTGAGAGCCATAGAAAATAACCGGGTTCGTGTATTGCATCGCTTTTAAAAGACAACAAGGCGATCTCCCAGCACTGTGACTAGATTAATAAGTGAACAAAAGGCCCCTTTATGATTTAATCACTCGCTTCTCTCCAAGCACCCTTTTTGCTAAGTGTTGCCTACTCAATTTTGGCAGGAATCCGTCTACATTCAACCTGCCTCCAAAACAGTTTAATCCACCCCCCACTCCCCGCAACAAAAACAGTCTCAGAAGACTCGCCAAGGGGGCTAGATAGAAATGGGAGAATAAAATCTCCGACTTCGGTTTGACACCTCAGACGCAAGCGAAGGTGTTCTTCTAGCAGGAATGTTTATTTCAGCGTTTCTAAGCGCTGCTCCAGCGATCAGGTTTGCTTTCAAGGAAGTGAGGGGCAGGGGCTGGGTATGTGAGGACTCATGGGCCCCTTTGGAAAATCGTTTTGCCTTCTTGTTGAAAGAGCCACACGGGAAACTTGATTCACCTGCGTAGAATAGCGAAGAGGAGCCCTGGGACAGCAGGTGGAGGAAAGGAAGATTCGGTTTGTAAAGTATCTAGAGAAATACTCTAAAACTAGATCAGGGCATTCGACTTTCCCCCCTCAAGTCACTAATTTAAACTCATTTTAGGCATGATTGGGGGGTTTTTTTTGGGAGGGGGAACGAGCAAATTAATTCATTTACTCTAAAGTTTTTGCACTTCGGAAGACCTATTTATAGAATGGCCTACTGCTACAGCACCGAATACATCGTTTCACTGGTTTTAAAAAATCGCATTAAAGAGGGGGACAATTTACACCACACCAGAGATGATTCCTATTGGCTAGTTCCCCAGCTACCAGTAGTGTTGAGCTCAGGGCAGTAAGGAGGCACGGCCTTAACGCACTGATGGGGCCTCTATTTCCATCAATCTCATGCAAAATGGCAGGTGCTTGGCCCCCATTCGACATTGTATGTTTGCTGTTACAAACATGCATCCAACATTCGGGGAGGGGCAGGGGATTCATCTGAAGTCGGTGGGAGATTTGCATGCCAGGAAGTGGTGCACGGTGTATGTTTGGGGGCGCTACCAACAGCCCCCGGGGTGGGAGACGGCTTGGGGTGAACTCTTGGCCTCCTTGAAGTCAGTGGCAAACTCCCAGTCACCTCGCTACCCCAGGGCTTCAATGCCTTGAGATTCCAGTTCCAGTCCCACCCTATAGAAGATGATTGTCTCTATGTCTTGTTTTTTTCCATTGGCAGAATGAGGGGGGTGGTCCTTTCCTACTCCCCAGAGGTGTTTTGAGGCTATCTCTTGTTCTGTGTATGTACAGTGCCTAGGACAATGTGCTGGCCCTAGAGAGGACCAGAATAATAATATATGATGGCGAGGTGCTGCCTACTACTTGTGCTAGGGCTGAGTAGATCATAGAATAGGTTGGAAGAGCCCTCAGGAGATCATCTAGTCCAATCCCCTGCTCAAAGCAGGACCAACCCCAGCTAAATCATCCCAGCCAAGATACCCATCTCTGTGTGAAAAAGGCAGCTGTGATGGCACTTACTGCAAGGTACAGTAGGATCCATGCACAGATTTAACATGTCCCTTCCTGAGCAGTCACCTCACAAGGATTCTGGGGTGACAAAAAAGTCACGTTTCAGCCCAACAGACCAGCCAATTATATCTCTCTGTTTGGGAGATAACATGCTATCTTGTGCACTCCTGAATATAGCAATGCTTAGCTTTTCATCTATAGATCCCACAGCCCTGTACAAAGGAAGCACTATTAGCCTCATGTTACCACTGGCAAAACTGAGGCAGAGAACCTAGTGGCTTCTCCAAGGTCACACAGTAGGTCAGTGGAAGAATAAAACCCAGCTCTTCCACCAGTGACCTGGTTGCCTCCCCATATGGTGCAGCCCAGAAGAGCCTCTTTTTGGAGCTCTCTTTCTGCCTGGGACTGCACAATCCTGTATGGGGTGGGAGATGGACTGAGATGTTGTCTTGATCCTAGAGGCTTGCACAATAGAGAAGCAAATGTGAGCAGGCACTGTGTGGTACGGTCCTCCCCCATGGAACAAAGTCTCAGGTTCCTTCTCAGCCTTCAACTGTGGCAGAGTATAGCTTTGTTCGAGGAGACATAGCCCCAAGTAGGATTCTCAGGGGTAGATCCTGGTCCCTACTCTGTTACTTCTCTGGTGGATGAAAAGTTGGCAGGGGATTCCTCTTACAGCGGGGAATTCCTAAGTAATATAAAGGTGTTGTAGCCAGTTCTATGTCCACCATTCCTCCCTCCCCCCCTCCAAATCATACAGGATACTGTGGCCGTGTGGCCAGAGCACTTTGAGCTATGGTGATCCTGAGCTGGAGGAACAGCTCCTAGGGGGAATAACTTAGAGCAGCCCCAAGGCAGCTCTACGTTGCATTGTGGAGCTAAAGTGACTCCCCACTTTCCCTCAGGATAGAGGGAGCAAAATGGTGGTGTAATGCCACCTGGGTCCTGCACGGAGCAAAGAAACTTGAGGAGGATCCTACACTCAGCAGATAAGTGAGAGGCCTTTCTATGCTCTCTCCTCTTTGGCCTTACTTCTGGTCCTGAGAAGGTGTAACTCAGTGGCCATGCACCAGCAGCATCATTAGTACAGGACTGGGCTCACATGTGCTCATTATTTACCTCACACTTAAAAGTGCTACACTCCACACATGTACTACACAGGGCCAAGCCCATAATAGGTCTTTGTCTTTTCCATCTATCTTTTCTCTGATTTTCAGTTAACACAAATGCAAGATCCATCATCTTAGCTTCTTGGAGAGATCTAGACACAAAGGTACTGTTCTCTCATGTAAACGAGACCCATGGCAGATGTAATAGGGCAAATTCTCTTAATTGAAGGCCAGATTCTACCACGCTCCCTTACACAGAGGCATGCCTTACTTCCAGAAAAGTCCCATTGGAATCGGTGTCCCTACTTGTGGGGTAAGTTATTACTCAATGTGAGTAAAGGCATCTCTGGCCTAAAGTAAATGACCCCAGTACAGCTCCATTCTGCTCACAAACATTAGAAGAAATGAGCATGATCTTAGCAGAATTGGGTCCTTGTGGCTCAATCTTACATTGCTGATGTCAATGGGAAGATTGCCATTGATATAAATGGCAGCAGGATGGAGTTAATAGTTTGTAGATCCTTTAGGGGCAGGGGCCTGTCTTCTTACACATCTGCAAAACACCGTAGATACATATGGTGCTATATACATAACCTCAAATGAAACAACAACTGTTCTTTATAGGTGTGTCACAGGGTGCAGTCCCTGCTTAGCAGCACCTCCTCCTGGCCATTCTGGGGATTAGCTCTGGTTAGGCATTGCCCCATCCTTCAGCAGGTGTTTCTCCCATCATCCTCTCACCATCTACCACTCAAGGAGCTCCCTCTTCATGACTTAGCCCTCCAGCCAGGTCACCACATATTTCTCCTTCTGAGGGTAGTGGTGGGGGAATGTATCAAAGTCCCTCCCCACAAAATGGCAGTCTTCTCTTTACTCCCCTAATTGTGCCACTCCTCCAGTGGCCAGGTCCACCCTCTACTCCAGGCCCTGGTTCAGGGGCCCTCTCATCAGCAGCCAAAGTCTGACCTACGCCATACTTTGCTGCTTTTCCCCTGAGCCTTGCCTGCCTCTCTGACTCCCTCATCTCTGGGTTTGCCAGTCCAAACTCCCCTACACACCTTCCTTCTCCCAGGGAGCGACTGCAGCTTATTTCTCTGCTGCTGTTACCAGCTTCCTGGCTTACATAGGCCCCGCCCAGCTGAGCCTCTTCTAATTAAATCTCTGCTCCCTATTTCCTCCAGGTGCAGGCTGGGCAGTTAATTGGCCAGCTTAACCCCTCCAGGCCTGTGTGGGGTAGACGCCCCATTACAAGGTGTTTCAGATCTCCCAGCAGAGGGGAGGAGGGAGGATATGACTGCCTGGAAATTACATACACCAAAAGAGAGACAGGCAGCAGCATTGTGTTGGGTGGCTTATTTCTCAGTCAAGCTAAAGGCATGTCATGCTGTCCGTTCCTTAGCTGAGGCGTGTACCTGGCACGTCGCAGGTGAAAATTCAGGTGACGATATGCCCTCTCGAGATGTGTCACAAAATCCTAGAACCCTAACAACAATAGGGCAGTCCTTAAAAGCCATCATGGATGTAGAATTGTCTAGCTCTGTGCATCTTATGGCTGTAGCAGGCATGGATTGGACATAAAAAGTGGGGTAAAACTGTACACATTACCTGTTTTATGGGCAATTAGGACTCTGCGATTCCAGACAAATGTTGTTTATTTCTCACATATCGTTTCATAAGAGGGTCTCACATCTAGTAAAGAAAGGCCCAAGAAATCCATCCTGGATTGTACTAGCAGAATGTGCCGGATGGTTAGACCAATAATCCATAAGAAGAGACCCATGTATGGACGTTAGTATAGGTTGAACACTGACTTCCTTAGGCAGAGGCACTAATCCGAAACCCCCACCCACCGCCAGGTCCAGCAATCCACCAAAACAAATGGAGCCAAATATGATGCGAAGTGTGCTGCCCTGATGGCACACAGACATATCCATTTTCCCCAGTGATTTGCTTTTTTTTATTCTTCTCACACACAGAAAACAATCAAGCCCAAAGTCACTGACCATTCTCCCTTGTGGGATCAGAGAAACAAGAGAGAGCAAAAGCTAGTGTGGAATCTATTCTGGTGATGTGCTTAGAAACAATGGCGGTGGCCATATATAACAGGATGCTGGCTAGGAGATCCAAGCCAAGCCCCTGTTAGCCCAGCTCTGCTTAAGAGGGGGATTAGTTAGGACTGGCCAGGGAGGCCACGCCCTAATCACCTGAGGGGATGCACCTGCAGGCCTGAGTGGCCAGCCTGCTATATAAAGCTGTCTGGGAGGAAGTGAGGGAGAGAGACAGGAAAGGGAGGAGTAAGGCGCTTGAGACCCCTGCTGGCAGGAGATGCTAGTGGTCTCCCAGAGTGTTGGTCTGTAAGATATGTAAATAGTAGGTGGTGGGAATAGGCACGAACAATAAAAGAGCACTGGTGCATGTACTTTGGAGCAGTCTCCGACTGAGTTTATGGAGCAGGCACTGCTACACCATGGTATGAATGAGTAGATAGATATTCATATAACAGTAGCCCTTTCAAGCACCGTAGCTTACTCCCCTTCTCTGTGCTTCAGGAGTTTAGATGTGGACAATAAGAGGGCTATGGCACAACTACATACATGGACATATGTACAGTTGCTAGTGTGGACATAGCCAAAGGGTATGTCTACACGGCAAAGAAAAACTCGCAGCTGGCAAGGTCCTTGAGTCCGGGGTCCAACCCATGCCTGGAACTCTACACAGCAATGAAACAGCCCTGCAATCTGAGGTCCATTAGCCCGAACTGGCTGGCATAGGCCAACCATGGGTTTTTTACATACCCTTAGAGACCTCAACTGGTATTGGGAGGGCCTTTGTGCTAGGTGCGGTACACATGCATAGTAGGAGACAGTCTTTACCCCAAAGAGGTTATCATCTAAAGATGTGGAAGTGAAAGAGGGGCAAAGGCCCTGGTCCTCAAAGGTATTTAGGCCTCCTAAATCCCATTGATTTCAATTCCTTTGAGGACCTGGGCTAAAGTGATCTGCCTGAGATCACAGAGCATATCGGTGGTAGAACAATAACACAGCCTAGCTAAACCTAGTTAGGTGGGTAGCTTTTGTTCTCAACAGTACATTTTATAGTTCCTCGCCCAGTCTAGTTTTAAATGCCCTAACTGATGGCATTTCCACCACTTCTCTTGGGAAATTATTCCACAGCCTAACTGACCTCACTATAACAATATTTTGTCTGACATCCAGTTTAAATCTTCTGCTTCTTAATAGCTTCCTTCTGTCGCCCTAAATAATTCCTCACATTCCTTGTTGTTTCATCAGTCTATCCAATATCTGTAGATGTCTATTACCGGCCTTTAATCACTGCGCGTCGTATTGAGGGTTACGTTGTACCTTTAGGCATCACCCTGAGCAAGGCATGATGTCTGAGCTGCCCTATCTCGGGGGAAGCCCTGAGAGATATTGTGACTCAAAGACACTGCTAGCATGCACAGTTCTCTCTTCTCTCCCTGGTCCGACCCCTTGCTCCAAGTGAGGGACGGTGATCATTTACTGTTGGCCTAGAGCAGCAGCAAATTATGACATCCCCTCACCTCCCTAAGCCAGCTGAGATATTTGGCTGGCACATGGAAGGGACTTGTCAAGCTTGTGCCCATTCTCGGATGTTCCTTGCCCACCTGCTCCAGGAAGGGACTAAGCAGATGCACAGTGTCCTCAGAGCTATGGAGCAGGTAGGTAGCCCATGCAGGGGACTTCTTCCTCCACCTCACAGGCATACAAGCCAAGTCTCCATCTAGCCCGCAATGTCATTAATATGTTTCACTCTCATTTTTCTCCAGTGGCCTGATTATTTCTGCTGCTCTTTTCTCCACTCCCCCCGACCCCACTAGATCTATAACTTCCTGGTAAGGAGATGGTCAGCCCTGAAAGCAATGCCCCTGGAGTAAGTACAGTTGTATAAAGAGGGAGTTTTACACCTGACTTCAACGAGAGCAGAGTTAAGTCAGCGGTGAGGACTTCTGAACATTTATCAAAATAGCCATTCCAGAATAATTACTCTGGAATAGTTATTTTAGTATAAATCCCCATGTGGACATGCTTATTCCAGAATAAGCCTGTCCACAGGGAGGCTCACACTGAAATAACTATTCTGGGATAATTATTCTGGAATAGCTACTTTGGTGAATTTCTAAGTGTGGACCATCCCTTAGCCATTTACATAGGTAATGAGAACATCCATCGTTACCTTAAATAAACTCAAATTATTTCAGACTCTAACAGATTAGGATCAAACTTCTGCTACAGGGAAGTTATTTCATAACTGTTCATGAGAGGGAGCCAGGCAGAGGAACCACTGCACCCTTTGTATACTGTGGGCCAGGTTCTAGTTTGGGCCTGGATAGGCTGATGTGGTCAGGAATGTTGGAAGGGGGCGGGGGAGCTGGGTATGGGTAGAATCTGCTGGATCTTTGTGTATGTTATTCCAGTGTCCCCAAAGCCCGGTTGGGAGAGGCTATGGCTTCCATTCCAGCCCATACACTGGAATATTAGTAATAGGTGTTGGGAGAGGCTGTAACACAGCTTTTTCTCCTTCATCATCATCATCATCACCATCATCATCATCATCATCATCTTCATTAAATACAGTATATACAGGAGCAGATCCTGACCCATGCTTTGATCCCTTTGGGCCGCAGAAACATGGCAAAGGGACCATAAAAAACTACTCTAAATGTGGATCTTTAGCTAGCATAACAATTGTGTAGCAGATCTATGCAGCCATTCACAGCTCTGCTAGTGCAGGGGCATGTCAGGAGGTAAGTTATACAACAAGAACATGGACTATCTCCTAGAGTCAGTCACTTAATTTGGTTTCTGCTTCCTGATTGGATGATTGAAACATTTTAGATAGAGGGAGAGCCAAAGTAGAACACCAGGAATAACAAATTACCTTCTTTCCAGTTTGGATGTTCAGATTAATCTAATCATTTATCTTATGTAATTTTCTAAATATGCACATATTTTCAGGAATAACTGGCAGTTGTCTAAATAGCCATTACTGCAAATAGAAGTAATGAATAATACAACCCCATGAGTGATAGTGAAAAATGCTTTCATGCATGAAAATATGCATGAATCATTAGCAATTTTACCATTCAACCAGCTCTAATGTAATACTATTTTCCAAATAAATACATGAACCATCAAGTAGTGTTATTATATTAGAAACACAAATTTTCAAATACCAAATGCTTTCTTCCCCCCCCCCCCCCCCCCACACTCCCCTGCTTCCTCCTGGTAAGGCAATCCCAATTGCCTGTTTCATTCCTTTGAGAAAGACATTGCAAAATTCCTTCCAACCAACCAGAAATTCTGGCACAAATCCAACAGTCCTGAAACACATGTTGTAACTCAGCATTTGACATAGTACAGCTGCTTTTAGAGGAGGGGGAAATGTCCTTTGGAGACATGATGAAAATAACATGAAAACACATTGCATCAAAACTCTGCACAGGGGGTGCTGAGTCAAAGCCCATTGAAATAGTGGGGAAACGCCTGTTGATTTCAGTGGGGTTTGGATGAGGTCCATAGAGCCCAATGCCTATAACTTGCCATTAGACTTGACTTTGGGAACAGATTGGAGCAGTGGCAGTGAGTGATAGCTCTGTTGATACAAAATCCATGATCCTACTATCAATTTCAGAAGACTTCACCACCCACCCCCCCGTAACAACTCAACAAATGCCTTTGCCACAAACAAATCACAATTTTCTCAGGAGTAAAATCCAGTGACAGTGTTCATCAACCCACTGATCGTGCAGAACCTCATTCAATTCACAACCGTGCTGCTAACATGTATGACTTCGGATTAGACCTTGTCCAAACCTCACTGAAGTCAAAGGAACGGCTCCATTTGACCTCAAGGAGCGTTGGCTCAGGGTCTTGCAGTTCAGAGTCTAGGCATATTGGACTTCCGAGGGGTTACTTCTCAGTATTCTCCCGAAAGGAACTGAACTGTAGCAGCTGCTGTTGGCTTTAACAAGGAGTGGAGGCTGCTCAGAACCTTTCAGGATCCTGGCCGCATCTCCTAAATTAAGGAAAGGGGTCACCCAAAAAGTGATACATTAACAAACAATAATTAATAATCCCGAACTGACTATTTTTATTGAGTTAGCTTGAACGTGTAAATTCACTGTCGTTGCCTGTATGCGCCGTGCAATGTTTGCGGCGAATTCTCAGCAAAAAGGAATTTGCGTTTAAAGGGTGTGTGTGTGTGTGTGTGTGTGTGTGTGTGTGTGTGTGTGTGTAAAAAAATATTACTGTGTTGTGACATAATTCAGCTTTACAGATGGTTATACAATCCTGGTATTTCTTCTGTCCCTCTGGCAATAAATGTCATGGTTTAAATATCTATTATTCCAAATCAGATGGCTAGATACATACACACACCCTTCTCAAACAACAAAATTACTAGCATTATGAAATTGTATTCAACATGTAATTATGCCATAGTCTCGGTAATATTTTTATACTCAATGTATTTTTAATTATGAGGATTTTAAAATGATATCTGCTTTTTCCATGGGCAACCGCTGAAATAAATGGAAGGTCATTTAAAGAAAAACAATAACACATATTTCAACCGATGGAACAAGGGACCGGATAGGTATCGAAAGCTCCATCTGTGTTGCTTTTAGTACTTTTCTGTTTAGTTTCCACTCGTATATGAAAATCATACGCCAGATTTTTTCCAGACGCGTGGATTTTGATAGTGTTTTAATTAATAATAAAAGTGCCGAATAAATTGGACTATTTTCTCCCCAGAAAGCGCTGTTTTAGGTATTTCCTGGCTGTCCAAAAGTCAGATATACCACGCACCAGGAGGGTAATTTTGTCTTCAGAATTTTGTAATCGCTTCTGCTTCAACATTTAAAAAAACCAGCTCCGACTGGCCCCCCTTGGTAAAACACGAAAGGAGACTTCTTATAATCAATTCGAACCCAATTAACCTCAGGAGACGCTCAGCGCTGGTATGAAATCAGCACATTTCAGAGACCGCATAAGAAGCTAAGAAAGAAAAGAATAATCTGGAGACGATCACTTGTTTACAACATATTCTTAACGCGGCACAAACACAAGCAGCCCGATTCTGTAACCTGGGGGCTCGATTTGGACTCAGTGGGACCTTTCTCCTGGATTTAAAATGGGAACAGACATAGGCCTTTGAAGGGGCTATTTCCCACAGTCTTTACTGGTTCTTACTCCTTTGACGCCAGATGGAGTTTTTGTCTGTGTAAACGCGCAGGATCTGGCCCTCCAATTATTTAATTACAGATCCGCAGCGTTTTTAGAGATGCAATTTCCAACCTAAAGATTAAACCGCCCCGACCTTCCATTTGCTTCAAAACCAGAAGCAGCGAGCAGCCCGTTCAGCACCTGATGAGGGGACCCCGTTTCGCTGCACACAGCTATGTTTCTTTATTCTTTTAATTACAAGAGGATGTCATTGAAATTAACGATGTGCTTTGATCGACCTGTCAATTTCACTACACCGCCGCTCCAAAAGGAGTCTGCAGATGACAGTGGATCAAACATACATTTTAGGAATAGTGCACCGGATTGCTTAGCAAAGGCAAAGAAATCCATTTAGTACAATTGTCTTCATCTCTTCTTTTTATCCTGTCTGTGTGCCGGCTGTAAAAAAGTTACGTCTATACACAGTGTGCTGAAAAGCTTTGTCTTCTCAGCCTCTGTGAGTATTACATGAAAGTACAAGTCTACCAGTCGCTCAAATTCAAAGGAATGGACTCATCTGGCTTTCACTGAACTCCAGTGACAAACCTTAACTAGAGTAGGATCTGGTCCGGTTACCTTAATGCCGTCCCCTACTACCTCATGCAAAATAGGAGACAGGTTTAATTTCATTCCAACTGAAACTCACTGTAAAAAGAATGTCTTCTTTTCTCCTGCCCTTTGAGAGTTTTTGTTCCAACATATCCTATGATGTCAATAATTAAGGAGTCAAACTGTCCATCCTTTCCCAAAATGGCTTTGATCTATCGATTTTGTTATTTTATCATCAAAATCAAATGAAGACCAAGGTGGCTTGAAAGGAGAGATTTAAGAATAAAAAAAATCGGGATACAGAACTGATTGGCAAATTTTCTCGGATTAGTTTTCACATATTACATTTGCGTTGTTCCTTCTGATCAGTGTTTTTTTCATACTATATAATGATCGAATGCAACTTTCCCTGAAAGCTAATTTGGTGGCTTAACTTCATTCTAGGGTCAAACTTCTGCAGCTCCTAACTTTGGCTTTTGTCGTCGACACAATTTTGATCTTTGTACTGGATCGAAACTGAGTCGAGTCCTTGTTTCTTGTTGCTCGTGTGTTTCGTATCAGGTCTGGAAAGGGCAGGATTTTTCCTCTGTTCATGCTGCACTCGGGGCTGAAATTAGAAATGCGTGAAGCCAAGCGTTTTGTGTCTCGCTGTGCTAAATGCAGTCGGCACTGTTACACCCTGCGACATGCATTGATTAGAATCATTCCGATTATATTTTCCTCTCTGTGCCACGAGAGATCAGAACAAATCTCCCCGAGCCTACACAACCCTCACAGGGCCTGATCCAAGAGGAGCCTTTCCATTGACTACAACGGCTCATGGAGAGACTAGAGTAATGTGTATCTACATAACCTTCACAGCAGAGAATGGAACAAAATCTGTAGGATTAGAATAAAGGTATTTATTTATCATTCGTGCACCATTGGGGATGGGGTACCGTTCTGAGGCACTTATCATATAAAACCGAATGGAATTTCGATACAAACTCTGCTCAGATAAGAAACGTGGGTTTTTTTCTGCTACTAGTTAATAGTTTGTTCATCTTTAATGCAAGCAAAATGAAATCACGGCTGCTGTTGTTACAGTCACTTTTCCCTGACCCTGTAGCTGTATTTTACAAGTAATTAAATGAACCTGCGACGGGAGGAGGGAATTCTTATTCACATGCCAAAATATTCACGCGTGGGAAAGACACTGTGATCGTGAATTTGGTTTGGGGCAGAGTATTCACTTTCTGGATGTCGTCCAAACTGGAGGTCCATTATTTAGCATCCAAACGGATAGACAAACGTTTAGCTCAGTTCTATTCGACGCTTTGGGCGAGGATGGGTCTGAAAGAGACGCATGTCTCACAAATGCTCAAAAACTGGGTGCGTTTTTACCTAGCCGCCCTGCAAAGCTATTATCAAGCGAGATCCACGAAACTCCAGAAGTCGACTCAGAACCCATCATTCAACCCTTGCAATGGCGCGACCTACAGGATGGATTTCCTGGGTGTGTCGGGTGAGTTTCAGACCCCATGAACATGACCCAAACCCACTGACGTCGATGGGTGTCTTTCCACTGGCTTAAAGTGGCTTTTAATCAGCCCCTGTTAGCTAGAGGGTTTGTGCTTTGTCTAAAGGGGGAAAATAAACATGCACTAAATTCCAACTTGAAATAGCACAGAGGGTCCTGTGGCACCTTTAAGACTAACAGAAGTATTGGGAGCATAAGCTTTCGTGAGTAAGAACCTCACTTCATCAGATGCAAGACTAACACGGCTACAACTTGAAATAGTGATGAATAACCAGGAAAGAAATGGGTGTTTGTCGAAGCACTATTGATGGGTTGACTGGAAATGAGCCCCTTCCCAGTCTTTGACAAGCTGGACTTTGGGAAGTGAATTGGAAAACAAGCTGTTTCATTTGGTTTATTTCAGAGGGAAACGCCCCCAGTTTTGGAGCCAGCCTGTGGTGGATTAAACAAATAGTAAAATACAGTGCTCAGAGAAACAAATCTAATACCTCCGCTGGCTTGCTTTCTTTCATCTGCGAGCCAAATTCTGCTCTCAATTGTCCCTCGTGTAAATTCGGAGTAGTTCCCTTTACATCTGTGTAACCAACAGCAACGTTTGCCCCCTCATTAATTTCAGCGGGAAGATCAGTTTCAACGGTAAACATGAAATTTTATGCAGGTGGAAGAACGGAGGGCCGCTTCGTTGCACATGTTAAACTGGAAATCATAGAGTTCACGATGCACGATCCTTTTCTGCAAATTCAAGTCACATAGTAACTTTATCCGCCATAATATATTACAGACTCCTGTAACGCCCTAACGCACAATCTGCTTCGCGCAGGGATATTGGATTCTTGTTAATTGTTTTAAAACGCGGGGATTGGAGTATTTTACTGGACTGTGTTAATTTTGGGCACTCTGTTGTCTAGTGTTTGGGGGTGGGGGGAAGGGCTCAGAATCGGGACTCCTGGGTTCAGTTCATAAATCCGCCATAGTTCTCTCTGTGATTTTGGGCTGGTCACTTACCCTCCCTCGTGCCTCGGTTTCCCCAGTTCTATACTGGGAATTAAATTCCTTACAGTGGTGCGTAGAGGCATTTTTCATTCACGTCTCTTGCGAGGTATTTTTATTATTTTTTTTATTATTTTTTTAAATAAGAAAATGTTTATTGGCTGGTGTATTTTGAAGGAAATCTTTAGATAACTGATAACCGGCTGGTGAACCAGGGCATTCTGTACTCAGGCTCCAGGCAGCCCTTCACCACAACTCTGTGACTTGAATAGCTTGTATCTCTTCCCATCAGCAACACAGCCCAGGGGGGAAAATCTCTAATGCAAATCTAAATATTAAGGATGGTCATTGTTGTTGTTGTTTTTCAAAAGCGCCGATCTCAGGGCAAATCTCAGTGGAAGTCAATGGGATTTATAAAAAGCGACAAAGAGTCCTGTGGCACCTTATAGACTAACAGAAGTATTGGAGCATAAGCTTTCCTGGGTGAATACCCACTTCATCAGACCCATGTGATTTATGTTTCTCTAGGACACTTCCAAACTGCCGCTTAAAACCGTAAGGTAACTCGTGTGGATTTTTAAGTCACCCGAATTTATGGGAATGCATGTACTGATGCACAAACATTCCGTGTGGATTTTAAAGTCACCTTAATGAGTTTGAATTTATGTGACTGCCTTCATCCAGTGCTCTAATAAATTGTATTTATTTATTTCTATGACGAGAAAAAGGGAACCCCTATTTTCTATTAAGAGAAGAAAGGGAATCTACCCATACTCCTTAGCCACACAAATCTCCCCCCCCACACACACACACACTCAACACTGCCCCTCAGCACTTGCAAAGATGAGCGTTACAACTTTTGACATCTATATATGAAAAAAATGGGTCGCAATAAATAAAGATGGGACAATGCATTGAGTTCCGTGAAGGCATATGAGAATTGCATTCAGTTCAGTTAAGGCATATGACAGGTTTAATGCTTTGGGGAATCTTTAGGCAGTGGAAAAACCTGCACAAACTATATAGAAAGATTCAATATCGATTCTTGTATCCAGTTAGGAGCTGGCACGCTGGGAGATTTTTTGACCCCCGGGGTCGGTAGTCTAAGAGTCAAACTAATCCTAGTATCCATCAACTACCACGATCCCCCTTTAACTCCCTTGCACTTCAAGATAAACCCGAAGAATAATGTTTTAGAAGCACTTTCCATTGGAAAATAAAAACTAAAAGCAAACCGTCGGGCTCACAGGAGGTTTTAGTGTATTTACAGGTCCTTGTAAAAGGGGGAAATTGGGATGTGCAAACATCGCAGGTGTACAGCGATCCGGGGAAAGAATGTTTAAAAGGTCAAAGGTAGACTGCTTAACAGTCTTGAACGTAACACACCCATCCTGTGTTTGCTGGGGAAGGGGTGGCGATCAATTGCACCTAAGGAATAAGACTGGGTCCCCCCATCTTTCCCCAGCGGTATCCCATTTCTTGTCTGGAAAATGTCTGAAATCCCGTGAGTGACCCGGGAGTCCAGTTTAAAGCCTGAAGGGTTAACCCTGCCTGGAGTGGTCCTTCGCTTCCATACTTCGAAGGTGGAGCGGTGGACTGGACAAAGGTCTTGAGAAAGGCCTGGTGGTTCATGGAGCCCCATCGAAGCAAGCTGGGGAAGGCAGAAAGAAATTCTCCAAGCGTAAAGCCAGCCCTTGTCGGGCAGGGGAGGGTCCTCAGGCCCAACAGAGCGCAGACAAGAGAGGCCAGAAATAGGGGAAGGACAATATTTGTCATGAGATCGATTTGTGGCCTGGATTGCAAAATCCTCTGTCTTTGGGATTCATGCCGGGGCGTCTGCAGCCCCCTATTTTGGTTGGCCTGGACTCAGAAACCATCGAATTCCTTCCTGTGGAAATTCCCCTATCCCTGCTACACAGATTCTTGGGAGACCAACCTGAACAAACGGGGTGGGGCCGGCTTTTTAGGAAGCCGCACTGGGACACCGACAATGCTGCCCCCCCCCCCACCTTACACCAGAAACCCTCCTAGTAAACAGCCTTTATCCAGGACCAGGGGAGAGGTTGCATCATTAGAGACTGCAGGATCAGGCCCTTCTGAGCGCATCATTTTCTCTCATGACAAGTCTATTAAGTTCATCGGCAGTTTGACCTGCAACAGGGACTTCAGGATCGTGAGTGAATCCAGATTTTGCTGTGCTGTGGTTGGTGAACGCGACATTCTGACGTGTTTCCTGTTCCAAAACAGCAACGTATGTGCTCATTTGTGCTATCATTCTCTGTACCGCTGGTCCCTGCGTTCTCATGCAGGGCGTGGATTGATCTAGCTTTAAAATCTCAAGCTATAAGATCTTGCGGACAGATCAGTTTTCTTTTCTCATTTCCTGAGGAGACCCAATATTCATTTCATCCTTTACTTGGTTTTTTTTTTAAGGCCAACTTTTTCTTGGGTTTATGATTGTTCTAAAAGCACCTCTCCCTCCGCTTTAAAGCAGGCAGTAAATATTTCCCCCCAGGAGTATAATTAAAATGGTCCAGCCATCCCTAAGGAACTGAGTATCCGGACAACATGCTTATATTGTTATTAAAACCATGGGATACTCGCTCTGTTTTCGCTTTGACTTGTTGTAGGGGGAAGATTTTGGAGGGTTTCAGCAGCATCCGTATTCTTCCAGCCTTTATTCGGTGCTTCTATATCGTGATGCCAACTTTTCCCAACCTAGCGCTAAAAATTTCCCAAATCTGGTGAAAAATTCCCAGATAAGTTTTTTTTTTACAGTGCTTCTATAGCTTGGG
>NC_048320.1:10390271-10404998 GCF_013100865.1 Trachemys scripta elegans | reverse complement strand
GCATAAGCTTTCGTGGACTACAGCCCACTTATGCATCCGAAGAAGTGGGCTGTAGTCCACGAAAGCTTATGCTCTAATAAATTTGTTAGTCTCTAAGGTGCCACAAGTACTCCTGTTCTTCCTCTTAAATTAATTACTTTAATTCTTCATCACGTTGAGTTCCCGAGGTTGCTAATTTAAGAATCTTGCGGTTTGGAGAGAGAGAGAGAGAGAAGACATATTAGTGCCCAGTGGATTAATGTGTGCAATATAGTATATTATAACGTAGTTTTATCTGGTGTGGGATTCATGTAAGCTACGTTGCAAATTGTGTCGTAGTATAGAATGGGCAACGTGTCTGCTAAATAAGGACATGCTGCTCGCCTGGATTTCACTGCGAGTTTTATTCAATGAAAGTAACATGTAGCCCAGTTTTGCATTTGTTTAGCTGGTGCTGGCTCACAGCAGCGTAATTAACGGATACAGCGTTTGCAAATAGAGCTGCTGTTTTAACCATGTTCTTACGTAGCCGGGGAATTAAAGAATTCACGGTTTCTCAGTTCATTGAATGCTACAACGTTCAGTCCTCCCGGGACAGTAAGAGGATTGCATGGAAGAAATCAGGGATCAAATCCTGGATGAATGGATTTGAATGGCAAGAATCCCATTGATTTAAATAGGGCCAAGATTTCACTCCATGATTCTGGTCCTATTAAAGTCTAAGGGAGCTTTGCCATTAATTTCACTGGAAGCAGCAGGATCGGGCCATATCTGACCTTTAAAAGAAACTCAAGGGGAGCTCCCAGACTGCTTGACAGGGGATTTTGTTTACCACCATTTTCAGAAACTGCAAAAAAAAAGGGCAATCCTGAGAAATGGAACATCTGCGTCTTATTGTCCCTTGCTAGGCAGAATAGTGAGAGTGTTGTTTTGAGAATCCACTGAGATGATCAGCTCGTTCTCGGCGCTTAACAGTCAATATATAAAATAAAATATCGACAATCCACTCAAATAAATATATTCATATTCATAACAAAACAAATAACATCATTAACAATCCAAACAACAATAACTGATAACAATAACAACACAAACAAAAGCAACCACAATACAAACAACGGATAACACTGACAACATATACAATGACAACACAAACAACAGCAACCACAACACAAACAACTGATAACCATGACAACAACACAAACATCGATACCTGCGCAAACACCAATACTAAGATGGTCTATATTCCCCAAAACACCTGTCCTATAAGTAGAGGTTTTCTTTTTCTTGTGGTTTGGAAACCAGCCTATCTCATCATATGACATTCCTATGATTGTCATGGGGGGTGAAATCTTCTACTGATTGTGGGGGTAACATTTCGGAACAAACTATTCCATCTCACCCATATATTACTAGCTCTTCACCATTGGCTGCTCTTTTAATCTCATGAACCACTCCAGCAGTCTGACTTGAATACCTGGGGGGTTGGAATGGGTGGAGGGATAGGTGACAGAGTGATAGCTAAGAGTTCAGATCTGGAGGCTTCCTGACTTTATGAGTGGTTTCATGATACGTCCAGGCCATAAATTGGAGTTGTGACTGGGGAACTCAGGACATCTGGGTTCTCTTGCTGGGCCTGCTATGTGATTATGGGCACCTCATGAGAACTCCCCCATCTGGTTGTATCCTTCTGTTGCCTCTTTATCTTATACTTAGATTGTGAGCTTCTTGGGGTGAGGAGTTCTGGGTTTGTCCCACACCCAGGAGTTCTGGGTTTGTCCCAGCCACTGTCCAGACCCATGACTGGAGCTCTCAGAGACTAGGGTAATAACAACAGAATGTGAGCTGGTGGAACAGAGACTGTCAATGTGTATGTAAGAAGCATCTGGTTTGGGGCTTATAGGTGCTACCATAACGATAATAATTATTTTGGAAGACAGTGTGATCTAGCACCTTGTTTAAAACAAGGGACTGAACCAGCAGACCCCCAAAGAGGCTAATGACTTGCTTGCTGATGTCAGACAAGTCCTTCACTTCTCCCAGCCTTATTGTCCTCCTCTGTAAAATGAGGGTGTTCATACCAATGCATCCTAGTAAATGGATTTGAGATCCTCCAATCAAATACAGCTATGTAAGGGCAAACTGCTGTAGTTATTAATAATGAATTGTTATGATTTCTTTTCTATCTGGATGGCACCCCAGAATAAGCTAAGCAGGTCAGTACTTGGATGGGGAATGCCGGAAGAGATGGGAGGGGAAGGACTGAAGACAATCCTACTGATGATGAAGGAGCTTTTTCTTTTCCACTACTGAACTCAGGGTCCAAGATGGAGGCAGGATATGTTGTGCCATTGGAAAGGGGGTTCCAAAGAGGATGGATCTAGACTGTTCTCAGTGGTACCAGATGATAGAATAAGGAGTAATGATCTCAAGTTGCAGTGGGGGAGGTTTAGGTTGGATATTAGGAAAAACTTTTTCACTGGGAGGCTGGTGAAGCACTGGAATGGGTTACCTAGGAAGGTGGTGGAATCTCCTTCCTTTGAGGTTTTTAAGGTCAGGCTTGACAAAGCCCTGGCTGGGATGAGTTAGTTGGTGTTGGTCCTGCTTTGAGCAGGGAGTTGGACTAGATGATCTCCTGAGGTCCCTTCCAGCCCTGAGAATCTATGATTCTAAGGTAGCATGTAAAATCCAGGTCTTGACATCTAGTAGCTATTAAAGATCTCATGCCACTTTTGGCAAGGGGAGGGCTGTTGCCTCAATTATGGACCCAGTTAAGTGCTAGTCTAGATAACTGCATTCTGCCCCTTCTACTTTCCCCTGCAGGGTCAGAGTGATATGGGATTATTCTTCTCCACTTCCTGCCTTAATCTGTAGTGTTGCTGTGGGCACTCAAAGCAGTTGCTGCATTCCATCTCACGGCCGTTCATTGGTGGTTAAAGTGATCTAGAGTTTATAAAGAATTTGGGATTCAACCACCAAAACCATTGGCCTGATAAACAGCCTCCTTAGGCCTGGGATTCCAAGGGCACTGGAGTTAAGATTGAGGCGAATTGGCAGAGCATACACGTTCCAGGACTGCAATCACAGGGTACTCTGGGTCTGGCTCAGATGGAGTAAACGGAGCTATGCACGGTTGGGAGACAAAGGGTAATGCTGTTCGAGGCTGGGTAGCAAAGGTTGAGTTGGATAAGGCTTGCAAGTGGGCTTCTGATCCAGAAATACCCCAGGTCTATAGCGGAAGCAGGATCACAGACAAAATGTGCCTGGAGCAATTCAGCCCTAAGGGACTGCAGAGTGGTTAAAGAAAAAAACAGTGTGGAGGTCATACCCCAAGAAGCCAAAATTCATATTGACTACAATAGTCCAGGTCTAAGTTGCGAAGGACAACATCATCCCCTCTAGGCAGCCTATGTAAATTCAATCGAACTTTCCATGGTGAAGGTTGGCAACAGACTTGTTTGCAGTAGAGAATTTTTTTTCTTGGTAACAACAGATTATTGATATTGCAGATCTTCTCCTTGAGTATCTTCCTAATTGGACCCTGTGCTCCCTTACTCATACTCACCGACATCCATGGAGAGGGGATATCAGGGCTCCTTAGGGCTTCGTGTGGGGAAGCTTTTGTTGTGGTCTGAGGTCTCTTTCCATGCTCATTCCTCTCAGAGCACCCATATAAGGATGTCAGACTAGATGATCATAGTGGTTCCTTCTGGCCTTAACATCTATGAATCTCAGCCTTCAGAATGGCAGTATGATCCCCTGGATTGGGCCATGGGGTGCTTGGTTCTGTTCCTAGCTCTGCTCTGCCATGTGACTTCCTCCCGTCATTTCCTTTGTACCTCCTCCCATACTTTGTCTCTATTTATGTAGGTTGGAGCCTGATCTAGATTGGAGCTTCTAGGTGCCACTGAACAAAATAATAACACATCATTATTTAAAATCGTGTCTTTTCCCAGAAGTCTTCACAATTTGAGTTCATCTCAGAGCCAGCCTTTCCCCTTGTTTATGTTGCCCTGATGTCTGATTTTACTATATTTTAAAAATATATTGTTTATTATAATTGTGCTTTTATTTTTTCTGACATGCCCAAAAGCAAGGAACTTTACAAATAAAGACAGGGAAAAAATGGTCAGATATATATGCCTAAAGATAGGCATAGAAATCCTTATCTATGCACCTAAATACTTGGCTTAATTTTCAGAAGTGTTGAGCACCCACAACTTTACCATTGACTTCAATGGGAGCTGCAAACGCTTTGCATCTTTGAACACCAGACCACTTATTTAGAAGCCTAAATATAGATTTAGAGAGCAAATTTTTAAGGGTATTTAGGGGCCTAAATATTCAGCCCCACAATGGTATTTAGGCTCTAACTTTAATTGACTTCAACAGGAGTTAGGCATTACCTTTTGACAAAGTCAATTTAAATTTTTGGCTACAACTGTTGTTATACATTGTAATGGATTCATTCTGAAGGTATATTGTACAAGTGCTTTTCAGTTATAGGATTAAAGTTCCTTATACCTGTACTGTGTTGTCATTAATCAGTTAAAAGTATTACTTCTTAAACTGCCTGGTGCTGGATTAAATAATACCAAGAAGGAATTTATTCATTCAATTAACTGGATACGTGTACACAAGAAATACGGGTTTAGAGTGCGTTAAATTGGTTTATTTAATTCATTGGCTATTTGTGTAGGAGAAAAGCAGGATCGGGTCCTTTATGCTCTGACACTAATTATACGGGGTTTAAACACAATTTGTCCTGTTCCCTAAAACTCATGTTAAGTCAGAGTTAACTTTAGCGCGTCTTTTTTAAAAATTATTATTATTTTCCCCCCAAGATCAGTTTTGCTAGCACCGCTCCTGGTCTAGGGTACACAAGGCTGAAGCCATAAATAGCAACCCTGCTCCTGTTTAAAACTGAATTGGAATTTCCCGTTGACTTCGATGGTAGCTGGACCAGTCAGTAATGAGCCAGAATTCCCTGCTCGAAAACGTGCAGACTTCGGCAGAAAGCTAGTGGTGGGCAATCGAATCGAAAGTGCGATTCGTTTAGACTGCAGTGAGATCAAAAAGGTCTAGGGGCTGACTCGGAACAAGCCAAGTGAGTTGTGACCTAATTGCAATTTTAAATACATACAGCCACACTTTTCCCCCTCCATCCCCCATTCTATATTAGTTGCAAGAAGCCCTCATTTGCTGAACTCGCATTCTTCTGCACAGTATGTAGATGGCATGATTGGCAACACTGTATGGTATTTCGGTGGCATGATTGTATGTTAGCAGCGCTGTGACGTGGCATCAAGGGGTTATTCTGAAGCCTTCGCTTCCATTCTGCTTTCATTGCCTTTGAATTATTCTAGATTTGGCTGTCCACAGTTCCCGTCCTTTATTGTGCGGATTTCAGCAGTCAGAGTCCTTGCTCCTCGGCGGATCACGCTTCTGGTTTAAATCCGTGGGCAGGGGGCAGATCCCTGACAATTTAAAAGGATCTGCTGCTTGTCATTGAGAATCTGGGGTAAGATTATAGGCAAAACTCCCAGTCAAACCAATCGGCCGGTTGCCGAATGGAATCCCTGGTCAGTTTCATTTCAGTCCCGAGACAAGGTGGGCGAGGTAATATCTTTTCTCAGACCAGCTTCTTTTGGTGAGAGAGACAAGCAACACTTTATGGTATCATTTCAAGGTCCTTTTCAGAGCAACCCTGCTTCCTACAAAGAAAAAAAACAGATACGATTAAATATGATTTTTTTTAAAGATCAAAACACTTGTCATGATGAAAGCAGATCATATCAAATTCATTCCCCAGAAATTTGGGGGGAAAGACTCGGAGATTTCTGTCTCCTGTTTGGAACACTGCTCACTTTTCCTGCCCACCGTCAACAAAATGAATCTGTACTGTATGGAATCTCAGCAAAATCCGATGACTAATTAGATTTCTACATTTTCATGTCCTAACACTTCTGGAGTCTCTCTCCATGAATATTAGGTTTTTCCTTAACATCCGTCCTTTCATATTGATCTATGCAATTCTACAGGTTAATGCATTCTCTCTCTGGGCCTGATTCAAAGCACATTTCAAGTCAATGAGATACTTTTAATGAGGTTTCGGATCAGTTCACTCTCACCGGAAAATATTTGCTTCTCCGTACTAACCCTCCCGATATTGAAAGTTAATATTTTCAGACATGGGAATCTACAGAAAACTTTATAACTGGAAACGAGAGGAAAATTAGAAGGGAAATATATATTTTAAAAGCATCTATGTCTGACTACATTGACCAGTTTTGTATTTGTCTGGATTTACAGGTATTTTATTTGTAACGTCGTTTTTTTCTCTATAATATGTGAGGAGGAGCTGACATTATCAACTCCAATTTTTACCAATCTATGGCGGTACAATTATTCTCACGATAGGCTTTAAGTGGGTCATTCTATTTTCTAACCTAGAACTAGCTGTAGGTTTTCTGTAATCAGGATGTGATATTTCTCATTCTGGCTAATACAGCCTGTCAGCCGGTTCGCTTTTCCATTGTGCAAGCTGGGGCAATAACGGGAAAAGCCCAGTAGCTTTCCTACTGCAACGTCAAACACCGTTTCGCTGTTTGAATTAATTGTCATTGCACCTTCCAGTGAATAACGGATCCTGGCTATACTCTACATTGAACATAGTCATACTTCCCTTTTTACACCCAGATGACAATTTATCTCTTCGAATATTAAAATTGCAGGAAGGCATGAGACTAACGTCACCAAGGCTTAGTTGTGGCAGCAAAATGCAGTAAACCCTCCTGGAAAGGCTTAATAGCACGTGAAAGCTACAAAGTGAAATCCAGATCGTCAGGCTACAGCGAACTGTCTAGCACAGGGTTCTCGGACTGGGGGTCGGGACCCCTCAGGGGGTCGTGAGGTTATTACATGGGGGGTCGCGAGCTGTCAGCCTCCATCCCTAACCCCGCTTTGCCTCCAGCATTTATAACGGTGTTAAATATATTAAAAAGTATTTCTAATTTATAAGTGGGGGGGGTCGCACTCAGAGGCTTGCTATGTGAAAGGGGTCTCCAGTACAAAAAATGGAGAGCCACTGGTCTAGTAGAGAACCAGGCAATTCTCCAAACAGGAACAAGAAAATAGCTTCCTGATCTCAGCTGTTGCCTTGCCGGGTCAGGTTGTCCAAATCTAGGGCTACATCTATCATTACTATCTATCATCCCTATTCGTTTTAATGGGAAGTTCTCGTTACGAAATGATGGAACAAAATGATCTATTTCATGGAATCGGTAGATAGATAGATAGTGGAATGTGTATGGGGATAGATAGATAGATAGATAGATAGATAGATAGATAGATATTGGGGTGTGTATGGAGAGAGAGAGATAGTTTGTTGTGTATGGGGATAGATCGACAGATAGATATCGGGGTGTGTATGGAGAGAGAGAGAGATAGTTTGGTGTGTATGGGGATAGATAGATAGATAGATAGATATTGGGGTGTGTATGGAGAGAGAGAGAGAGAATTTGGTGTGTATGGGGATAGATAGATGTGTATGGGGATAGATAGAGATTGGGGTGCGTGTGAAGATCATTCAAATTATGAGTGCAAATGATATACGGCCACTAACAATCACATTCTTTTGTCAGCCTTATGTACTCTTATTTACACAGAGAGGTGTGTGTATAAACAGAAGTATACCTAGCAATGAATAAGGAGAGTATGTAAAGAAACAAAACCAAATACATCTCTGCGCTTGTCGCTGTGTCTAGTAGGGATGCAGCGCCGAGAAGGCGCGCGGGGGAACCCTGTTGCAGTTACACCAATGGCCAGATTCCTTCCTTCTTTCCTTCCTTTGCTCTTTGAAAGCGGCTATTTTCTTCCCCGCACGTTTTGTTTGCGAGGCTTTGAAAGCTCCGCAGTCAATACCCGGGCGCGTGTCCGATGGGGCTGACGGGCTGAAGGGGTGAAACCCGCAGCATGCACGGGCTGGGGGAGATCGGGGAAAAGCCTTTCCTGCCTGGAAGCGCTACACAGTCGCTACTTAGTGTCAGAATTATCATTATTCAAACAAAGCCCCCCATGAAGAACCCCCCCCCCCCCGCTTTGGGAGACTCTTGGCAGCTTTGGGTCTGGGTCGGATCATGTTTGCCTGACTCACTGGAGTCATTCCTAGTGGAAGTCAATGGGACTTTCTCTGTGAGTGAAGCAAGCAGGAGTTGAAGGGACTTTTAATTACCGAGCCTCTCACTCGCTCCTGCTCCCCACGGCACTACGGCGGAGCCCCAAACCGCCTCCTTTAGGACCTAAATACCTTTCTTCACCCGCTGCTCCCTTGAAAATCAGGGACGATCTTCCCCCCTTCGTAGGGGGGAAATAGAAGCCCGATGCTACTGTGTGGCTCAAACGTGTCACCTTTCTGCCCTGCAGGGGAAAGTGAGAGAGGATAGACACCGCGATACTGAGCGCTAGGCGCTGTCGCTAAAATAACGACCGGGTAAGCAAAGCCCACAGCATGGATTTAGTGGGGGAAACGAACAGCCTGATGCACCCAAAGCGAAGGCAGAGCTGAGGCGCTCAAGGGGGTCACCGACCCCAGGTGCGTATTTCTAATTCCGCCTCCCTTCCAAACCAGTTGTAAGGCAAACATGTTACGGCCGCAGGTTGGGCGAACACCGGATTACAGAGTCCCGGGGGGTCGCTTCCCCGTTCCCCACGATTTCTGTCAAAGCCAGTTTCCAGCTCCGCTGCTCCGAGTTACCCTTCTCCCCTATCCCTTTCCCCAGTCCAGCAGGTCAAAGCCAGTGGACTGACCCCACAGAAGAGAAAACTCAACACTTTCCCCCAATGAATCATTTACCCCCCTTATGAAACCTTAATAGAAATGCAGTAACGCATCTTTCGGTAATATTTCCCCGTTCCCAGTTTAGGATCCTTTGTTGTGAACTTCAAGGAGATCGGACGAGTTTCTCCTAAGATATGAAACAAAATCTTTTTCTTTTAAATTCAGAAAAACAGCCAGGGTGCAAAACCCAAACCAACTGCGACAGGAGAAGACATGGAAATACAACGTGCTGTTTTTAAGGCAGCTGTATGCAGAGTGGCAGTGGGGGCGGGGGCTTTAAGTTTATTTAGAATGTGTTACTTCTATAAGGTAACCAATTTCCTCTCCTTTCTGGTGGGGCAATACAATGCCAGTTTGCTGAGTCACAGACAATCAGGCGGTGTAATTATACATGGTCATTTCTTATACAAGTGACCCTGTCTCCTCGTCATCCTTCTAGGTGCTTGTACATTGGCTGGAGTCATTTTTACAGTACAGGATTCTGTCTCAAGAATTCCCCCGTTGCTGGATTTTATTGTCTTGTGTCACAGTTCATTTTTAATAGCTGGGCCGATGAGACAGGCGGGGCCAATTTTCAAAGGAAATCTGATTTTTTTCAGCACCCACAGTTGCAACAGGCAGGCTTTCAGAAACACCCAGCACCCACTGTGACCGTATGGAATTGTACTGAGGTCTTTTGAGAATCTGGCCAATATTTTGGTGCTTATGTGGGAGCTGACCTCCTTAGAAAATTTGACTTCAATTATGAGAGAGCTTTTAAAAACTCTGGATTTACTGTACATTGTGAAAGAAAGAAAGAGGGCCGCGGGGGGGGGGGGCAAGTGGGGCAATTTGCCCCAGGCCCCCAGGAGAATATAGTATTCTATAGTATTGCAACTTTTTTATGGAAGGGGCCCCCGAAATTGCTTTGCCCCAGGCCCCCTGAATCCTCTGGGCATCCCTGGAAAGAAAGAAAGAAAGAAAGAAAGAAAGAAAGAAAGAAAGAAAGAAAGAAAGAAAGAAAGAAAGAAAATATTGGTATCTAAAAGTGTTTGCAATTCTGGCCCATGTCTCCCTTTTTCAATTTAGAATTCAAATACTGCCCCAAACACACTATTAGTGAAATAACATCCAATTTTTACCCTAAAATTCTCCACTAATACTCGCCATTATTTATATTTACTCTCTTATAAGGATTGTTGAAAAACATACTTTCACACTTTTATCACCTGTGTCTGTTTTGATTCATTGAATTACATTTAGTAAAATTGACATATTTAACACTCACTTTAACACCTTCTTTTTAATATACGATAGATTGTAGAGTGCCTAAAAATCAATAGCATAAAAAAATCACTATGCCTTAAAAATCTCATGAGAAGTGTGTGTTAATTTAGGGTCCGATTTTCAGAGTAGCTCAGGTTCAGAGACTTGGCCCTGTCCTCAGAGGCAAAGCTCCCATTAGCTTTAATGGCTCCGAATCAGGTCAAAATATTCAGCACCCACAAATGGGAGCTTATTTACAGAAGTGCTCAGCACCCTATATGCGGCACTTTTGAACAATCTGACCCTGAGTGTGGACACAGAGAGCTTTTGAAAATATGGCCCCAAATGCCTGATCCAATATCCATTATAATCAATGGAAAGACTCCCATTGACTTTAAGGGGTTTTAGACCAGGCCTTTTTCAGCCGATGCTTGGCTGATACTAATAGCTACATGTACCCTAACAAAAACAAAATGTGCCAATTGTGTGACTTCGGCCCTTCTCCTTGTGTAGAGGCCTTTATTACACAGTCTTGTGTATGTACAGGATGGCACTATTGACTCAAAACCACCAGACGACCAAGGAATTTCATCATCCCCATTTTACAGATGGGGCAACTGAGGCACAGAGACTTGGCATGGTCACTTAACAGGTCAGTGGCAGAGCTGAGATTAGAACCCAGCTGTCCTGAATCCCCAGCCCAGCCATCTCTCCAGGAGGGCACTCTGCTTTGTTATGTTTTGTCTCTGATTAACAAGGCTTTTGTTCATTGGCTTAATGGAGAGGGGGCGTCTCCATGTTGGCTGATTTACATATACCCAATAAGAGTGCCTTGTTCCTCTTTAGTGTCTTCCCTCACTTGTTGGTCTCTGTTCTTGAACAAAGGCCCATTCCCTGTAGCAGCCCCCTGCCTCCTTCCCCTGCTATCCACCAGGTAAGCAGAGAACAGATTTGTAAATGGAGCAAACTGGACTGACAATAGCTTCAACTGCATTTTTCTGAATGAGCAATAGCATCGCGTCCTCAGCTCGGATCCTCTACCCCTGGCTGGTTCTGCTGTTCACCCAAGGCTGCAATGCATTGGTGGGTGGTAGGGCCTGACCAGGGGAAATAGCCTGGCAAATTTCCATCATCTCAAAACCTAATTTTCTTCCTGATCTTGGCCCAGTCTTTGTTGCTGAGATATGCAATATTTCTGCTGTATCTAGATGGCTAGTCTATCTTTTAATAACCTCCCGATCTCCTGCCCCAGCTGAAGCCATGATGTAGGCTGGCACCATCGTTTAAAAAAAAAACCTCCAGGGCATATGTGACTGGTGTCTCATTGCACATGGTGTACAGTTGATTTAGACCAGTGGTTCTTAACCCACGGCCCACAGGCTGCTTGCAGCCCAGTTAACACACATCTGCGGCCCATGTGACATCCTCAGGCCATATATAGTGTGTGGATGTGGCCCACATAACACACAGAGAGCTGCATATGCTGCCCACAATGGTAAATAGGCTGAGAACCACTGATGTAGACTCAGAGACTTTAAGACCAGAAGGGACCATCATGATCATCTAGTCTGACCTCCTGTACATTGCAGGCCACATCGCCCACCCACTCCTGTAGTAGACCCATAACACCTCTGGCTGAGTTACTGAAGTCCTCAAATCATGATTTAAAGACTTCAAGTTTCAGAGAATTCACCATTTTCACCAATTTAAACCTGCAAGTGACCCATTGCCCACGCTGCAGGGGAAGGCAAACACACACACACACACACACACAGGGTCTCTGCCAATCGGACCCTGGAGAAAATTCCTTCCCAACCCCAAATATGGGGGAATGCTGAGTAGAGTTCTCTGCAGGTGTTGTCCCTGGATTGTCGTCCTTGTGTTTGTGTCCCTGCAACAAGGGGAGAGTGTCCTGGGTATCTGCCCCTAACACCAAGAACTGTGATCTGCTCCCTACCCCCTGGGCTCATAGGCAGATCAACAGTTACTTACCACAATGTGAGTGTGATGTTGAATGGACCCTGGATGCTGCCAGCACTGCATGCGTCTTAAGGTGGTCATGGATTTTTATTTTAAATGTATCGATTTCTGGTGAAGGACCCTTAGCTGATGCACATTCCTTTTTCAGCAGTGTTTCTCTAGCACAGGTGTTCTCAAACTGGGGGTCGTGAGCTGTCAGCTCCATGGGACTGACAGCCCTGAGCCCCCAGTAAATTAAATTACCACACATCCCATTATTAATTTATAAGGGGGGAGGTCACATTCAGAGGCTTGCTGTGTGAAAGGGGTCACCAATACAAAGTTTGAAAACCACTGCTCTAGCAGTTCCTCTGGGCAGGAACAATGTGACTGATGTGATGAACTGGTCATACTCATCCAAGCAGTGTGTGCATTTCTGAGAGCTTGCATGTTTCCCAGGTCTGTGTGACCCAGCAGTCACCCAGGAGGCCCCGGCTGGCCTTTTGTTGAGTGGTAGGGTCCAAGAGCAATGCAGGAAGAGTTCTATATTTTGAAACAGGGAGGCACAGCAGTAGCTGGGTACAATAACCTAACGTGACCACTGCCTTTGGAAAATCCCTGAGGCTCAGATAGTTTCAGAGTGTGGAAGCAGCTGAGATAGACAGATAGCAGGACAAAAATATCCAGAACCCCTGACTATCCGCTGGTGCTTTAATAATTCGCCCAATTTTAAGAACATCCAAAACTGTGTTCAGACTCAGGCTTTCCCACAATAGTACATTAGTTCCCACAGATCCATTCATAATAAAAAGCCCTAACCCTGCTTTTTGCAGGCGGGGTGGGTGGGGGAGAGCACTGACTTCTGTTAAGTAATGGGAGAAGCTCAGATATTAGGGCGATGAGAGTCATTAGATAGACAGGAATTAGTGTATGGTGACGCTAGACAGCTAGATTAGGATGTTTGCACTATGGTAATAAATAGTAATAAATACTTCACAATTCACAGGACTGAGCGAGGACACAACTGCATGGAAACTGTACAAAACGTGAGCAACGTTTTGCAATGCAGCTTGCTTTTCAATGCAGCAAAAGGCATGCCGTACCCTTTTTATTTTCCGGATCATTAGTGTGGCATGTAACAGTTGGAGAACCAGCCAGCTTACCATATAACTTTCATTTTCCTGAGTCCACCCTTTGGGCTCGGGATAAATAATTGATAATGATGGAAGTCGCCTGCCCCATCAGAGAACAGAATCCAGCCCACATGACATTTCGTTTCCAAAGGATACCAATAGAAACATTTACCGGTTCCTACACCACAACAATAACAGGACAATGGCTACAGCCAAATGTAGACCCTGCTCTTGCAAGCTACTCCTTGCATCCACGCAAAGTGGACTGCAGGGTCAGGGCTACATTTTTGCCTAAGGACGTATGATGATCATCAGTAAACCCCAGACTCTCCCAAGTACTTTAGTAGCTGCCACAAAACCTAAGTCACGTTTCCAACCTTGGAGAATTTTCACGTTGAAGGGATCATGGAGCAAGAGATTTGTATTTTATTATTCAAAAAAGAAATCTATCTGGCTAGTAATTTTCCCTCCATGTAACCATGGGCTATCTGTTCAGAGACCCCTTTTCTGTTAGTAGGCATGTATGTGTCAGTTGGATTGTGCCATAAGGAGGTGCGAATGCAACACCGCAGACCCTGCTTGTCAGCGGGTGGGATCGAACCTGGGACCTCTGGAACTAAATGCATGAGCCTCGACTACTGTGTGAGCTAAAAGCCACATGGCCCTTAGCTAAAGCTGTAGAGCAGACTCATTAATCTCTCTCTAAGTGGTCTCGGTGCCACTAGATGGGACAGAGCACCACACGCAGGAGGTGTGTGGGTTACACAAGCTGTAGTTTCACTGTTACGGATTTGTTTAATGTCCATCATGTGCCAGTCAGAAAATGGGCTAAGCCCAGCTGGTAGGCAGATGGTACCTGATAAACAAAGTCCTTCCAATGTTACCATGGGGCACGTTTCATGTTGACCAGTCACCTACCACAAGAGGCCAAGCAAGGGCTGTCATCATTTATGAAACCCAGTACCAACAAATGCTGATTGCCAGCCCTGAGTGGTTGCTGAGTGATGCTGCTACCCAGAAGACTTCATTTGATCACGCATTTCTGAGTCCAGCCTCCAAGCATTAAAAGCTCAGGTGGTTTATCGTCATTGGACCCATCAATGGCGCCGATCTTCCGTTTATTACTAAACCACGATTTTATTACTGCTGAGATTGTTGCTTAGTGAAGAAGATTTAGAGTTGCTGGTAAATGCCTTTGTTTCCTCCTGACGGGGTTACTGTAATCCTTTATTCTCTGGAACTCTCACTCATATTGACAGGTTTCAGAGTAGCAGCCGTGTTAGTCTGTATCCGCAAAAAGAACAGGAGTACTTGTGGCACCTTAGAGACTAACAAATTTATTAGAGCATAAGCTGTAGTCCACGAAAGCTTATGCTCTAATAAATTTGTTAGTCTCTAAGGTGCCACAAGTACTCCTGTTCTTCTCACTCATATTGTTTCTACAGAACACAGCATCTTCAAACTGCAGTGCAGTGGTTTTCACCCTCTGTTTCTGTTTATCAGAAGCGGGGAATGGGGGACAGGGGATGGATCACTTGACGATTATCCGTTCTGTTCATTCCCTCTGAAGCA
>NC_048320.1:10349410-10385571 GCF_013100865.1 Trachemys scripta elegans | reverse complement strand
CATGCTGGGAAATGGAGTCCCGGGGGCGGGGGAGGGGAGCGGGGCATGCTGGGAAATGGAGGCCCAGGGGGTGTCCCAGACCCCCAGGCTCAGTGGCAGACCCCCCCAGCGCAGTGTCTGTCCGTGGGCCGGACCCCCAGGGCTCTCGCTCTACGCCAGGGCCAGCCCCACGCCCTGGGCTCCAGTCTCCTGCTCCGCCTGGCAGGCAGCCCCCCCACGGGGACAGACACCCCCAGCCAGAGCCCCCCTTAGCACCGCTGCTCCCCCCTTGGGTCTCGCCCCCTTCGCTGGGCAGCCGGCGACACCCCCGCTGGCCTCCACTGGCCCCCAGCAGCCTTCCCCGGGGGCCTGAGCTGTGCCACAAGGCACGGCTTGGGGGAAACTGAGGCACGCATGGGCCTCATAACCCTATTACCGAATGATGGGAAATGGAGTCCCGAGGAGCAGGGCAGGATGGGAAGGCCGTGGGGAGAGGGGGTGGATTGGAAAATGAGGGGGAGGGGGCAGGATAGGAAGTGATGGGCTGGGCGGTGGCTTTTCCCCCGGGGGGGGGGGTTAATCCCCCCCCCCCGAATGCCGATATCTAGCAACACTCCCCTCCCCCCCCCATGGCCCGGGGGGGGGGGGGGAGAGCCAGGCAGGGGTGCAGGCAGGGACAGATGCATGGATGGACCCCCCCTCGACCCCCACATTCAGGGCTCATTGTCCCCCAGAGCGACTCGGGGCAGCTCCTGCCAGTGAACCCCTCAGCCCTGCTCCGGGTTAGCTCTGGTGTAGACAGGCCCCTGCGGAGGTCCCAGTCCCAAACCCCTTCCCGGCCCTGCCCAGCCCCTCCACGTGCCCCCTGGGGCATGATGGGAAATATGGCCTGGGGGTCACCCCCCACCTCCACCCCAGCGATGGCAGTGACCAGGGGCTGCAGCAACAGGCAGGCCATCAAGGGGGCAGGGGGGTCCCAGTGTGGGATGACTCTGCCCCCAGCCCCACAACCCCCTCGCTGGGGGACCTGGGGACTCCCCTGAAGGCAAAAAGTGACACAGACACAGTGGTAACGCCCGGAGCCCGCTCGCCACGGGAACAGGCCCTTTATTGATGGGGAGCAGCTCCCCCCACATACACCAATGGACCCCATAGATCCCAGCCCCCCACACTCCCAGCCCCACAGATCCCCCACATACCCACACTCCAGTCCCATATACCCCACCTCCCCACATACCCACACTCCAGCCCCAAACACCCCAGCCCCCAACATACCCACACTCTCAGCCCCCCCATTCACCAGCCCCACTCAGCCCTTCCTATCGTGCTCCCTCCCATATACCCCCTATGCCCTGACTCCAATGCCCCCAAGTCCAGCTCCATACCAGCCCCTGCACCCTCGGCACCTCCCAGCCCCCGAGGCAGAGACAACACCGGGCCGGCTGGGGGCACACGTGGAGCCCAGCGGGGTGGGGCCCCCGGTGCCCAGGACACACGGGGCCGGCTCAGGGCAGGCGGCAGAAGTAGTCGTGGACTGGGAACGCAGCGGCTCCAGCCAGCGAGATGCCCAGCGTGTCGGCCACACAGCCCACGCCCATGGCGAACTCCCGCTCCTCCGGCGGGCTCTGCGGGGGGGGGGGGGGGGGGCAGGATTAATGGCAGCGCAGCCCTGCCCCCTTTCCCCACACACACCCTGCTCCCTCTTCTGTACACACCCCTCCCCACACCCCCTTCCCCATACCCTCCTTTGCTCCCTCCACCCTTCCCCGTCCCCGACACCTCCTGCTCCCTCTCCTGTATACCCTCCTTCCCCCCTCCCCACACCCTGCCTCCCGGCCCCATACCCTCCTTTTCCTGCCTCCCCACACCCTGCCCCCTTCCCGCATACACACCCTGCTCCCTCTCCCCTACACCCTCCTGCCCCCATCCCCACAGCCTGCCTCCTCGTCCCATATACCCTCCTTTTCCCTCTCCCCACACCCTGCCTCCCCGCCCCTATACCCTCCTTCCCCCCTCCCCACACTCCCTTCCCCATACCCTCCTTTCCCTGGCACACAGCCCTGCCCCCATGGTGCTATGCAGTACCCTTCCCCCCTGCCCCCCACAAACCCAGCCCCCGCCCCAGACCACTTTGTCTTGGAGCTCCCGTGTTACGTTAATACCCCCATCCTGTCTTCCATTGGGCTCTCAGCTGGCACCCCATTAAACTGCTGCCCCCGGGGTGCCCTGTGTCCTGGCACTCCCCAGTGCCCTCCCAGCCTGGTCCCCCCCACCCTCTGGTGTCCCCCCAATACCTTCCTGCACTGGTGTCCCCCCCCGGGTGCTCTGTTACTTCCCTTCCCCCCCGAGCCCCCCAGTGTCCCCCCCCGGGTGCTCTGTTACATCCCTTTCCCCCCAGTCCCCCGGTGTCCCCCCGCGCTCACCTCCAGGCTGATGTTGTGGAAGGTGTTCACGTAGCCGGCTCCCCCCAGCAGCCCCTCGTACAGGACCAGGGCGAAGACCAGATAGATGCTAGGCAGGAACATAAAGTACACGGCGGGCAGGAGGAACACCATGTTCAGGCACTGCAAGGGGCAGGGAAGGGGGTTAGTGATCAGTGTGACACACCCGGCCCCATGGAAAAGGGGCCAGGGGAAGGGGATTGGCGTGACATGCCCGGCCCCATGGCCAAGGGCTGGGGGAAAGTGATTAGCGTGACACACCCAGTCCCATGGCCAAGGGCTGGGTAGGGTAACTGGATGTCCCAATTTTATAGGGACAGTCCCGATTTTGGGGGCTTTTTCTTATATAGGAAGGTATTACCCCCCACCCCGTCCCGATTTTTTACACTTGCTGTCTGGTCAGGGGAAGGGTATTAGTGTACACACAGAAGGGGGTGGGGGGACTCTGAAGCCCAGTGAAGTGGGGTTGCCCTCCTAGGGCACAGCAGGTGGCGCTGCACCCCAGAGGGGGAGCTGGGGGTGGGAGACTGCAGGGAAGGGGCTGGGGGGGAAGCAGCAGGGAGGGGGACACCCCAGCGATGGAGCTAGTGACTGGGGAGGGGTGGGAGGTTGCAGGGAGCGGAAGGGAAGTGTGACGCTACACCCCCTATTCATCATTATGATATGACTATGATATCGTTAGAATGCCTCTTGTACAAGACGTATCATGGGAGGTGTCACTGGAACAGGTTTGCTGGGATTCTCTCGTTTGTGTATCTGAAGTGATGAATGTTGACCCTGTATCTCACATGGGCTCACTCTGGGTGACGCCCACAGCCAGCCCTGCAGGTACACCCGTGAAGCCAGACCATGCTGATGGCTCATCAACAAAGACAATGGACCCGGGAAGAGTTTAGCCTCCCTGGGAACGTCTCAGCCAAGCTGGGAGGGGCTGGGAGTCCTTAGAGGACAGGATTAAAATTCAAAATGATCTGGACAAACTGGAGAAATGGTCTGAAGTAAATAGGATGAAATTCAATAAGGACAAATGCAAAGTACTCCACTTAGGAAGGAACAATCAGTTGCGCACATCCAAAATGGGAAATGACTGCCTAGGGAGGAGTACTGAGGAAAGAGATCTGGAGGTCATAGTAGATCATAAGCTAAATATGAGTCAACAGTGTAACACTGTTGCAAAAAAGGCAAACATCATTCTGGGATATATTAGCAGGTGTGGTGTAAGCAAAACACGAGAAGTAATTCTTCCGTTCTACTCTGTGCTGATTAGGCCTCAACTGGAGTATTGTGTCCAGTTCTGAGCACCACATTTCAGGAAAGATGTGGACAAATTGGAGAAAGGCCAGAGAAGAGCAACAAAAATGATTAAAAGTCTAGAAAACACGACCTATGAGGGAAGATTGAAAAAATTGGGTTTGTTTAGTCTGGAAAAGAGAAGACCGAGAGGGGACATGATAGCAGTTTTCAAGTACATAAAAGGTTGTTACAAGGAGGAGGGAGAAAAATTGTTCTTCTTAACCTCTGAGGATAGGACAAGAATCAATGAGCTTAAATTGCAGCAAGGGAGGTTTAGGTTGGACATTAGGAAAAACTTCTGTCAGGGTGGTTAAGCTCTGGAATAAATTGCCTAGGGAGGATGTGGAATCTCCATCATTGGAGATTTTTAAGAGCAGGTTAGACAAACACCTGTCAGGGATGGTCTAGATAATACTTAGACCTGCTTGGAGTGCAGGGGACTGGACTAGATGACCACTCAAGGTCCCTTCCAGTCCACTGATTCTATGATTCCCTAGAAATTTACATCAAGTTAGTTATCTCAATGTAAAAACACACATATTTTTCTGTGAAAACATAGCCAGAGTCAACTGGGAACAGGTTTAAGTTAAACCATAAGAAGCCACTCCACAGGGGAAAAAAGAAAACACTCTAGCAAAGATGTAATTTTGTGTGAGTTCCCAGCTCCAGGGGGTGAGCCAAGGGCTTCCTGCCACCTGCTAACAGGTGTTAAAACTACAACTGCCTTGTCTTCACTAGGAATTTACCTCCTGTTGGTTCCACGTGTCAACCAGTCGATGGTAAGGACACACCTTTTTTCCTAGTAAAGACAAGACTTTAAACTGGTTTAAGAGCATCCACACTGAAATTTAAACCAGCTTAACTATATCCATTTAAAAAATAGTTAAATTAAAACCGTGTAGACAAGGCCTAAACATTATTTCCTACCAAGGCAGTGTGCTCACATTAGGTATTTATATGTAGTTACACCAGTGCCAACTTTCCCTAATCTAGACAAGGCCTCAGAGTGTGTAGCTGACAGCATTGCTGCATATGAACATTATTGCTTATGATCTCTCTGTCTTGCCCAGCTCACTTATTGGTATAATTCATCAGCTAGAAGATATTATAAGAACATGGCAGCTAATAAATGTCACTACAACCTACCTACATACACACACACACATATATTGATGGAGTGAAAACAAAAAACAATAAAACTACTTTGGTGAATGGCCAGAACCAGGCAGGTATGTAGTTATACATAGCAAGACTTAAAAGCCTTTTGAGGCAGAGAAGTTTATAGGAATTGTTTCCAAAACACACACATCAAAGGAACCAGCACAATGGAGGTTTGGTTTATCGCCGCAGGGAGTCACTTTATACAAGAGAAATCAAGAAGGAGGTGGGGGCTGATTTCCAAGGCAATGGTGGGGGAACTGGGCCATTTTGGCAGATGTAGTTCGCACCTCCTCAGCCCAGAGCCCAAGCAGCGCAGCGGGAGGGATGTGGATTGCGCTCTGGGCTTTAAAAGGGCAGGGGCAGCATCCCCCTCCCCTTGTTATACACCCTCTTTCCTGGAAAACCCACTCTGCAGTGCCAGACTGGCCAGCCTTCCCACGACCCCAAACTTCACTGACTCAGACCTTGCAGGAGGTTCAAACTGGAAGTGGCACCAGCTTCTCCTGGCACCGGTTTTAAGGGGAGATCACTTGAAAGGGATGCAGCACGTTTATTCCATTCCAGATTCCACAGCTGGGAAACTGACCAGGACGGACTCCCACATGTGTGAGCAGGAAGATTCTAAACCGCCTTTTCTGTTGCCAATTGCAGTGAGGCAGCCGATTCCTCCGCTCGCCCTTAGCTGAAGGGCAGCCTCAAAACTTTATTTCCTTTTTGATTAACCCGCCGATCAGGTAATTTAAAGGGAAGGGACTCTGCCCAGTGACACTAATTTCATCCTGATTCATTTCACAGTGTTGTAAAAAACAATTATGTCCTCCTCCCCTTCAGAACATTAAACGTTGTTCAATAACCATCAGATCTAGTGAGATGAAACTGATGCAGCTTGTTAGAGCAGAAACTTATTGAAAATGTTCTCTGCAGCCAGAGACAAGTGAATGGTGCTTTTTTTTCCCTTTTCAATATGAGCTTGGCTGATTCTCCTGCAGTTAAATAAAAGGGGCAGTTAACAGTCTCTGACAGTCAGGGTTTTAAAGAAACCAGTTCTCGTTCTAAATGAAGCTAATTCTAGCTAAATGAAGTAGCTAGATTTTCAGCAGCACTCAGAACCCGCCACGGGGATCTGTTTTAGTGATTCTCATCGAGCCAAACTTTCGGTAGAGCTCAGGGCAGATTTTGAAGTGTTTAGCATCCCCCCCCCGGGAGGCAGATTTTCAAGAATGCTCCATTTAGGTGCCTCAATAAAAGCCAAGGTGCTTAGCTCCCAACACCCCCCATCATGGCCTGATTTTCAAAAGATTTCAGCGCCCAGCATACTGAATTCTCCTGAAAATCTGGCCCGCCGGGCAGCTGGTAACAACAGGAGCTACTGTTTGGTGGGCATTTTAAACATCTGACCATTTTATTCAGGGGCCTAAATGGGAGGTGAGCACTTTTTAAAACCTGGCCTTTAGAGAACAGGTTTGTTTAAAGTCACTCTGGTTTCTCATCAGTGATCCTGGACAACAAAGACCCAGCCAGTGATGCTGAACCAACTGAGAAAGGTTTGGCCCAGAAGCTGCCTCCCCCAGTTGCAGAGGCTGACCCAGTTCGCAGACACAGGACCGCTTTCAGGCGGGAGCAACTGGTGACACTGGAGCAGGAATATTCCAAGGAGAGCTACCTTTCTGGGGCCAGGAGGTACAAATTGGCTAGTGCTGTGAATCTACCTGAATGCACCATCAAGGTAAACTGTTGTCCCTGGTATGGTCTGGCTAAGGCCCTAGAGAGGAAAAGATTGGGATCTTATGTCTTGTCTTGGAGCCAGTATGTGCTGATATCACTTCTAAGGGACAACCTTGTTTGTTAACTGATTAAATCCCATGACATGGGCATTTCAGAGCAGGACCCAAATCAAAGTGGGAGCTGATCCAAGGGATTACCTGATACTAGAAGAATCCAGAGACCCGGGTTCTATTCCTCACTCTGTTCACAACTGGTGTGACATGGAGCAAGTCACTTAGGCCCAGATCCTCAAAGATATTATAGGTTTCAGAGTAGCAGCCGTGTTAGTCTGTATCCGCAAAAAGAACAGGAGTACGTGTGGCACCTTAGAGACTAACAAATAAATTTGTTAGTCTCTAAGGTGCCACAAGTACTCCTGTTCTTTTTAAAAGATATTATAGGTGCCTAACTTCTATTGCTTTTAGCGGTAGTTAGGTGCCTAAATACCTTTGAGGATCTAGGCCCACCTCTCTATCCATAAGGTGCATCTTATTGAGGTTCCCTTCCCCCATGACAGCTATTTCCTGCTCCATGATTCAGTTTCCCCACCTGTAAAATTGATAGCAATTCTTCTTTCCCTCCTTAGTGGCGTAGCAGGGGCTGAGTTATTGTTTACAAAGTGCTTTGCATGGAAAGTGCTTGGGAAGTGCAAAGCCCAATCATTTTCTTCACACAGGTTTGGTTCCAGAACCAAAGGATGAAGGATAAAAGGAAGAGATACTCTCTGCCTTGGCCTCCCCTCTTGGGCCCTGTTTTATATAGCTACATGAGCCAGAGCTCCCATATTTCATACCCTCTACCGTCTCAGATGCCTGTCCCTTTGTACTCAAGTATCTTCACGACATTTCTAAGGCCCTTGGATAACATCAGATTTTTTCCTCCACCATTCCTGAGGCCTGATGTCCTCTCCAATTTCAGATATCCCTCTCTTTACCAGTCACTGGGAGCTCACCCTGCCATCTATTATTGCACTGAGACTCAAGATATTGGAAAGGATCAAGAAAGCAACTCAGTGGTCCCCTCAAGGGTTGTAATGACCCTCATCTCCACCTCTCTCTTCTTGCCATAGGATGACAAACTCCATGTATGGGGAGAAGAAGGGTGGGAAGGAAAGACAATTCCAGGCACAGGTATTCTACAATAAATTTTTTATACAGGAACTAGGAAAAACTCAGGGTAGCAAAATTACATTGAATCAGTCTGTATTATAAATTTAAAAAGGTTAATGTTTTAGGTGGGCTCTGGATTGGAGTTTTTTTTCCTTGACATTCAGACCCTGTCATCTGTCTCACAACCAGGCTGAACAGCTGTAACTCCACCTGCTTCAACATTTGATGGATGGCATAGACGAGATTCATCCTTGGTTTAATGCTGCTGAGATCAGTGGAATTACAGCAGCAGTGATACATTTGTCTCAGTCTATTTAACCATAGTAGGCAATTGCTTACTGTTTAAATAAACACACCAAAAAAAGTGTGTGTGTGTGTGGAGGGGGGTCTTTGATTTTTCAGTGCCTAAAAAATGTCCCCTCCTCATTGCATGGGAGAACGTATTGGCTCAGAAAGGATCCCAGCCTAAAATAGAATTAAATCCAAGACAAAGCTAGGAATGTCAGAGAAGGCTTTCAAAGGTATAAATGTGAGGTCGGGGGTTGAACCCAGATCCTCAACGGCATTTACATGCCTAAACTCCCAATCTGGGTTAATTCCCATTGATGTTCAATGCAGGCTTTGATCCTTTTAAAAACATTGTTTTTAGAGGTGTATTGTTTTATATTGCAAACTCATATAGTGCAATATACTGGGGCAGACAGTTGAGGAGGTGCAATCAGAGGCCAGTGAACTTTTGTATAGATATTATGTAGACAGTGTAATTTTCCTGGTTTTCTGGTATTAAATAAGCATTATTCAGGCACTTGTGAACAAATCTGACATCAGTGAGTTTCTCTCCTGCATGTGATTCACCGCCGTTGGAGAATATAAGAGGAATTAATGCTAAAGGCTGAGAACATCCTCATTTTGTGAAGACAGCTTCCCTACTTGAACTGCTGAAGAGCATTCACAGTGGAAAAACTTCCCCATCCTTTGGCTCAGATGCTGATGAACCTGTGTGTCTCAAGAGCAAAGTCTTAAGGACAAGGCAGGCGACGTGGGATCCTCAGACAGGGCCCTACAGAGTGCTGTGCGTTCTAGACCCAATCCAGCAGAGCACTTCAGCACATGCTTAATTTTAACAGCTGACTCATGTATTTGGGGGCTTTGCTGATTTAAGACGACAGCCCCCCAGTTCGACAGATTGAGCCCTTATCCCAAATCTTTCATGATAATGGTCATCAGCTTATGCTCTTCTCTGAAAGCTATTTCTTTCCCTACATGCATGATTAAAAAAAAGAGGCAATTCTGGCAATCTTGAAAACATCTTAAAAGATAGTGGGGTGTGTGGGTAATTCAAGGAGTGGCGAATAAGATAGTTTTGCTTTTCATAAGGAACAGAAAAAGAAGGCAGATGTAGATAGGCAGACCAGTTACTTAATTGGCCATATAGGCCTAAATAAGATTAATAAACTTGTCTCTAAACACAAAATAAGGGGTGGCACGTCATCACAAATCCATATATCAATAGAGAACTAGCAGATGAAGGAAAGAGAGCCTTAGCAAGCCATCCTTTAATGAGTACAGATGGAGAAAAAGCCAAAACCACTGCTGACAGGGCAGGTACCACCTACAAACTCTCAGCATGCCATGCAGTTATAGGCTTAAAATACAAATGCTGTATTTTATACTACATTTTTTGCTGTGTAATCCTTTGTCACCAAATGCATCTCCCTGAACTTGCTCTTTCAACCGCAAATATTCCTTTGTCTCTGTCAGCTAGTTAACAGGAGGACTGGGCACCTTAGAGACTAACAAATTTATTAGAGCATAAGCTTTCGTGGACTACAGCCCGCTTCTTCGGATGCATATAGAGTGAAACATATATTGAGGAGATATATATACACACACATACAGAGAGCATGAACAGGTGGGAGTTGTCTTACCAACTCTGAGAGGCCAATTAAGTAAGAGAAAAAAAACTTTTGAAGTGATAATCAAGATAGCCCAGTACAGACAGTTTGATAAGAAGTGTGAGAATACTTACAAGGGGAGATAGATTCAATGTTTGTAATGGCTCAGCCATTCCCAGTCCTTATTCAATCCTGAGTTGATTGTATCTAGTTTGCATATCAATTCCAGCTCAGCAGTCTCTCGTTGGAGTCTGTTTTTGAAGTTTTTCTGTTGTAAGATAGCCACCTGCAGGTCTGTCATTGAATGGCCAGACAGGTTAAAGTGTTCTCCCACTGGTTTTTTAGTATTATGATTCCTGATGTCAGATTTGTGTCCATTAATTCTTTTGCGGAGAGACTGTCCAGACTGGGGTATTTTTGTCATTTCCCAGGTTAATTTTAGTTAGGTAATGGCAATAAGTGTTTTTGAGAGGATGTTTCAAGAGTATTTTAATGTCCAGCAATTAAACAAAGGCGCATTTATTACCTAGGCTCAGCACTACTTAGCTTTCTGTCACTCCTAAAAGAATTTTTCCATTGTTCCCAAAAGCTAATCAAATCTAATTCATTGCAAAGTAGTTAAAGCTGTGGCAGCCCTAAATCAATGTCTCTAATATGCCCCTATTAGTAGCTTTTAGATCTTAACATCTGTATGTTGCTAATGATCAGAGTTGGTTAAATCATTGAGAAAAAATGCACACCATTTATCTGTTGATTGGTGGGGGGAAATCACAAATAATTATCTGATAAATATTATTCAACAGCTCTGTTTAAAATGGTTTCACAGCTTGGAACATATAGTCCTGGGGTTTTGTACTGATAACTAAATGGTGAATTAGAGGCTTTTGTAAAAACAAATTAAAAATTATTTCATATCCCAAATAAGAGAGGTAAATCCATAGCTAAAATAATGACACATTGTCACAAACTCATATGTTTGCTGGATTGGGACTTTAAGTGCTGTTTGTAGGAGAAATCTGGAATCACTCAGAACTTGTCAAGGAAATGTGATTTCCAAAGATCTTGTTTTAAAATGTATTTAATTTGTGCATTTTAAGCCCACAGCTAGTCTCTGGATGGAATGTGATGGTTAATATTTTTTTTTTCAAAACATTCAATTTCATCTTTAACATTTAATGAGAGCCAGCTCTGCCCTGATTGTTATAATCATGTTGAAAGTCCATGCAAATTCAAGCCTCTCCCAGAGGAAAGGGCCTCAATACATATTGTTGATGCCTTTGAGGAAGAGATTGCTTTGAAGTGACGCTGTTCCTGAGCAACCGCCCAATGAACCCTCATGTAGAAGACAGGTTTCCACTTCCAAAGAAACTGCTTGTTGCAAAGATCATGGCCTAGAAGTTCCTTATTGCTTTCCTTGTAGCCTCTTTTCCTACAACTATCTCAATCTGGATCAGACCATGAACGTATGCAAAGGAAGGGTGGCACTGGGGGAATTAGAAGTTAAAAAATTGATTCCCCCCCTTTGGACCACCTCTGAACGTTCCCAATTGTAAGACCAGAAACACTGTTTCTCAGATAGTTAAATATTCTCCCTTGAAACATTCCCTTTAATACTGTAAAAGATCAAAGATCATTAAGAGACTATGTAGGCTTAAAATAGCCTTCTGTAATACCCCACAATAAAGGAGCCTATAATCTCTAATAATATTAACTACAAAAGAAAATAACCTCTTCCTCCTGCTGGTAGAAATTCCATTACATGAGCCTAATTCAAGAAACTAAGTCTTGTTGCTGGAATTCTTGATCTTCCTCACTCCACCCTCCCATACTATTAAATATACCCAGTTGTTCTGTCAGGTCTAATATGATACTGTAAATTCTTTGAGCAGGGACCGCTCTCTTTCTACTTGTATTCGGCTCTATCACATCTTTCGGCACTGTAAAATAATGAATAGTAGTTATCATCTAGCGCTCACTTGCTCAGACTAGGTTCCTCCCTGTTCTGGAGAAATCTTCTTGTTCTTTTTATTTACACTTCTGTTCCGATTGAGGAAAATGTGTGAAATAATTTGGAACTGGTTGCTATGGGACCAATCCTGGAACATGGTCCAAAGAGATCTGAAAGCTGCACTAAGTGTGCAGTAGGGATTCCGTTGGCCCGTGGGAATCCTCAGTTGGTATAAAGCTGATGGGTCTGGGGATTCCCTTGGAGTGGAGCAATCCTCAGATGGTTTACAGCTGGACTAGCTGGTTCTATGCCAGGGCCCGCATGCCTCCCCGAGTACAGGGCAAGACCTAAATGCAGTGTGCTCCAATGAACCTTGGGGGCTATTACAAGCTGATGCAACTTAGAGCAGCCCTTGGTTTTTTTTTAATTTGTGCTGGAGGTCACTGCAGGCCCCACTGGAGAGCAGTGCAAGCTTGAAGGTGGTTTAGAGCAGAGGATTTAGCCCTGTGAGTGTAGGGCCTAAACCCGCATTCCTTACTTGGGTAAAACTCCCAATGAAATCAATGCTTGAACTATATGCCCGCTGGGAAGGGCGAGAGCCTTCTTGCAGATCTGCAGTGTTGTTGGCACTATATACGATAATTAATAATGAACTAGGGGGATTTCCTTGTTCACAACTGCAAATATTTAAAAGACTTTCCATTATGAAAAGGTGGTAGATCTTAGCACATCTCCAATAGACAAATGCATTTCCTAACTAGCAGTACTTACGTTGCTCACCCTCGTGTTCCAGACCACATCCATCCATCCTCTCTGTATTACGGCTTTCAGCATGATCTGAGTAGCCATTGCTATTACGAATTTTATAATCAAACATGCATGTTCAGAAACACAACTTGAAAAAGAAGCAGCCCCGTTAAATGAATTAACTTCTCTCAGCGATTTTAGACCTTGTCCCCACTAATCAGATGGAGACTGGGCCAACAAAGGGCATTTTTATGAGGGTTGAGTACTCTCTGAGAGCCTTAAGTGCAAAATACTGGCTCCGAATGGAAGACTCTAAACTACAAACGCTACAGAATCTAAAGACCTGCAGCATCACGTTTGGGGGAGTCCACACTTAAAAATGTAGATTGACCTAGCTACGTCGCTCAGGGTTATGAAAAGTTTTGTGCCTTGTGCGACATAGTGAGGTCAACCAAACCTCCAATGTAGCGCAGCTAGGTCAATGGAAGAATACTTCTGTAGGCCTAGCTACCAGCCCTCAGAGAGGTGGATTAACTACATTGATGGAAAAACTCCTTCTGTCAATATAGAAAGCATCTTCACTACTCTGCCACAGTATGTACCCATTGTGCTTTTTGTTTCAGCTTTTTGCCTTTGCTTTCTGTGGCCCTGAAAAGTAAAAGCCCTCCTACACTATACTGCCCATTTTTATTTCCTTTGAACTCTTGTTAAAAGTCAGGACTGGAACTTCACTCTACATTAGCTAAAATAAATTTGTCCTGCACATTTCAGGGTAAATTTTCAAATTATGCTGCAAGGATTCAGTTGTACAGTTCCAGCTGATATTATTAGGAGTTGTGCAGCTGAAATTCACTGCAGGGAATTTTCCCCTTAATGGCGGATGTTCAATTGAATAGAGCAGACATCACACTGGAATTCTTCTTACAAAAGAATTTTTCACTAAACTAAAACAAGAGTTGGCAGTAAGCAGACATGGCCAAAGGGAAGAGATGTACATCAAGTTCCAGTACGACAGGTTCACATCAAGACACCCACAAACGCCTGACTTGGGTTTTTTTTTTTTTTTGAATGCAAATGTCATTGGTGACACATTGATGTTTCATGCTATGGAAGCTGTATAACTGGAGGCAATCACCAAGGAGTATATTTGAAAAGAAACAACAAAATGTTTCTGTCAGTTCCCGATGAACAGATTGTCTACAGGAGTGAGCATCTCTCAGACTTCAGGAGGCAAAACAGTGCCGCAGTTCTGCTCAGGCCCTGTAAGGAAGGAAATACAACAGCACACACATTGAATAGGTGGACTGAGATACATTCATCCTAGCACTTCTCATAGAAGTTCTAACATTACATATGATAGGTGAAAGTGAAGAAGGCAGCGTGAGTAGGCAGCACCCTCATTTTCAACATTCTACTTTCAGACTAGCTACAGTTCAGACCAAGAAAACAGATCAACTTTGAGTCAGATGTCACACTTCTGCCCCCACTCCAGCCACTATTCACCTCTCCAGCAGTATATAGGGCCCAGAAAGAAGCTACAAGTGTTGGGAGAATTGCTCAGGTACAAGAGCTATATCAGGCTAATATCTGAGGCCCTATATACCCCTCTCAAAGCCCTCAGAGAAAGGTGGAGTAGTGTAGCACTCAGTGCTGTGAAGGATTATGTTGCACAATCCATAGACAGCCTTAAACAGGGAGGTTACTGTAAATTGTGCTGTGGGCTATACTCACTGCTATAGTAACCTCAAATCTGCCCTCTCTCTCCCTGGAATGCACCTTCTCTGTTGTGCCTCCCTGTCCCAGATCACTGCATGAGTTCATTGCTATTCCTATATGCAAATTTATACCAGAAACTGACCAATGCCAACAATCACAATATTAGTAGATTACACCTATTTCATTCTGAAGGATCCCAAAGTGCTAAACTTATAGTCGTTAGTCACCCCACAATGAAATGCCGCAAGCTTTCTACACTAGCAACACTATCCAATAATCTTTAGGTAGGGAAGTGAAGAAGAATGTATCCAGTTGAAACTACAGCAGGAATCTAGGAAGGCAGAATGTAATGACCCAGCGTGAAAGGAGACTGGATCTAGCACCCCCTGGTGTTACAAAAAGTGTCAGGGGATTTTAATTGAGCCCATGTGTTCCAGGCTTTAGTGTTACATATTATCAAAAGATGCTGGGTAAAATTTTCAGAAGTGCCTCACAGCCAGATTTTTAGAGGTATATAATCACTTAAAGATGCCTATAGGTGCCTAGCGGGATTTTCCTAAAGATCTTAGGTGTTTTTTAAAATCCCACTAGGTGTCTATCTGCATATTCAGGCATCTAAATTCCTTTAAAAATCCATCCCTAAGTGAGTTAGGAGACTAATTCCTATTTTCAAAAGTGACATTGGCATTTAAAGCTCAGATCCTCAAAGCTATTTAAACACCTAGCTCCCACTGATTTTTAGATTGATTTCAGTGGGAGTTAGGTGCCTATATCCCTTCAAGGACCTGGGTACCTAAGTCACCTTTGAAAATGGCACTTAGGCACTTTTGAAAATTTTACCCAATACCATTAAGCACAGAACACCTGAGCATCAGAGAGACTAATACAATGATTATTCAGATGAAAGAATATCACTGACTGAGTCATGTGACTAACATGATTTCCTGCAGTAACCTGATCTCACATCTATAAACTGACCAGGTCCACTTAAACAGCATAATTTCACACTGCAATTTATCCCTCACCGATCAATGTCCATTAACTGCAAAGTATTCCCTGAAGCAGGCCAGAGTGCTACTGGCTTCTACAATATTATAGCAGTGTGATTCTATCCATTACCTGCCCGTCGGAATATCCCCTGAAGTTAGGGTATTGCTTTTCCTAGGTCGCGGGTCCACTCGACCTGGGCTGGAGATCACCAAAAGGTCCTGAAGGCTGAACTGGTGACAAGTAGTTTTTTGGAATACTGTTTGAGCACTCTGAAGTTTCGTTTGTCTCTTGTCTGTGGAGTTTCTGCTACTCAGATGAATTCTCCTGGAGTGGAAAGCACTTTCTGTGTAAACAAAAGTCCGATTTATATTCTGCAATCAATACGCACCCCAGACCTCTTTTCCTAGAGTCTATGGCTATGTATCTGAATCTGAGATACAAAGGGAGAAGAGATAGAGGGACAGAGTGTAAGAATACTATAGGGGCAGATCTACTGTATTCTTACACAAAGACTTGTGGGTATGCTAAGATTTCCTTCTGTGTTGCAATAACCATGTACGTTTGAGGCACACTGGGGCTTTCACCTTGTGTTTCCACAGAGATGATTAGGCACTTAGATGATAGAATACAAATGTGCTCCATGAAGATGACACTCACGTGTTCTATAGATGAGAGGAGGGTGGTGGCAAAAAGGGAATATTAGGGCCTTCTCCCCCGGTGTGAAACTGAGTTTGCTGAAGAATTCTGACACCAAGATAGGTTTCTTTTCTATTTCAGGCTCTAACAAGTTTTTGTATGGTCTATGGACTTTTGGGTATGAGGTCAAGTTCTCCCTGACATAGGGCTGGAGTTGCTCTCTCTGGCATCCAAATGGCACCAAGTTCTGAGTGACTGTGCTGTCACAGTAAACCACGTCAGTTGCTGTTGTGATTGCAGTCCGAGGTTGAGCCAATGTTGGGAAAGATTTTGAAGAAGAATGAATTGGATTATCTGATACTCTGGAACAATCCACTGGTGTTTGGAGCTGGAGGGAAAAATCAGAAAGATCGAGTTAGTGAGGGGCAGGAGTCAGATTGAGCCTGGTGGTAACTAGGACCAAAACTTTTCTAGTGGCCCCAGCAGTTTCTACTGGATTTGAAATTTGATTATTATTTTAAAAAACGAAAGGCCTGATTCTCTTTTATGCTAATACCCCTCTTTACATTACTGTAGTGGAGCTTAGGAGCTACAAAGGGGGCAGAAATACCCCAGTTTATGGGGGTTCCCAGGCCAGTGCAGATCTGTCTCTATAGGAGAGAGGCAGTGAAGTGGGCACACTGGAGGAGGGAAGGGACAGTCTTAGCATACTGCTCTCCAGATATTATCACCTGTCACAGGACCCAAATGGGGCTGCTGTGGCCAGAGCATGGGTTGGAGAATCCTCGAGGTTGCTATGTTTATGCTGGAGGCTAGGCAGGCTAACAGCTGTTCCAAGGTTCTGGGGCGTGTACTGCCTTAAAGTCATGTTTGCACCCACTTCCATTCCTTTGTGAAGCATAGGCTTGGAGAAACAGAGATTCAAGTTCTACATTTTTAACTCTTATGATTGAGGAGATAACGTCCAGCTTATATAATGTAGTGTTGTCTGAATGAGTCTTCAGAAAAAAAAGAAGAAAAATTAGTAAGCTGTAAACTATCCCATTAACCTCAGTGGGGTGCTCCCTTGCTCATGAAACTATATGTCGGCCACCTTGACAGCACCAAGGAATGATTCAACTACCATCTCAGCAGGTGCAAATGACAGTTGAATATACTTTTGGAAGAAAAATTTGTAAGCTGTAAACTACCCCATTAACCTCAATGGGGTGCTGACTTTGTACTCTAATGATGATAATTTAAATGTCAACATTAACCATTTCACTGCTGCTGATTTTAGTAGCAACACATAGCTATTCTGGGACTGTGGGAGGATCTTGAAATTGTGGGTGGATCTGGCTTGGACACTACCACCACATTTTTTGTCCTGCTCTGACGTCTGACTTATCTGATCATTGCTGACAAGGACTGATTTTGTAGCTGCTGTGTAAACAGAATGGGCAGTATATTGATCCTGTTGTTTAATATAATAGAGTAGTTTCCATTAGAATTATACCCTTTGTAGAATAACAGAATTATAGAAATGCAGGGCTGGAAGGGACCTCAAGAGGTCATCAAGTCCAGTCCCCTGCACTGAGGCAAGACCAAGTAAATCTAAATCACCTCAGACAGATGTTTGCCCAACCAGTTCTTTAAAACCTCCAGTGATGGGCATTCCATAACCTCCCTTGGAAGCCTATTCAAGAACTTAACTCTCTTTATAGTTAGAAAGTTTTTCCTAATATCTAATTTAAATCCACCTTGCTGCAGATTAAGCCCATTACTACTCGTCCTAGCAAAAGTAGACTTGGAAAACAGTTGATCACCATCCTCTTTATAACAGCCCTTAACATATGTGAAGACTTATCAGACCCCGCCTCAGTCTTCTTTTCTCAAGGCTAAACAAGCCCAGGTTTTTTATCAAAGTTAGGCTGACTAGTCTATAATTCCCCGGGGTCTCTTTGTTCCCCTTTTTAAAGGTAGGTACTATGTTTGCCCTGCTCCAGTCCTCTGGGATCTCATCCATCCTCTGTGATTTCTCAAAGATAATTGCTAACCGTTCTGATATTGCTTAAACTTGTTCCTTAAGTATCATATGATGATTTTCATCAGGATTGGATTACTTGAATTTATCTAATTTACCTAAATATTCTTTAATCTGTTCTCTTTCTATTTTGGCAGTCCTTCTCCCCTGTTAATATTAATTGAGTTGAGCACGTGCTCACATTAACCTCTTCAGTGAGCCTGAAGCAAAGTAGGCAATAGACAGTTTGTAGGCTGGTTCTGGGGCCCACATTAAGTGTCATTTCCAGTCTGAGATGGATGTTTGAATGGACTGGAGATAGAAATATAGGCAAACTACTACAAATACGTACTTACAAGTGTTCTGCTACTTACTATTAATCTGATGTCCATATCTGCTGCAGAGTGATGACCATGTACTGTGCGGTCCCTCAGGTCACGGTTGGAGTTGTACTGGTCCGGGGCACTAGTTGAGTTCTGCACTGTCAAGTTTGGCATGGAGCTGCAGTGCTGTACCGCTTGTTTTTCAGGTGCATTTGAATACTCGTGAGCGTTGGGGTGCTCTTTTGGTGGGATGCTTGATTCCCCATTAACCAATTCTTTTTTTGTTTCTTTTTCACCTGAGAAACTGTGAAGCAGGAGACGAGCGCCAGGTCCTGACTCCGAACACAGATAATGCTGAGAATGGAAAAAAATAAATTAAATCTCATATGAATAAAGAGCAACACTGTTGCCAGAAGAGCCAAACGGCACAAAAGGGCCATATTCTGGCCGTAAATGGCCAGTGGAGAATTCCCCTTATGGAGGGGAACTCTCCATTTGTATAAGCCTAGGGGAGCCATGTCCATTGCCAGATGGCCCCTCACCAATCTGGTATAGGTGGGCTGCTGAGGGAAGGAGGAAATATTTTGGTGGTGTGGCACAGCAGAGCTCCACTGCACCAATCCTCCACTGGCATAAAGTCCTTAGAGATTTTATGCCAGAAATAAAGTTAGAGAAACACAGAGGCCACACTAATTGATGCTGTAACCACACCCCTGGTGGACCTCCTCAGTGTCAGGCTGACCTCAGAGACAGGGGAGAATTGAGCACCAGTTATCTTGACTTCAGCAGTGTTTTTAGAAAACACTTCTGATGTCTGACAAAAGGTGACAACCAGATCTAGGTGACAATATTTGCTTATAGGATGCACATATTTGCCTACATGAAAAGACTGTAGATGATTAGCCTGGGGTCCCTCACCTGCTTGAGTGGAGAAAATTGAAAGTCTGTGAACACCAGTGGAGTCTTTTTATATATAATATGCCCATCACCATTATTATCCCATCTCATTAGTTTTCTTGTGGATGTTCTATTTCTGACCTTCAGGCTTCTATTCCCCATGCCCAAGAAGCAGGAGAATTAGTGAAAAATCAACGGAATCTTCCCCCTAAATCATACCTGTCTTAATCCTTGTGCTGTAGCTGCCCTGCTCGCTAACTTCTGTTTGAAAGTCTTTATCTTCTCAGATCCAGACTCCCCCAGCAGCTCTATCTTCTTCTCTCGCAAATGGGCTGTTTTTTGCTCATGCTTCATTCGCAGCTCCTGTAGCTGCTGTCTGTAGATAAAGATACAAATGGGTCCTAACAGTTCTAAAATAGTTCTGATGATACCAGTCCCACTGACTGGATCTTGGCTACAAATTCTGCCTTATATGGAACAAGTCTGGTCAGATCTAGAGGCAACATGATTCAGAGTATTGAGCTCGGCGCTGAACTCAGGAACTCTGGAATTCTAATCCTGGCTTTGACATGGATTTGTGAGCAAGTCACTTAACCTTTGTGTGTCCATTTTACCACCTGTCAGATTAGGATTGATAATACTCATTTACCTATCTGACAGGGCCATCTCAAAGAACCATCAGTTAATGTAAAGTGCCATGTAAGTGATGGGTATTATTATTTAACACGAATTCAGAATGCATCCTCCACCCTACCTAATAAAAACTGAGCTGGAAATCCTCCTTACCTAGCATGTTCTTCTCGTGCCCTGGAAGCTGCAGTCTCCTGAAAGAGTGAATTGTTGTGCTGGAAAAACTTATCATATTTGTCCAAATCAGATTTGGGGTAAATTCTGCGAAAACCACCTATGTTTTTCTCCTCATATTTCTCAGCTTGTTTCAACCAAGTGGCCTGGCAGTTCCTATACTCCTCAGCCCTGAAAAAAAAAAAAAAATTCAGGTATAACCATTAACAAATCATGTGGGATCCAGGCTTGGTACTAGGAACTTATGTTGCTATAACTACATTGTTCACATCCCTGAGCAACGCAGTTATACCGACTTGACTCCCAGTCAATGGGAGGGCTTCTCCAATTGACATAGGCCTGGTCTACACTGGGGGCGGGGGAATACTTAGATCTACTTATTGCAGTGTCTTCACTGGGGTAAGTCAACGGCTGATGCTCTCCCGTCGACTCCACCTGCGCCTCTCGCCCTGGTGGAGTACTGGAGTCGACGGGAGAGTGCTCAGCGGTCAGTTTATCGCGTCTAGTCTAGACGCGATAAATCGACCCTCGCTGGATCAATCGCTGCCCGTTGATCCAGCGGGTAATGTAGACAAGCCTGTAGCTACCACCTCTCCGGGAGGTGGAGTACCTACGCCAACAGGAGAAGCCTTCCCTTCAGCATAGGTAGCATCTTCACTGAAGCGCTACAGCAGCACAGCTGCAGCATTTTAAGCGCTCGGAGAAATCTCCAGAGCAGGAGTTATTTTCATTTCACACTGTCATTGCATCCCTAATCCTGTCATCTTAGTTTTGGTGAAATGTAGAACGGTTCTCATGTATCTTCCCACATAACTTGTAACATACATTTAAAGATTATCTGCAAAGGAAAAAAAATGAGCTTGTCTTTCTGGTTTCCCTATGGTTGTTAACGAGGGCCTGAAATTGTATTTTATTTTTTGCTTGCTTTTTACATTAAAAATACGGGAACGGTCTAAGCTGGAAGACTCTATGATGACTAAAGAACTAGTGAAATGATGCCATCAGAACAGCCAAGAAAGTGAAAGACGAGCTATCAAGAGGGGAAGGAATTTTTGGTCAGGTTATTTTTGTTACTTTAAACGAATTGTTCAATGAAACGTTAATTAACATTTTGAATAAAGGAAGTTTTTGTTAAACATTCAGCACCCTCACTTTTTCAATTCAGTTGTGAAGAGTTTATAATAAACAGCCCTTACAAATCCCAGTGGCGCTCCAACAAAGCCAGGAAAGACCAGACTTTACATTCCTGGTATTTTTAAGGCTAAAAAAACAGGAAAGAAAAAACCTTTAAAAATATCTGTGCAGGCCATCTGTATACACCACGAAGAAGCAAAAAAAAAAAAAGGGGGGGGTAATAAACTAATTAAAAAACATTCTTTGCAGGTCACCTTAAAATTATGGCTTACATAATCTGAGGAAATTAGATGAAGCTGTATGAGAACACACCTGGTCTCTCGAGAACGGCATTGCTTCAGGAGTCTCTCCTTTCCTCGCCGTTTCTCTTCGTCTAGGATTTTTCTCTTGTCACAGGCCCCTAAATTTATCAGAACCAAAGTGTCATACAGGAGCTGGTCCTTCACTTCTTTGTCTAACCAGGAGTCAGTGGTGAAGCTTGGAGAGTGGTTCACCTGAAACAACAACAAGAATGTCATCTCTTTGCTGCAGTTGAGATCCAATGGAAATTACAGCTCAGGACATTAAACTAATCTGAAATCTAGATTACCGGGGATTCCAGTCAAAATCTAGCGTTGGCAAGGATCCTTGCCAGACTTCAATGTCTGATACAGGTGTATAGTAGAATTCCATGGGTCAAATTCGGAAGTGACATAATGGGTGGGATAGATTTGGCAGAAAACAGGTGCAAGTGGCAGAGTGATGTAGCTTGAATCAATTTAGTATTCAGTGCAAGATCAGTAACTTATATTAATTTGATATGCTGTGAGGACTAAATTCAGGCTCTGGTATTAGCAGGTGCAGCTCCCATTGAGGTTAATGGATAACCCTGGAAGATTCCTTTGTTCAAAGAACTGAAGAGTAAGACTGTCCTCACAAGTTAGGATTCCCACATGCAGGAACAGATTTAAATTTCAAGGCTACAGATCAATGTGACTGTCTGTGGGAATGACTATTATTAGCTTATCTGTAGTCTCACCCCCTCTGCTGGTCACCCATCAGCTTTCCAAGCTGATGGAATAATGTAGGAGATGCTACAGGATGGACTTTTGTTAGGAGATCTAGAGAAACGAAAAAGGCAAAAATCGGTGTTAAGGAAGAGGCTGGTGATAGCAACTCATTTGGCTGAATTTGGCCCCACAGGAAGGGAAGGGTGAAAAAGGATACCAGTTCATGGTATGGATATGTTATGAGATCTAAGAGACTTTTGCTGTGGTTCTTACCTCAAGCAACCAGGGTTTGAGTTTGTGATCCAACAGAATATCAAATCCTAATATTTCAAAGCAAGCGCTACCCACAGTGTGGTTGGGGAAGCAAGTGTGATAGTTATGTTTGATAATAGGATGTGCTGATATCAGGGTTTTAATAATAACATCTTCTATATCCAGCCACATCTGGTCGGTATCATAGCCATGCTTCTGCATGTACTTATTAAAGGTGGAGAGCTTCCTATGAAGAAAAAAAGTAAGTTGGTAGCCCATATTAATGGCAAATCAGTTCACAGTTAGCATTTTTCTGTATGTTTCCATGCTGCTTAAGTTAAGCATAGAAATTTGGGCATCATGGAGATCCACATACCCGCAGAAAAAAAATAAGGATTAACAGAACAAATTGTTAGTCAAACTCTTGCATAGATCAATGTAAGTGCTTCTCAGACAGTGAGGATGGGAGACACACTAATACGTAGGTTCTCAACCAAGCATACTATGAATGTCAGTAAAGTGTGTCCTGCCTGCCTTTCTATTGCTAATAGGGACGGGGAGAGGATCCCAGATATATGGGAAAGGATTCCCTGTATGAAAAAGAAGAACCACTGTCCTAATTAATCTCTTGTTCTTAGGATAGTTCTATGCTTGAAAATTGTATTAGTATAGCTACGTCTGTGGTGGGGGGGGGGAAGAGGGGGTTTAATGATATAGTTATACTAATATAAGCCCTAGTGTGGACATAGTTATACTGGTACAAAGGTGCCTTATATTAGTATAATTATTCCCCTTATAATAAAATATATATATTTATATATGGAGATATACCTATCTAATAGAACTGGAAGGGACCTCGAAAGGTCATCAAGTCCAGTCCCCTGCCTTCACTAGCAGGACCAATTTTTTTTTGCCCCAAATCCCTAAATGGCCCCCTCAAGGATTGAACTCACAACCCTGGGTTTAGCGGGCCAGTGCTCAAACCACTGAGCTATCCCTCCCCCTTCCTGAGGGTACATCTACACTACCGGGGGGAGTCGATTTAAGATACGCAAATTCAGCTACGTGAATAGCGTAGCTGAATTCGACATATCGCAGCCGACTTACCCCGTTGTGAGGACGGTGGCAAAATCGACTTCTGCCGCTTTCTGTCGGCGGCGCTTACTCCCACCTCCGCTGGTGGAGTAAGAGCGCCGATTCGGGGATCGATTGTCGCGTCCCGATGGGACGCGATAAATCGATCCCCGAGAGGTCGATTTCTACCCGCCGATTCAGGCGGGTAGTATAGACCTAGCCTGAATGTGAATAGCTATACCAGCATAAAGCATCTTTATACCAATATAACTGTGTCCATACTAGGGGGCCTATACTGTTTTAACTATATTGGTATAGTCAGAGCAGTACAACTTTCATGTGTAGACAAGGCTTTAGGATAGGAAATGGAAAGAAGACATACACTATTGGACAGTGACCAAGGCATTGCTCCAAGTCAATTCATTCTACTGGAGCCTTTCTGGCACCAACAGAGCACTGCAGAAGAAACATTGGCACTGCTGGAGTTGCTGCAGCTATTGGCAAAGAGCAATACTGCTAAGAAGAAACTGATAGCACTGAAGTCCTAGTGCAATGGACAGCGTACTATGTAGAAACAGCTAGAAACATGATTTAGAAGAAAAGAAAAGTAGAGGAAGACTGGGAGAAAAATGTGGGCAAGCGGGAAAAAACCTGACTGATCATTATATATAGATTTATCTACATTAGATAGCCAAACGTAACCACCAAGGACAATAAACAGAGTGATGTAATCCAGAAGCACCAGTTGCAACAAATGCATTGGTATTTCCAATTTGAAGGAGAGTTCACTTTTTTCTCTCCTGCATCTGGCCTCTCACTGTTACTCATCTGACTTTCTTTAAATGATTTATATAACTAATGACACAAAATACACTGTTCACTGGCTGCATGGAAAGAAATATTTCTTAAACATATATGAAAAAAGTGTGGAAATGCATATGAAGATTCATGAGACCAGATTAGCATCACTTGGCTGTGATTAATGTTCTCTCCCTCTTACCTCTTACTTCCAGAATCTTCATCTCGGACAAAATTAGTACTGTGCTTGTTAATGGAATAATTAGTCAGGTGCATGCAGACATCATCCTGCAAATAAACGAGTGGGTTATAGGGTGAGAGAGACAACTGCCTTCTTCACTCTCCCTGTACATGATGATACCTGGTCACACTACTTAATGCAGAAATTTTTTTAAGTGCAAGCCATTTAATAGCAGTACTTATCTCATCACTCTAATGAGCCCAACACAGTCTTAAAGTCATTTAAATGGGACCACTTGCATGAGTAAAGTCATTGTGATATGTAAGTGTTTGCAGGATCATCCCCTAACTGCCCAGAAACTATTATGTAGTGTTACTGTGTGCTGTTAAACTCTAGCTATATTCTACCACAGAGGTGGCTGCATTTCAGTGGTGGGTGAGATGATTCATCTATAACCTTACCCATATCACTTTGATGAAGTGAGGCTTAATTATTATTGTTTGTGAAGGGCGTGCAGATCCTCAGATTAAAGGTATTGTAGCAGTCCAAAGCATTATTGTTTCTCTGTGCCACTTCATTTCAACAGCTAGTTCCTGTTGTTATGAATTTGAATGCTGTTAATTTATGTTAACAGGGTTCTTTACTCACCAGATTGCTGTGTGAGGGATCAGAGTAGGCTGATGTAGCAAAGCGTGCAAGGCCCTCATTATAGACAAATATCCTCAGAGGGTCACATGATGTCACCAGCACATAAATCCTCAGATCAAACTTAAAACGATCAATAATAAAAGGCTGGAAAAGAGAAGACGAAACCGAGTTGCTTATAGTTTGTTTGAAGTACAAGAAGAACATTAGTAACTCATTAACTCAAGGCTGAGGTGATGAAAATAGCTGTACAGTCCCACCTACAAGCTGAAAAAACAAAACCAAGACATGCAAACCTTATAACAATACTTAGCACATATACATCACCTTCCTTCTTCAAAGTGCTAGGCTGATATTCAGTAATTAAGCCTTTCAGCATCCTTTGGGAGATAACAACACTTCCTTATCTATCTCCATTTAGAAATTGGGAAACTATCTAGGTTAAGACATTCCATCCAAATAAGGGTAATTGCAAACCTTATGCAGAGCATGATCATTTTAATAAGATCATTTTGTGTTGTGAGCAAGACACGAGAAGTCATTCTTCCGCTCTACTCTGCTCTGGTTAGGCCTCAGCTGGAGTATTGTGTCCAGTTCTGGGCGCCGCATTTTAAAAAAGATGTGGAGAAATTGGAAAGGGTCCAAAGAAGAGCAACAAGAATGATTAAAGGTCTTGAGAACATGACCTATGAAGGAAGGCTGAAAGAACTGGGTTTGTTTAGTTTGGAAAAGAGAAGACTGAGAGGGGACATGATAGCAGTTTTCAGGTATCTAAAAGGGTGTCATAAGGAGGAGGGAGAGAACTTGTTCACCTTAGCCTCTAAGGATAGAACCAGAAACAATGGGTTTAAACTGCAGCAAGGGAGGTCTAGGTTGGACATTAGGAAAAAGTTCCTAACTGTCAGGGTGGTTAAACACTGGAACAAATTGCCTAGGGAGGTTGTGGAATCTCCGTCTCTGGAGATATTGAAGAGTAGGTTAGATAAATGTCTATTAGGGATGGTCTAGGCAGTACTTGGTCCTGCCATGCGGGCAGGGGACTGGACTCGATGACCTCTCGAGGTCCCTTCCAGTCCTATAATCTATGAATCTATGAATCACATTATTAGAATTAGTCATGGACACTTAATAGATCTAGGTGTTCTTAATATGGTTATATAGCATCCAGTAGAATGGGCCTTAATTCTGTTTGTAGTCTTGAGTTCTACTATAATGCAAACAACAATTTACATGTACCCCAGTATCCTGTATATAATCAATTCTTGCTAGAGTACCTTCCTCTTATAAATCATGTTTCTTATAGTTATTCAAATATTGGGAAATTAGGGAAGATAAGAACAATAATGTATTCTATGGTACTGAGGACAGCCGCAACACTATAATAATAATGAAACTAATCCATCATAGAGTTCTTTACATGTTCTGAGCGTTGAACAGACTCATTAATCGGCACATAGACCCTATGAGGTAGATAGGCTTCCCCCCATTTTAAAGGTGGGGAAACAGACCCAGAACAGTGATTTGCTGAAAGCCGCATAGTGAGTCAGACCAAGAGCAGATATAAAACCCAGGAGTTCTGAATCCCAGCTCCCCTGACATGCTTTATCTCTCTTAAAAATCAGTAATAAAGAATAATAATGAAACATATTAGCGTAAAAACGTAGGTTCTGGTATTAACATTATAGGCAGGGCCGGCTCCAGCTTTTTTGCTGCCCCAAGCGGCGAAGCAAAGAGGGAAAAAAAAAAAAAAAAAAAAAAAAGATAAAGCCGATCGGCGGCACTTCGGTGGCAGCTCAATCGTGCCGCTTCCTTCTTCGGCGGCAATTCGGCAGCGGGTCCTTTGCGCCCTCTCTTCCTCTTCAGCGGCAGCTCAAAGAGGAAGAGAGGGACTGAGGGACCCGCCACCGAATTGCCGCTGAAGACCCAGACGTGCTGCCCTTTTCCATTGGCCGCCCCAAGCACCTGCTTCCTTTGCTGGTGCCTGGAGCCGGCCCTGATTATAGGTGTCCCAAAGACACAGGAGATCTTGGAGGCGTGAATGTGGATGTTCGCTATGAAGAGAGAGTTATGCCAAGATGTCAACCAAAAGATTCTTGAGTAAGATAGGTTATAAACAGGTTTGTGGGACTGGCTACAAACAATCCCTTCACTCTCTCCTCCAGTTGGGCCTACGAAAATATTGTGTATCTTTGAGAGCTAACTTACTCTACAGCAGGAAGGAGATTTCCCTCATCCAGTTAGGTTCACCCAGCAAAGGCAAATTAGTTTATATAAAAAGCTTATTCAAAAATTACTTAGGAACCCAATGGCACACAAAAGAGGGATTATTTCAATGGGCATGTATTCAAAGGCAATGACTGCTGTTTATGACCGGCTGATCACAGGCAAGCAAGGCTGAGCTGAATTAAACTCTGGTTTAATGACAGAACAGTAGTCTTGGTATGTGGAATAGGGAGATTACCCTTGAGATGTAGAGCTGGCAGATCATATCCTCTCCGGGTTTTATGTCTTTCACAGATCTGGTGATGAAGATGCCTCTCCCCTGACAGCCAGAGTCGGGCTTACAGATATATGTCTTATGTTTCCTTGATCTGCTATAGGTTTGCAAATCTCCATAGCTATAGGGAAGGAAAGAAAGAAAGAATTACATGATTCTGAGGTTTGATGTCTCACAGCCTACCAATGCTAGAAATGTTTTGGCAGAAAAATGCAAATGTCTACAGAACCAGTGATCACAAAGAAAAAAATCTGTCTCTCCAGAGCCAGGAATACAACCTGTTCTCTAGCTCTCAATAAACCTTTATTTCCAGTAGACGCAAATTTGGAGTGAATCACACAGTCTTATGGGAATGATCCCTTTTCTGTTTTTTAGAGAAAAGAGACTTTTAATATGATGTAGAAATCATCTCCTCTTCCAACAAGGGAAGATACCTCATCCCATTGAGTAATACAGCAATGGACTTCATCCAGAAAGTAAAAGGAATTTTATTCCATTCACTGCCAAGGGGCTTGCATCGCCAATGAACACACTCCTGCTGCATTCAGCTCAAAGCGACATCATTCTACTATGAAAATGTTCCTCGTCTTTTTCCATTACTCTGGGTAAAGAAGAGAGCAGAAAGATAATGGGTTTGATTCTCTTCTTACTTGCTCAAGTTTTACTTTGGGGCATCTTCATGGAGCTCTAAAAAGTTTCTCTCAATTTACACTGGTGTAAGAGGAAACTCAGGCCCAAAGTAAGGAAGGCTGACATAAAGGATGAGAGGAAAAAGTGAGGGTGATGGTGAAGAGAAGCAAGACGAGGAAAATCAATCAGTAAACATTGTCAGGACTCACTCAGCAGGAAGACACCAGGTCCTGGGAAAGAAGTTAAATTCTTTTGGAAAGAGCTTTAGCATCCTGCCCATGTTCCTGGCTAGCAGATCCTTCCTACAGATTTCACTCATCCCAGGGAAGTGGTTGATTTTCTGGAAAGAAGTCCAGAGAAAAGGCGTAATAATAAGCATCTTCCTGGCCTCTAGCTCATTTGCAGTGGGGGGGAAAAAAGTAATAATTTAATATCCTCTCCACCTCACAGAGCTGAGTACCTGGTAACTTTTCATGTCCATTACCCGATCCAGTGAGACTGAATAGTCTGTCCAATAGAGGTTCCACTCATCATTCTCACCTGCTTCCCGTAAGCCATACTGCTGAGCAGCCCGACGCACTGCATCGTAAGAAAAGAAACAGTTTCAATCATACTAGAAATGTAGACTTCAGAAAATTCTGTTTGGACTCAGAAGGAGACATTGAACCGTGGTTCAGTTATACCACTCAACTCAGCCATCTATAGACCCCAATTCCACTTTGAGTGGCAGCTTCCAGTCCTCTAATCTCTATGGATATGCTGCCCCAAAATCATCCATTTTCTCTGACAAATTGGACAATCACTGGTGACTACTGAACAAGTTGACCTCTCCAGTATGCTGCTAGAAACTTCACACTAGCTAGCAAAAATTGCGAGATGGAGTAAGCTTGTGTTGTTGTTGCATTGGTCTTTCTGACTAATGGTGAAAAGCAGAACTTCTTGAAATAAAAACATTAAATGATTCATTTTATGTGGAATGGAGCCATTTGAACTGGTTCCCCATGTTCCAAATCCATGACAAGAATTCAAATCTTGCACTGGCAAAAGTTCATGGATATGAATTCTTGCCTAACTTCAGTCATGATGAGGGAAACGTATTTGATGATCACAAGCTAGTCCCTGTAGACAATTCAGCATCATTAGCAGACTATGCTTGGGGAGGGCAAGTAATAAAACACCAGGGAGGCTGTGGGTCAATAATGAGATACGCTGGGAGAGCTATGTGGTGCCAAATGTGTGGTATAATAGGAATGCTGTGGGTCAGGAATGAGTTTCACTAGTAGGGGAATCTTGAACAATGCTTGCCCAGACTGCATGAGGTTTCTAAATGATGCTTGCATTAGGGCATGTTCATAAGCACTAAAATTCAGTTAACAAGTCACATGACAAAATAAATTTCATTTTAAACTGAGCTCTTTTTCTTAAGAGCAAATTAAAATGTACCCCTCTTTACATGAATCGACTGGGTCACAATTCTTTGGCTTACCTTCTACATTTGGGAAAGATGAGAAAGATACTCACCACTCTCATACTTGCAGTTGGTCAGACTTATCACAGGTCATCTGGAAAAAAAATTAAAAAAGCAGAAAGACAGAGGCATACAGACAAGGACCAGTTTATGCTTTATGGGGAAGCCCTGGGAACTTTACAATTGTACTTCCATAAATTTATGTAAAGCATTATCTAAATGTTCATCTGATAGGCTATTCACCAGGACTGATCACTGTTATTTTGCTCAGTGGTCACTTAGAAAATTATTTGCTGGAGACAAACCAAATAACTATGCATCTAGAAAGAGAATTCAGTGATGAGCACTACAGAAATGCCTGTAAAGATAAAATAAAAAATAATACTAGAATACCAGAATACTAGAAAAACAGTAGTTATGGAACCAATGTGACTAAGTTTATAGGAAGAGCACTCTTTCAGTTACAGTGCGAGAAAAAGATATGGCAGTTACTCAACAAGACTGGTTATTTAGGAATCAACCTATGAATGGGATGCCCCAAAGTCATGAGCCAAAGGCCAAGTGATCAAAGGGCGAATGGGGATTAACAGAAAATATTTATGCTCAGAGATTGTACACGTTCTTCTTCTCCTGGGCTGTTCTGCAACCCTTACTAGCATATCCATTTCACATCAGAACGAGAGCTCTACTGAACTATGTTCTTTCCATGAACACTAGTGTATAACTATTATTACTATTATTTATTATGGTAGTAACTATTACCTGTTAGGTTCTTTCTATACTTTCAAGAAAAGGCAGTCCCTCCTCTGAGTAGCTGACAGCCTACAAAACTTAAAATCATCACTTTTTCTGAACACCAGAACACTTTCATTTCCCCTCCACTCCAGCACAACACTTATCTATCTTTCTCACTACAAAAATCCTGTGTTCCTCCCCTTCTGCATAGCACCACTCTGAACACCCTGTTCTCCAACATCTCTTCCCCCCATTACCCTCCTCTATTTTCAGTAGCTCGATTATAAACATATTCTGCCCTCTTCAGGACTTTTACAGCCCTTTCAATAGTTATTTCTAACCTCTTTCTCTTTCTTTTCTTTTTCATGGATATGTTAGGATCTTGAATTCTTCTTTTCTTCTCTTCACACCCCATTGTATCCTGGTCTATGGTATCCAAGGCATTATCTTCTCTTTCTAGTTCTCTTGGTAAAAAGTCTAGTTCAGTTACATCTTTCTCATCCGACTCTTCTGTTTCCTGCTCTACTTCTTCAAAGGATCCATATTTTTGCAGTATAGCGGATGCCATCATCCTGTGGAAACATCCACAACAGACCAGAAGAAAAGCGAACAGTATGCAGGGATGAGCAACAGTTCCATCAACCTTTTTGTGGATCCATCTGCTTCCTCAAATACAGCTGATAAAACAGAATAATGTATAACTCCCTGCATATTCCCAAGTTAGGAAGAGAGATGCTCATCCCCTCCTCATGAGTCCACCCTCCATGCCTCTCTCCCAATTCGGACAGGATCAGAAGAAATATATGTATGTACCTATATATGTATCTGCTTTTATCAATAGTGATTCCCATCTGAATGGCATCTCTGCACAGGGAAATAGATTTGTTTGATGCTGACGAATATTTCTAAACTCCTGCTATCTGTGATATTATGCTAATAGAACATCAGGAAGCTGTCTTGGTGTGGGTCCTTCGTGTTACTGCAAGAAACTACAGTGGAAGGATTAATAGCTTTTGTCTCATTAGAGTTAGTGCTCCCTTAACATCTTGTTCTTTCTCTCTTCCTAAAGGTTCAGTCTTGCTCAGACTTGAGAATTCAATGCTAAAGCACTGACTGATATGCACCTAATCTGAATGCCAGCTCAGTGCTAACACATGATCAGAGGGATGAGATGAATCAGCATCTATCAAATCTACAGGTGAAACCCTAGTCTAACAGATCAGGGTCTGCTGTAAACAGAAATCTTTGGCAAAGTAAAGAGAGATTAACCATCTTTATATAGAAGTTAATGTTTCTCATATATCTACAGATACTACCCTGCCCTTCCAGCACGGGGTTGTATTTATAGAATGCTCCAGGAGGTAAGGATTCCTTTCTCTTAAAGTATAAATAGCAAGTGGTTCAGAAAACAAACTCTATAAAACTTTATATTAACAAAAATGTTCTCACTCTTTTTATTTAAATCATCCTTTTTGTTTGCACTTAAAAAAATTCCTTGCAGTATTTACCACGTGAGTGGTAAACACTGTGCTAACTTTTGAGAACCAGAAAGTGAAACCAATCAGAAAGAAAAAGCTAAATTGACCAATCTATTTCCATTATTACATACAAAGAACTGAACGAAGCAGGGGACCAGTGGAAAAAATTGAATATGATCATGTAATTAAAGACTTTATTGTAATGCATATGCACAAGGGAGGTGAATTAGGACACAGCCTAACGTTGAGCGCTTGACTGTGCAACTTTAATAATGTTCTTTTAATGTAGTTTTGTGTATGTGATTTTTGAGGTTTTAAAAAAAAAAACTGAAAAAACAATTTCCATCATGTGGCAGCGTATTGACATCCATATGGGTTAGCAGCATTGTTGCAACCTTTAGCCCCACCACACGGATCTTTGCCATTTGAGCTAACAAGTAACTGTCATCCTCTATGTGAACCAATGCTAGAGGGGAATGGAACACTTTGCCGGTGGGTTTCAAATATGTTTGAAAAGATTGACAGGATTTAGTAACATGGGCAAAACGACATGTTTTGCATTAGCCTCGTTCTTGGAAATGCCTGTAAAGTGTTGGCTGAATTTTATTTTTTTTAATTCAGCCTGAGGCAGATACCCAGAATGGAAAATTTCAGCCTAAATGGTTAAAGTTTGGGAAAGTTATAAGCAACTGAAAACAGAGTCTTATAATGGGAAATGTTGAGCAACCTTAATAATATGTGGTACTACCAGGAGCGGCACCAGGGTTTTTGCCGCCCTAGGCGGCAGCGCTCCTCCACAGTAATTGGCGGCAGCTCCTCCTCTGAAGCTGCGTTCTCGGCAGCAGGGATCCCTCTGCTCCGGGTCTTCGGGGCACTTCGGCGGCAGGTCCCGGAGCAAGTGAAGGACCCGCCGCCGAATTTCCACCGAAGACCCGGAGCGGAAGAAGCCCCTCGCCGCCGAAATTCCGCAGAGGGTGGCGAAATGCCGCCCCCCACATCCTGCTGCCCTAGGCGACCGCCTAGGGTCGCCTAGTGGAAGCGCCGGTCCTGGGTACTACCAGCCTGCCTATAATACAAGGGGATTAAGTACAGAGAGCATATGAATGATTACATTTGTATGTATTTTTAAAGTGCTCAGATTTAATCATCTAAATACTATTAGTAGCACAACCAAATCTATAGTTAAAAAAACATGTTTCACTTTTAATTTGACAGGATCTTTTTAAATGTTAACCTTAATCTATTTACAAAATTTGACCTGGATTTCTAGCTCCTGTGCCCAGAATGAACATTGGGTTCCCACCAACTCTGGCCACAGCATGGAGAAGAAATAGCATGTTACAGTTTTTATCTAGTAGTCGTCTCTGGGGTAAGGGAGTGTCAGACAGACAAAATAACAGACACAAATCCCAATTGATGAAAGAGTGAAATATGCCAATGCCTCACATATACATGGAGGGCCTGATTCTAAACTCACATTGATGTAAATCAGAAGTTACTCCACTGAAGTCAACGGAGCTACATTGGAGTAAAACTGATGGGGGCTGTCCATAAATTACGTAATACGTATTTTGGTGATTTTCAAAACCCACCCATCCCCTTGTAACACTGCAACGAACACTCTGTCATGCAAAATTAAGGACCACCAACCCACTAATATATTATGTTATGTTATTTATGGGCACCCTCATGTAAGTGAGATCAGAATTAGGACCAATATCTTCAAGACGTTTGTGTGTTTCAGTATAACTGGCTAGATCTGGCTTTCCACTATAGATCATTATAGCTTCTGTCAAGTTAGAGAACCCTGAATATTGTTTTTTGTATTGTCTCACATTTTAAAAAATAGAGCTTTTCAAAGGAAAGTGTAAAATGTATCTTAATGATCCTAGATCAGTACAGTTCTTTTGATTTTTTTTTTAGATAATATAAATGCAGTAGCTTTTTGGCAAGACAAAGCATGGTATAAGCCCCAATCCTGGAAGATTAATCCCATGGACTGACCCACAAGCAAAGCCACAATTCAATAATTAGCAATCTTTCACAAAAGAGAAACTACGATTCAATCGTTCCCCCAAAAATTCCAATGGAAACAGGCTTTTAATTTAAACAACATAAAAGATAAGCAAATGTTCCACTGCAAAGTTTACAACTATTGCAGCTATATGCTACTGAACAAATAAAATAAAAAAATGAAATTGACTGCAAAATAAATGCAAAAAGGAAACAGTGAAGAATAAATTAGATATAAATATTCTTTTCATTTTTATAATCTAAAGTGTTGCCAGTAACACAGGTGAGGAATTTCTATAGAATTCCTGTGTTACTGGCAACACCTTAGATTAAAAATATTATTAAATTTGATATACGGTAAATTCTTTTCAACTGACATTGTCCCTGTAACACACTGAGTCATCCCTGCTGTAACTCCCTTGAGCCTTGTCTACATCAGACTTTTCTGTCAAAAAATTCGCACTGGTACTATACCTGGTTCAGTACCATTGCATAACAAACGGCAGTACTAGTGCAGACCAGGGGCCACTGGTATTTTTACTGTCATGTATTTAAGACTTGAACAGGGTCATAATCATAAGACGTAGCCAGGGTCATAAGACATCAAAAATGCCTATGGCCATAGAAGTCACGTCTACTCTAGCACTTTTACTACAGCTACCACTGGTGCAGTTAAACCAGTATTAACAATTGGCAAATTTTGGCAAAACCCCTAGTGCAGACAGCCTTAAAGTCCCTGGTATTACACCAGGGTTGAATTTGGTCCACCAGCTTAAGTTGTAAAGGAAGGATTTCTAAAACCATTACTAATCATACTCTAAAAAAGACAGGAGTACTTGTGGCACCTTAGAGACTAACAAATTAACACAGCTGCTACTCTGAAAACTAATCATACTCTGTTTTGAGGGCTCGTGATGACATCAATGTTTGCAGGACAAATACACAACATTGAACCCTTGGAAGGTAATTGAAGAGACTGATCCTGATCCTCCTCTGCTTTGAATCTTGTGTAGTCATTCACATCTGCGCAAAGTGGATGGAAGATGCTACCACCAGCGAGTGAACGATCTGGTAGAATTATACATTCATTTCACACTTTCTGCATAGATGCAAATGATGACACCAAGTGAAAAGGAGTAGAGATGCCAGGCCCCTGAATTTAAAATGTGTCAGGAAATGTTATTGTATTTGTAACATACAGTCTTTTTTTCTTATTTATATATAGAGTATAACTGATTGAATCAAACCATTTTTAAAACATTTTATATCCAGGCCTTTTTTACTCCAATCCAAAGACTACTGTAGTCAATTGGAGCCCTTCCATTTCTTTCAGTGGGCTTTTGACAGAGTCCGCATGCCACACTCATCTCTGCGGTATCTGAACATATACACATAATTCAGGATGATTATTATTGGTACATATTTACATATTTCCTCCTAGCATCCCAATTTTTTAATTCTGCATTGCTCATGCAGAACAACCACCTGCTTGGTGGAGAGTAGATTAAACTGCAGCTACAGATTCTTCAAGCAGCAACTTGCAAACTTACTTTTAGAAATTTTATTATGAGTAATGTAATTTATAAATGGCTTTTAGTTCACTTCTGCCTAATCAGACAGTGGGGGTGTTTCACCAACACCATAGGTAATCTTGTATTATCGACACAGATTTCACTATCAGTCACTGCATAACATGGATAAATTATCGAACAATATATGTCCTTGTTTACCCTCTGTCTCATCTCCTCAGGAGAGGAGTATGAAGAATGGGAAGGGGAAATATTGTTGGGTAAAGAAGTGGGACTAGAGACAGAGGGCATGAGGGAGTGACTGAGTATAAACAACAGGCACTGGGCTCAAGGAAAGAACAGTGACACCCAGTAAGACTTGCACGAACAAAGACACATAGGCCTTCGCAGTTTCTGAACACTTATGTGGCCCTCAGCAAGCAGTCCCAGACAACAAATGGATAGAGCAAGGGCAAGATATAGTCAGATACTGTGCTGCATACACAGCCACCCTGTCTAGGGGAGACAAGGGGTTTTTAGTACAATATTTATAATGTCCCTACGTCTGCAGTGCCCACCATATTACTACCTTTGCTAGGGAGCACTGCTCTCCTTCCTCCACCCCTATCCTGACAACAACACTGTCCACCAGAGGTCACCAGTCAGAGGAATTGGTAAGGGGACAATTCAAATCTGGCAGCAGTAGGGAAAGCAGCAATAATGATGAGGTACTATTCCCAGAAGAGGGGAAAAGAAGAAAAAGTAAGGGATTGCTTCCTGTCACTCCTCACTCTTGCAGCGGGGTGGGCCTGTGGGGTCCCACCAACCCTGCTCCAGTACTGGGGGGCAATGGGAGAGCTCTGCATCAGGGTGGGCTCTGCGCAGGGGAAAATAGAGAGGAATCTGCACAGGGGGAAATGGGGGGGGAGCCCTGCACTGGGTCTAGGGCCAGAGGGATGCTGAGGTGGGGGCTGTGCACTGGGGAGACGGAGGGAGGAGCCCTGCACTAGGGCTAGGGCCGGAGGGATGCTGAGGTGGGGGCTGTGCACTGAGA
>NC_048320.1:10305351-10344501 GCF_013100865.1 Trachemys scripta elegans | reverse complement strand
CCCGGGGGGGCCGGCTCCCGCCTTCCCCCCCGCGGCCGGTGGCGGTCGGGGGGGGTTCTCCCGTCCCTCCTCCCCCCACCTCCCCCCCAAAAAAAAAAAAAAAAAAAAAAAAAAAAGCTCGAGACAAACTGTCACCACCAGCTCGAGACAAACTGTCACCACCAACCGCCCTACCTCGGGTGTGGAGGCAGGGGCGGGGCCTCGGTTTGAACCTACCGCAGCCAATCAGAGCTGTGAGGGCACTGGCTGATTTGAATATATATAAGTCACTCTCCTCCTCCTCTCCAGAGATTTGGGGGGCAGCAACTGAGGTTCTGCCCAGAGAGAAGGGGGTGCAGACCCAGGGAACGAGACCCCTCCTGACTGGATCCCTTCCACTGCCCATTTCTAAACCACTGCCTTAGCCTGACACTTATGTAACGCATGTCATTTAGAGGGGTGTTTTTTTCACACCCCTGATCAACATAAATTATAGCAACAAAAGTGCCACAAAAGTGCAGACATAGCCATAGTCTGAAAGCCCAGGTAGATTTTTCAGACCGGGATCACCAATAGAAAAGTTAAAATCTCCCAAGAGACTGAGGCATCAATCCCTTTGTCCTTCACCCCAGCGCTCTCCTTTAGCAAAAGGGAGGGCACAGGGGAAGAAGAAGAAGAAAAAAAAAAGAGGATAAATGTTAGATCTGAGGTCTTTTTATGCCACAAACTTTCGGAGCAACGTTGCTCAACTCCCTTCAGCTCTGTGAGGATAATATTCTATGTCCCTGGGGAGGAGGGAGGAAAGGCAGAATTGTGAGGCCTAATTCATCAATAATGTAATGTGTTTTGAGCTCCTGAGAGGGAAAGGGCAAAGAACGAGCCGTATTTCACAGCAGGTTCTGCAGATTAGGGTCTGCGTTGCTAAGGATTTCACTGTATTTTGAAGTCTCCACACCAGAGTGGCAATTGTGTGAAAATACGATCCCTAAAAGGCTAAATCCTGGTCATGCGGAAGCCAAGGGGAACTTTGTCACTGGGACCAGGATACGGCCCTACATTTCCACTGACGATAGCTGGGGTTGGCTATGGGAGGATAACCTGGTAAAAGGATCCCTCTTGAAAAGCCTTCTCTGACAAACAGCAGGAGATAGGATGTGTAGTACAAATACAGTAACTCTGCCAAACCAACTCGGATCAGAAACTCCATTGCTAAGGAGGAAGGCCTTGTGTTTGCCTAAGATTTACTGCTTTGCAGACTGAGGGAGCGGCGTGTAAACTGCAGCACATCTGTCTTTATTCCCGCAGCCTCCATGGTTACATTATCCCCGGTCTCCAATCCCCTAGATGAATTGCCCTTCCCCCACTATGGGACCAGGTGACTCTATAACTGGCCACCCAGCAGATGCTTCTGCAATACCAACTGTTCTGAATCCCCCGCCCCTTCTCTCTCATTTTTTTCTCCTTCTTCCCCTGTGCCCTACCAATCTAGGCTGCCTGGCACATGCTGCAGGGCTGCAGTCCCACCGGAGTGATATTGTGATGGAAATGAGGGAGGGAATGCAGGCAAAACTGCAGAAATTTACAGCACTCAGAGGGCTTCCATTAAAATCCTTGACAACCTGTGATTTACGACAGGGCCAACAGTGCTCCTAATGTCCAAGGCCTAGGCACCATTCTGCTTCAATTATGCTGTTTGGAACATATGAGAAACCAGCTCTGTTAGTATAATGGAGGAGCCCAACAACTGGTTGGTGAAAACAACTGATTTCATTTGGGACTCACTCCTGCTCCCATTGACCAAACGTTCAGGGTCTGATTCTGCCATGCCTGCACCTCATGTCATCGTTCATACCAATGCAAAGTGAGTGTACAATGCTGCCATTCTGATCTGGTGGCATTTACGCCCACTTTGCATTGATATACATGACAATATAAGCTGCGGGATAACGGAGAAACAGGCTCTGGTTGACTTTAATTGGTTCTCAGTGTCAGCTGGGACCTCCACAGTTATGCATAGACGTACAACAAAAAAGGGATCTGTACTTAGAAAACAATATGGAGGGGGGGGGGAAGCTCTGCATTAGCAGTAAAAATCTCTGCCTTTATTCATTTATTTTCCAAATTCTACATAGGCACATTAGGATTTATTTTCTTCCTGTAACAGTTTCCGAACCTTTAACATCCAATGCCAAGCGGCTTTTGGAACAACAATACCCAACATTTTGCCCGAATTGTGAAAAATGGCAGGTAAAATATGGGTACATCTCTAACATAGCTACCATAACCAGAATAGAAATGATCCCTGAAATAAGCATTCTAATAATCATATCGCTTTAAGCATGAGGATGTATATTATACAAAACTGTGAAGAAATGACCATCTCGCTTGCTGTGTCTTAAAATGGAACTGACAAGCTGAATGGCTAGCATAATCACTCAATCACTTGCTGGTATGTTGCTTTCCTTTCCCCCCATTGTTTGCCTGCATTTGTCTATTTACATTGCTTGTGGCAGGAGCATTTCTATGTTTAAAAAGTGACGTGAATGTTTTTCACCATATGCAGAAGAATAATAGATAACTATGCACACAGAGGGTAAAATTTTCAAAAGTGACTTAGGAGGCAGAGTCACAGGACGTAGACTCTTAAGGAGCAGATTTACAAAGGGACAGTATTTAGGTGCCTAAATATGTAGATGAGTGCCTAGCGAGATTTTCAAAAGCAGCACCTAATCTGCTTAGGCGTATTTGAAAATCTCACTTGACGTCTATCTGCATTTTTAGGCACCTAAATACCTTTACAAATCTGCCTCTAAGTCACTTTTGAAAATGGCTCTTAGGCTGCTAACTAGAGCTGGGTGAAATATTTTGGCCGAAACGTTTTTCAATAAAAAATGCAGATTCAGATCGACCCAAACATTCCACAAATTCATACTGATTTTGCCAAATTGTTTCAGTTGGAAAAAATCCTACAAAAATTCTGAAATCATTTTGATTTTTTAATTCTAAACCACTTTTTGTTTTGAAATTTCCTTCCATTTGATTTTAAAATAAAATAAAAACATTTAAAAGAGCTCAAAATTGAAATGAAACATTTTGGTTTAAGCTTAAAAAAATATTTTCTTCGACCCAAAACATTTTTTTTTAACTTTTCAATTTGCTAGAAATTCTGAAAAAAAAAATTGATTTGGGTTGACTCCAAACTACTTTCTTTCCAGAACTCCCAGCAAACCAAGAAATCAGTTATTCATACAGCTCTCCCTCTTAATCTCTTAGGCCCTTCTGAAAATTTGACAGAGTCTGATTTCCACTCTCCTACACTTTCCATAGTAACCTACACTTGTGCAAAGCAAGTGTAATAAAATGCTACCATTCTGATTTTGTAGCATTTAACATCCAATTTGCACAAGAGTAATTAATGACTGAAAGTGCAAGTCAGTGGTGAATAAAGGTGCGTGTGTATGTTTCCCCAACAGTGTAGGATGTCTACATGCAACTACCTTTGACACAAACCCTCAAAAGCCAGGAAATAAACTATTAATTTCACATATGTATAAGATGCTAAACAAGCAAACCAACTCCATATAAGTCATTAACATTAGTTTACCAAACATAGGTTATACCTATACAAATTGCTCCGTCTATCACGTTGGCCTTAACTGCTACCTTGATTCTTTTTAATTCTGTCTGCTAGTATTGTTGAAATAGAAATTATGAAAAATGTATTGTGCTTCTAGAGAAACATGCTTGCTTTGTGACCGAGGTACAGTAAGCACAAAATAGGTTTCCCTCTTTTGATGCAGATAATATAGTGTATTGCTTAATAAGAAATTTGGGCCAGATTCAAAGCCCCATTTCCATCCTCTCTACATGGCTTAAGCAGCATAAAGGGAACGTAATGTGGCTGCAGCTGTCCATCTGAGAAGTCTTCCAGCAGATTTGAATTCCCAATTTGCATAAAGCCGGCAGAGCTGGCTCTTAAATTTCTTCTCCTCCCCACTCCAGCACAGGGGTATGTTGTGGCGGAGCAGATGGTGCAGGGTTCTGTCCCTCTACAGCAATTCTCTGCTAGCATATGGTAAGATCCCTTAGAGAACCTTAACCACAGCCATAAATCACAGCAGCCCTTAGGCTGCTCTAACTTATATGAGGACTAAGGTGAGTTTGAGAATCAGGGAAGCTGCAACTGGCTATCTGATGGTCCCTTCCCTCTCTCCTGCACCAAGAGTATCTTGATAAAGGAAAAACTCTGGCCCCTCTTGAAAGAATTGAGATCACTGAGCGTGTGATGCTTTCTGTGATCACAGTTAGGGTTAGTAGCATGTTGCTGCTGTTGATGGAGTTTAGCATTTAATGACTTAACTGTTTTATTTCCTGGCTTTTGAGTGTTTGTGACAATGACGCTGCACATATGCACCCTTTATTTTTGAGCAAAGTTTTTTTGTATGCAAATTGGGAAATGTTCCACCATGGAATGAGCTGTCTGAAAATACGACAGATACATTTCTCGTGTGTCTGAACAGGACAACGAAAGACCAAGGAGGAGAGGAGATAACTGCCTAGGAGAGAGGAGAAAGTCAAAGAGTAGGGCAAAAAGAAATCAAATGATGGAGAGAACTCCCAGTGAAGCAGGGAAAAAGGGCCTTCCCAGGCTGAACAGACATGCCCAGAAGGGGACTGCAGGCACTGGAGTAGGGCTGTGAAGAAAAGTTTTGGCATACTCTCCCTGCCTGCCTCACTCCCTTACTCTCACAAACCACCAACATCGTGTGCATCATTGCTTCCTCCAAGAAGTGTCACTGTTTCTTCCTAGCTACGGCCAGTGATTAGGGGAATGGGAAGATGGAAGAAAAGACATAGAGAGACAAAACCTCCGGGGGGGGGGAGGAAGTGGAGGTGTATAGACAAAAGGTGAAAGGGGAGGAATCAATAAAGAAGGGGATGTGACCAATGGGACATAAGCAGAGCTCAATCACTTATCACTGATTTGACCCCTGATTATTAATAATCAATATTTGTTACAATAATTTAATAATTTATGGCCACATCTACAACATGCAAGGTTCTTTCCACACATCCAGGAAGGAATGGTCCCTGCTCCAGTGAGCTCAGAGTATAGCATATTTATAGTATACTCATCAGTGTTGCATCTAGGCACACTTAATATGTGTTAAAACTGAATCTATTTGTATATTCAGATAGGAGGAACTTTAAAAGAGCAAGAACAGAAGGCGGGGTGGAAACCTGGCCCGTTTGCTAATGCCCAGGATTTCATAGCCCATTGGGAGCATGGACAAAAGGATGTAGTCTTATTTTTCTAGATGTGGCTGTGGTTAGGTTTTAAATGCCAAAAGCTGATTTTATTTAGGGTTGTTTTGCTGTACTTTTTTGGGGGGGGGTTAACAATTTGTGCAGCATGTGAATTGATAGAGGGATACTTTTATTTTATTCATACGGCAAAGAGAGATTGTTTTGGGGGCAGAGAGATATGGCGGGGATACTGACACTAGGTTCCTGTGGTGATTGCTGCATTCATGTGGGTGGCTTGCTTGGTTTACAGGAGCTGCTACCCTGAACAGACCATTGCCCCCCCCCAAATCCTCAGCTGCAGTACATTGATGTAGATTCATTGAGATGAATAGAGCTGACCAGACTTACACCCACTGTGGATTTGACCCGCAAACTCCAAGTCAAATTTCAAATAAACACCCTTCCCTTTCTAGGATATAACCAAAGTTGGACATAAAAGTACCCTGCTGAACTCTGCACAGGTACAGGAAAGAAACTATCATGGTAGTGTGATGTCAGCACCTTTTCTTCTTACTGCAGAAAAGTCCTACTAGCTCCATCATGAGACTTCCTGCCGTCTAACCCCCCCTGCTGGGCATCCACTGTCTCTGCATGCTGTTGGAATGGCACAGACGCTGTTAGGTGATGAGACCTGCAGAAACAACAGGAGCATGGAAGAAGGAAGATGATGGTGACAGCAACCAGTGTAAAAGGGAGGGAATGGCGAACTAGGAGCACAGTTCATGGCATCAACAGCATAAAGGGCATAAAACAGATTCCTGCCATGGATCTAACCTCAAATAACCATGGTTTGGGTTTGTGAACTCGGATTCTAAAGCAGGTTTTAACCACAGTGTAGGTAGGGTGACCAGGCAGCAAATGTAAAAAAATCAGGATGGGGGTGGGGGGTAATAGGAGCCTATATAAGAAAAAGACCTCAAAATTGGCACTGTCCCTATAAAATCAGGATATCTGGTCACCCTAAGTGTAGTTGGGAAAAGAGGTGTGGTAATTGTGTCTAACAGGAGCACGTGCTGATATCAGGATTTTAATAACATCTATATCTGTCTGTATCATAGCCATGTGTCTGTAAAAATGGAGGGTTTCCTAGGAAGCAAAAAATAACTTGGTACTAGGGCTGGTGGGAAAAAAATGGTTTCTCACTAGAAAATGGGGATTTGTTGATCTTTTCTGTGGGGGAAAAAACAAGTTTGGTGATATTTTCAGTTGGGGAAAATTGAAATGAAACATTTCATTTGGGGAATCTTGAGATTTCATTTTGATCATGTCAGAATGAAATACGCTGACATTTCAAACTCAAAAATTTCAGAACTTTTCATTGGGCAAGGAGTCTCACTACTGCAAGTTTTTGTCCCAATTGAGGATGAAAACAAAATGTCAAAATACTGAGTTTCCCACAGGATCAAAATTCCTTTTTTCAATCTGCTCGGTTTGGATCCCATATTAAGAAGGCAGCTAACAACAGGAATCTTTCCTTTTTCCAAGATCTTCTGTGCCAATTAAGTTAAAAACAGAGGGTCAGATCTTTAGCTGGTGTAAATGGAGCTACGCTGATTTCCATGAGCTGAGGATCTGACCCAGAAGACCTCATGGAAACCCATGGATGAAATAAAGGCCAACTTTGATAGTGAAACTCAGGCATCTGTCAATGGGTCAGGGGAAAAGGGTGCTAGACACCAGACACGCATAATTAAAAAAAGACAATCCCTGCCTAAAAATATTTACAGTCTAAACATATGAGGAGAGGCAACAAGTAGCAAATCATGCAAAGCCCTAATTATAGACAAATGTCTTCAGAGGACTGCATGATGTCACCATCACAAAAACCCTCAAGTCAAACTTAAACCCAATGATAATAAAAGGAGGGGGAATAGACAATGAAACTGAATTGTTCCTCCTGTACTTCAAACAAACCTCTGAACATCAGTGACTCATTAACTCAAAGCTGAGGTGAGGAAAATAGCTCTATGGTCCCACCTACAGGGCAAACAAACCTGCAGACCTTATAATAATACTGAGCACAAATACAGTGCTCTCCCTCTTCAGAGCTATGCAACATGGTCTTGGGTGATAGGTACGAAAGTGTCAGTATCCCCATGCTAGAGATGGGGAAACTGAGGCAGCGAGGTTAAGTGATTGTCCAAAGTGACATCATTGTGTCAGTCCTGATCCATCTTATTACATAAATGCCCAAGGTATGAAACTGATCCATGTTCCTCTTATGAGGAAATAATTATCCAATTCTGGGGATGGTGATTATTTATGCCAGCATGGAGGCAAACTGGGCAGCAAGGGATGAGTGTGAGGAACATGGAAGGTGACTGGACATGTCAGGGAAAATAATGTGTGTTTGTACAGCACCTAGTACAGTGGGGCCCTGGTCCACAACTAGGGTTCCTAGATGCTACTGGAAAATAAATAATAAGGATTCTGGATGGTAATAAGGGCTGTAGAGTCAAGGGGATTCAGTAGCAATGCTGGGGGCAGAGTGAAGAGGCTGGGAACGTGCTTGGGGATGGGAAAAGTCCACGGGGGGGCGGGGGGAGGGCACTTACTTTGGAATAAAAGGGTCATAGAAGAGTGTCCATGCACAGATTTGCACTGAAATAGCACAAGGTGTGACTTACAACCAATTTAGTTATTTTGGTGCTAGTCTGTGTGACGACAAGCCCCTTGTTTTACAGTAAGTGCAAGCAATCCAGTTGACTTCAGTGTGGAGTACTTCCTGTGCTAAACGTTAGGGATGTGTATAAATGGACTTGGGCCTTAGAAAGGAATAAGGGCCTGCAAGACAGCTCCCAGAGGACATCTTTCACTCAGGATGGGATGGTAGAATCTCCACCTGTCTTATTTGTTACAGAAATAACCAGACATTTTCTCCTGGTGTAGTTTCTATTTGCTATTGTTTATTCACCTTTTCCATTTCTCTGTTACATGGTTTTGTATAGTGCCTGCTAACAGTTAAAAAAATAAAATAAAAGCCTTATTACATAATTGAAGACAGAAGTCCAAAGTTTTCATCAAAGGTCGATCGATACAAGTTTATTTAAGCCTTTAGCACTGAAGATATTAAAGCAACGTTTTAAAGTATCCATTATATTCTTAACTTCATTTGAACCAGGCTATTATGAAAACCTATTAGGATTCCCTATAGAGTTAGATATTCATCACTAAATTAATGCACAGTGTAACTGTTGGATAATAAACTTTACCCTTGTGTTTGCATAGAGGAAAGAATGTTTGCTGTACATTGCAACAAAAAGAATTTAAAACTTGTGCAAAAGCAGTGCAATCATCCCAGGAACTTGATCGGTTTGAAGCCCAGCATTCTGCACTCAGAAGAGGCTCCTTTTGTCCTGGAATCAAGAAGCGTCAGACAAGCAAATCAGAGAAACAATCCAGGCTCCCCCCACCAATTTCCTTAGAGGATGCACATAGATGGTTAAACTCATTCCTGAGATATGTAAAGCTTTCACTGGCTTGGGATAAAGGGTGAAGGAAGGACTCAATTTTATTATTAAGTTAGATCTTCAGTCCTGTAACCATTAATAAGATTGGGACTTTGAGCTCAAGGGCAGTATACATTGTTTTTGGCCTTAGGGTTAGTGGTCTCAGCTCTGCTCTAAGGAATATAACAATTGTAACAGAGGCGTTTCTGCAAAACACAGGCAACTGCTGTTCTACAATATCAGTACTTGGTTAGATCGGAACAACAGATCTTAGTGACAGCCTTTGTTCTGAAGTACTGGTATTGCATTCGGTCTGAACAACTGGTTACAGGCCAGGTCTACACTAACCCGCCAGATCAGGGGGTAGTAATCGATCTATTGGGGATCGACTTATCGTGTCTCGTCTAGACGCGATAAATCGATCCCCGAATCGACGCCCGTACTCCACCTCGGCAGGAGGAGTAAGCGGAGTCGACGGGGGAGCCGCGGTGGTCAACTTGCCGCCATGAGGACGGCCAGGTAAGTCAAACTAAGATACTTCGACTTCAGCTACGCGAATAGTGTAGCTGAAGTTGTGTATCTTAGATCGATCCCCCCCCAGTGTAGACCAGCCCACAAGGACTGAGCTGTTTAAGAGTGCCCATATTTGACAGCTGACAAGGATGGATTATTTCAATAGTACTGCTTGGTATCTGACCCAACTTGATGATGCGTCACATCACACGGAACAGATGGGTCGGCACTACAGTACTGGTGCTTAGTCCAGCCTTGCTGGGGTGATTTGTCTAGGATCTATATTCCTACAGTATTGGTTACGATCAAGTCTGTGCTATCACACCTGAAAGAGGAGCTATACACATGCTATACAGCACAAAGCAGAATGAAGAATTATTCCAGGCTGTGGCAGTACACATGATCATCATACACCTGCTTATCCTCAAAGGTCTCATCACAGAACGGGCAATCCAGAATGTGGCTTCGCACATGGTCCTCGTACTGACGTGGCCCAATGTCATCGGGAAAGACCTCATGACACAGGGGGCATTTCTTCACAGAGGGCTGAAAGGTGAATACAAAACAATGACGTATAGATATCTGCACTAGCAATAAAAGGAGGAAGGGAGGTTAGAAATAATCAGTTACAGGACAGGCTGCTCTAGGTTCTAATACTCCACAGGGTTTTAAATGTCCCACAGTGACTGGCTCTGTGAGCCGAAGAGCTTCTCAGAACTGCTTTTGCTATCTATCCTACCCAGTATGTGTCCATTTCTCCATTATGAAATACAGCACCTGGCAGCTGAATTCTGCTCATTCCGGCTTCCATGCTGATGTTGCCCAGGGCTGCAATTGAGTTCTAGCAGAGGTCCCTCGCTTGTGCTTAGCACAATCATCATTAATTCCCCCAGCTTATTCTGAAATATCCAGGGCTCCATTCCGCTGTCTGGGAAGGTAGAACCCACTCCCTTGACCAGGACTAAAAGCTTATAGAGGAAACTGGCCATGGACTCAATTAGACTCCTGCCTTCATACCACTAAGCAAAATCCACCAGCCACTTTACTCACCATGTTCACAGCACTTGTTTCTAGGGAGTCTGCAAAAGAACAGAAAATGCAAGTCTTAACCATAGCCAAAACTAGACCATTTGATGTGGTGTTGACCTGTTATTCTTCTTGAAGCACCAGACCTAGCTCTGAATCTGGAAGGAACCTCTATATTTAAGACTCCGGAACGCTGAACTGAGGCCATGGGACTGGCTGCCTTGTGACTGGGCAAACTGGCAGAAAGAGAGCACAGTGCTAATCACTTAAGTCAACTCTCAGACCTGACAGAGTTTTGGAGCTGCCAGGGCATCTTCTGAACACATGGGAGGCAGCACCAACATGCTGTTGAGAGCTTCTTTTCTACAAGCCTCCAAATCAAGAGGGATGACAACCTGCTGAGACCCCAACCACCACGTGTGTAGGGGGAAGTCCCTCCTGCCAACAAAGAGTGAATGGACAGATTCCATCTTTTCAGGAACTATGGGAAGGAAGTAGATTTTCACCTTCTGTCTCTCATTGGCCAAGAACAGGTAGGAGGACTGAAAAAAGGATCTTCAGGAGGGTGGGGGCTGGAATTTTAGTAGCTCCCAATTCTATTCATTCTTAATTCATCTCTGATTCTAGCCCAGTTCCTTGATTAGGGTTCTCCTGCTCGGAAGCCGTCAGGATGTAATTAGATCGGACCCATCCCGTGTAGTCCCTGGGAGCTTCTGCACAGAAGGGCAAGTAACTCACTATAGTACGGGTTCCCAAACAAAAGGTCTGCACTTTCTGGAGGCCGAGTTGGAACTTGCGCCGACGGGACAGCAACCCGGGCAGAATAATCTGGGCTCTCAGAGAGGCGCATCAGCAACTCGTTGTTCTCTTGCCTTAGTCTCTGCAAAGGGACAGAAGAGCAGAATGAAGTTCCAGGAGCTCAGGGGGCCATTTCCGAGAGAAGCCATTTATTGTTAGTCATGACCGTTTGCGCTGATATAGTTCCTCTCCCCCGAGAATCTCAAAGCACTTCACAAATCCTTTTCAGTAGGCCAGGCTTATCCCCATTTTGCATATGGGAGGGAAACAGGCAAAGGGAGGTGAAAATACCTATTTGATGGCCTGTGTAACACAGGATGTCAGACCTGATGATCATCGAATCATAGAAATTTTGGGCTGGAAGGGACCTTGAGAAGTCATCAAGTCCAGCCCCCTGAGCTGTGGCAGGACCAAGTAAACCTAGACCATCCCTGACTGGTGTCTATCCGACCTGTTCTTAAAAACTTCCAATGACGGGGATTCCATAACCTCGCTTGGAAGCCTATTTCAGAGCCTAGCTAGCCTTATAATACAGATTAAGCCCTTAACTTCTTGTCCTACCGCCAGTGGACCTGGAGAAAAAATGATCACTGTCCACTTTATAACAGTCCTTAACCTATTTGAAGACTTATCAGGTCTCTCCTTAGACTTCTTTTCTCAAGACTAAACATGACCAGTTTTTTTTTTTTTTTAACCTTTCCCTCATAGGTTAGGTTCTCTCAACCTTTTAACATTTTTGTTGCTCTCCTCTGGACTCTCTCCAATTTGTCCACATCTTTCTTAAAGTGGGGTGCCCAGAACTGGACACTGATGATCAAAATAACCCCTTCTGCCCTTAAAATCTATGACCAGCCTAAGGTCATTCAGTTAGTGGCAAAGCTCTGACCAGAAACCGGGAGCTATTCTTTAGCTAATAACTCAGTGAAAAGACTTTGTGTGGTTTGTTTTCAAATACTGGGTAGGACCACTGAATTCCATGGGAGCGGTTAGGCCAGTGCTGCGAGCATCTGAAAAAAAACCCACCATGTCATCTGATTGCATTTTAGTAAAGCCTTCTTCCACAATTTCCTTGTCAGACAGCTCTTTTTAACTATTTCCTCACGATTCTCTATTTCATAATAATGGTTCATTATTATGAGCTCCTTAATAAGTCTCAGCAAAACCTCTTGCAGCTTTTCGTCCAACCACCTTGCCTAACTCTGAACTGTGTTCAGTACCACTGCTAACGAAGACCTCTCTGCGCTGTGAGGTTGGTAGTGCGGGTGTGAGTTTCTCACCAGATTTTTCTCCTCAATTTCATCCTGTTTCCGTTGAAGAAGCTGAAACAAATGGTTCTTCTCCTCGAGTTCCTTTGCTAGATCACGGTTTTGATGCTGTTAAGCAAAAGCATTAGATTCGTCAGTGATGGGGAATCACCGAAAGAAAAGCTGTGAGAGCATCAGGAATTGCTCAGATATGGGAGAGGTAGGGGTGTGTGTGTGTCAGTCATCAATAAATCAACCTTCACCTTCAACGAGAGTCTGACCATGTCATATCTAACCAACTTCAGTCACTACTGCTTCCAAAATAAACCGCTCATGGCCTGTACTTCCCTCATTACGTACATGGTGATACTGTGAGCGGGGATGTAAAACTTTATGCTTATCGGTTAATCTTATCAGTTTCAGATATCGATTAAACTCCACAGCTGGCTTGCGCCCAGGACTCCTCTCTGGTTGTCTAGAAGTCTCCATCATCTTGGCACACAGTGACCTGGCCTTGGCTATTCATGCCTTTGTTACCGCTCAGGCTGGATTACCTCAACGCAGCACACCTGGGCATGAAGCCTTCAGCACTTAGGAAACTTCAGCTAGTAGAGAACACCACAGCACATCTCCTCAGCAACACTGGCTACTGTGAACTAAGATTGCCAGCCTTCCAGGATTGTCCTGGAATCTCCAGGAATTGAAGATTAATCTTTAATCAAAGATTATGTCATGTGATGAAACCTCCAGGAATACATCCAGCAACCCTACTGGGAACACATGAAACCTGCCCTCAGCTCCCTACACTGGCTTCCCATAGAATAGCAAACCAAGTTTGAGGTCTTGGTTCTCATCTTCAGGGTGCTCAATGACCTGAGCCATGGATATCTAAAAGATTGCTTCAAGCTCCAAGCTCAAGCTCACGGTCAACAACTTTGCTCCTCAGGCACAATGGAAGTTTCTACAGCAACAGTTTGTGTGTGCAGGAACGAGAGCTTTCTCAGGGCTAGTCGGAGCTTGTGGAGCAAACTCCCCCAGGACTCAGGACCACCGCAAACCTCACCCCCTTCCTCTCTAAGCAAAAGACCTGTTTCTTTGACGTGACTTCTCTAACCTGCCAGTTATATTCCCTTCATGATAAAAAAAGTGATGCAATGTTCCATTCTGCTGTATTCCCACTGACTTTACATTCCTTTCAGTGAAATACTGGCCCTCCCTGAATCCCAGCAACACCCTGTCCTCTGTACAACCATAGATTTCATCCCTTCACTTTTCACTCTACTCTTTGGAGACCATCCCCCACATCCATCCAAAGAAAGACATGACACCTGCTTATGTCGCAGATGAAGAGCCATGCTGGCCTCTGTCACCTTCAGATCCTCCAGACACTGTTCCAGCTTCTCTTCCTGCTCTTTCTGCACAGGACCACAAATTTCAGCACCATATGCATCAGTGAGGGGGAGCCGCATATAAATAACAAAAGGAACGCCAAAGAGAAGGGAGGTTGGAGAAGGAAATGGGGCACACACACAGCCAATCAACTCATCCCCCACCGAAAATGGATGCTTCCCACCGTTTCTGGCTTTCTTCTGTAATTTAGACCCTCTGCTCCAAGTGCATTTGTTTGTAGTCACTTCTATTAAATGGCTTTGCTAAACTAAGATACTATAGATGAGTAAGGAACAACAGAGAAGAGTTAAGGGTGTCGTTGCCCCGCCATCAAGCAGTAGCGGATGTACAGGGCTTTGTAAGCCAGCTTCCCACTGGAGCAGAAATCAGCGATGCAGAGTCTGGGTATATTCCTCATATACCTTGTTTTATTACATGTATACACGAGTCCTGGGACACGGGTGGTCACAAACAGAACACAGGCAATCCTCTCTTTTTCAGAGATCTCAGCCAAACACAAATCCCTGGCTCCCAGGGAGCAAATCTGACTGAAGGATTGACACTAGTTAGAGATTAAGGCAGGGAGCAAATTCTCTTGCTGCTTGCAACAGCTCTTCCAAAGGAACTGAATCACAACAAGTGTTTTCCGCCCCCTAAGACTAAAAACTGGTTTGCACACTAAAAAAGAGCACCTGGAAGAGAAAACCATGTAACAGCACCACCTGCTATAACAGGGGCAATCCCTTCCCCTCCATCACCTAATTCCCCTTGAGCTTCCAGAAGATCACCTCCATCTGCTCACCGCTATGGGCTGCTCTGTATCCCTCCACCCCAGCTCCCTCAAGCCTAAACGTTATTAGGGAAGGGTCTACCTGCTCAGTCAAAGTAATGCGTAACCGACGATTCTCCTCCTTCAAATGCTCCAGCTGCTCTGTCTTGTCATGGTCCATCCGAACCAGGTTTTCCATTTCCTTCTCTTGATTCAACACCTGGGACTGAGGCGAAACAAGAGTGGATGAAAGCGACAGCCCAACAATTTATATAGGACAGAAGGAAGCACAGGCAATTTATAATGCAGCAGGAATGTGCGGAATGAAAGTAGCCTGGCAAAGTCTTACTCAGCCATAGATCCTAATTCCAAACCCTGCCCTATTCACATGGCTTTTGGGGGTGATTTACATAACTGCACACGAGCGGTAAATAACCTGAAATGTTGACCTGATTCAGTTGTGGAACAAATGTCTGGAAACCAATTCCAGTGAAATATGTTTGGAACCCAGTGAAACTTTTGGACAAGCACCAATCTGGAGACAAGAAAGATGATCCTTTGGCGGGGAGACAAGAGAGCTCAGTTCTATTCCTGTCTCTGCCACCGTTTTTGTGCATGGCCTTAGTCAAGTCACTCCATCTCTGTTTCCCCCTTTGTAAAATAGGGCTAGTAATGTTAGAGCAAGTCAATTTTTTTTTGATGCAACAGTTTTCCATCAAATGCCATTTTAGTGAAATTGGGATGTTTCAGAGGAATCGTATCGGATTTGATAACATTTCTGTTGGAAAGGTTCGTTGGGACCAGGGTGGCATTTCTGGTCGGGAGGATGGGAAAGCTATGTAGCCTGGTGGGTAGAGGCTCCATAATCCAGTAGTTCAGACACTGGCCCGGGTCTCCCAGGTCCCCAGCCTAACTACACCTCTACCCCCATATAACGCGATCCGATATAACATGAATTTGGATATAACGCGGTAAAGCAGTGCTCCGGGGGGGGCGGGGCTACACACTCCGGCGGATCAAAGCAAGTTCAATATAACGCTGTTTCACCTATAATGCGGTAAGATTTTTTGGCTCCCGAGGACAGCGTTATATCGGGGTAGAGGTGTACCAGGATACAGAGTCTCTCTCTCCTTTTCCTGCTGATGCAGGATAACAAATTTTTTGAAACCTCTCTGTTTCATGAAATGAAGTTGTTGTTTTCTGGCCAGCCTTACCACTTACCTACCTCATAGGGCTCTTGTGAGAATAAACCCTTCCACATTCAGAAATCCCTTTGAGATCCTCAGATAGGAGGAGCTAGAGGAGTACAAAGTCTTTATGATGAACCTAACATGGGTACGGAGGGTAGGTGTTTTGGGGGATGAGATGAAAAATCTGCAAGGATTTGCTAACGCTTCCTCCTTCCCAAATACAGCACTTGTTAGGCACTTCCTGGAGCTCAGGTTGTCACGTTGTAGGTTCACATTTTCCTAAGGAGCCCATGGAATCACTAGGAACAACTCAGATACCATCCTAATTTGCTATAGGCAGCTCCATTCCCAGTCAGACGCACACAGAGTACTGCACAGATTGCAGAAGCAGAGACAGACTGCGTCTTGCCTACCTGCAGCTGGTCCATGCGATCCAGGGTACTTTTCAATCTGCTTTCTAGCTGTTCCTTTTCAGATGACACTTCTTGGTTGTGTTCTTTGAATCTGCTCAGAGGAAACCAAATTGTAACATTTTCAGCTGCATGTGGGCCCCCCCAAATTCCACCTCAGCACCAGCTCTTGGTAAACCACACCCGCAGCCTTCATTTCTCAACCTAATCAAAAGCTTATCTTGTCCTCAGGCAGGTTCAAACGGAGGAACCCTAGATACCAACGCACTGCTCAAACCTTTGCATGAAGTTACCAGAGATCCCGTGACTCCTGGATCTGTTCCACAGCCCTGAGGGTTGCTTTCCCCTCAACCTATGCAGACAGCTGAGAGCTATAATCCGGGGACTCATTCCAAGAGTCAGTTTTGCTCAGTCACCCTCACACTTATGTTTGCCTGAGGGCCTGTGAATGCCAAACCCAGATCAAAACCCCAAGGGGCTCCTTATACTCTCTCTCGCAGGGTTCATTCTGTGCATACAGTCACTGGCTTTCATCAGCACGAAACAGAAGAGGAAACCCAACCCACTGCGCTTCCAGGAACTCCCATTTGCAAACGGATGGTGTAAACCACTCACTGCTGCAGCTCGCTCTCTCTGCAGCCATTCTGCTCCGTCAGCCGCTTGTTCTCCTCTTTCAGGAAATTTCCTTCCAGCTCCAATTTCTCACAGCTGCTCCTCAGAGACTCCAGTCCTTTCTGCAGCTCCTGAGTGCAGGAAGGTAAATGGGAGGCAAACCCCAGAAACAGCCATCATTTTTGCTCCCCGCTGTATCTTTGAATGCAACAATACCAGACATCCCTGCTAAGGGAACAAGATTGTCTCTCTCCTTTCTCTTTTCTCTCATGTATTCAGCTCCAGTTTTGCTTAAATTGGGGCCTTGGACAAAGGAGGAGGAGGAGGAAGGAGCAGTAATAGGCAGGTCAGATCCAGAGCTGGTCTTTGGGGTTTTGGGACAGGCCTATGAAATCATTTTTGAGCATTTCCCCTTCCCCAAACGTAACCAACTCCAGTCCATCATTAACACTCCGCTCTGCACTGGGTCAGCCTCGGGATTTGGGAGAGGGTTGGAGAGATCGTTTTTTGGAGAGACACGCACAACTGGCTCTTTGCACACGAGAGGTCTGTCAGATCTCTCTCTCTAGCCAAATCTTTGGACCTCACCAGGCTCCTGCTACAGAAGTGAAGCCCAGCTGCTCGGTCCTTTCCACCCAAGCGATTGGTTTGTATTTTCAAGGCTTTTTGTCAGGAAAGGGCCTTGAAACTCTTTTTGTTTTGCTTTTTAAATGGAAGTGGAGATTCTCTGTTGCACTGAGGGTTCCCCCCCAATTGGGAAGGCCCAGGGTTACCAACTTTGCAGGACCCAGGAGCCCGGTTCCATTCAGAACCTGTCTAATTGCAGAAAGAAGGTTGTCAGTTCCATTCCCAAGCGCAAGGCGTTGGGGCTGCATGTAGCAGGGTGGTTACCCTGCTCCTGCCCTGAAGGGCTTAAAACAGCCCTGCGGGAAGGTTGTGGCTGGGAGCTGCTAAGCTGGGCTGACTGGGAAGCAGCCGCAGCTGGGCCACGCCCCAATCAGGCCACAGCTGGCCTGTATAAAAAGGCTGGAAGCCAGGAGTTCAGTGGCCTCTCTCTGCATTCAGATAGAGAAGGGCCTGGCTGCAGGGAGCTAGACACAGAGTACGTGGGTGGAGCAGGGCTGGGGAGCTCCAGCCTGGAAAGCCCCAGGCTGTGGCCTAGCAGAAGGCCAAGGGGTACTGGGGGTTGCAGAGGGCAGCCCAGGGGTAGGCCAAGGCAGCAGGTCCAAACCCAACCTTGCCAGTGATGAGTAGGCTGATACTGCAGTCTGCCCCAGTGCATGGGGCTAGATGATGACTGGCAGTGGCCTTATACTGAGGTGAGGTGGGAATAGTAGTTGGGGGTTCCCTGGGGAGGGGAGACCCTAAGACTGAGGGGTTACTGCTAGGTACAAGGGAACCAGGGTTCAGGGAGGGGCCAGAGGGCAGGTGGATCACTGGCCTGCAGAGGGCGCTCTGGAACGAGCTACTTCCTGGAAGTTACCAGCAGGAGGCGCCGCAAGGGTGAGTCCGCACCTCGACACTGCAGCAAGACCGTTCCACAGAGATCAAAGGGGATGGGGGGGGAGGGAAAAAGTGAGGGGGAGATTTTCTCTTCTCTTTGCCCTTTGGGACTAACCCTGAGAAGCATTTACCAACCTCCCGTTGGTTACAATGGGAGATACAGTTGCTCACATTTCTTGGAGACTAAGACCTTGACTCTATCTTCTTCTCCCCTCTCTACTTTCCCTGGTCTCCCCTTTTTCCCCTCCTCCATGTCATCCCAGTTTCCAGTTCATCTGGACTTTTACCTGATTTTCCTTTCCAAGTTTTATGTTCTGTTCCCTAATTGAAGCCAAATTCATCTGGGCAGAGCTCATCTCTCCAGCCTGTAGCTCCTGAGCTCTCCGCAGCTCCAAGTTCCCAGTCTGCAAGAAACAGACTTCTCCCTCTAGCTCCTTCATCTTCTCCTGGAAGCACATAATGGGCATGCATAAGCCTGAGCTGTTAGCCACAAGGCCTCTGAATTACAGTATTATCCCTTGTCTGTACCTGTGCCAGCCGGAGCTCCTCCTGCAGACCCAGGTTCTGTTTCTGGAGACACAGGCGGCTTTCCTTCAGTTCCTTGTTTTCTTTAACTAAATCCTTGTTTTGTTGCTCAATCTCCTCCACTTCTCCCTGCCAAACAACACAGACTTGTTCAATAAGAATGCAGTGTAGTGATGAGCAAAGGAACGTGAGCCCGGCAGAAAACCACAGTGTAGTCTTCCCTACCTCTTCACTGACACCAGGGAGACTGGACTTCCCTTTCAGTCTCACCCGGTGCTGCCAGAGCTCAAAATCAAGCGCCAAAATACTACACACACCAGGCCTGAAACTCTAAGGAGCTCAATGCCTTTAATTCCCCCAGAGGACAATGGGAGCAGAGGGTCTTCTGCCTCTTGTAGGATTAGGCCCATGAACTGATGGCTCTGCACAACCATTAACTTCAGGCGGCCAGCTGAGTCCTTGATACAAACGAGCACCTGCTGGCTACCCAAATGCACCTTGATCATTTCCTGGCAGAGCATGACCTGCGGCTACAGCTGCGCTTCCACTCCCACCCTGTTAATACAGGAATGGTCCAGTTTCTACTTCTGGGGTTGCAGGGAGCAGCATCTACTGAGGCTCTTGGAGACTTTTAAACCCCCACCTCCCCCAGCCTAAGAGAAGGAGCCACTGGACCCAGGTGTCAAGAGATTATGGGAGACGACAAATTGAAAACCAGACAGGAGTGAGGGTCACATGGTCAAAAGCAGGGATCCAGAGGGGGACACTGAGCAGAGAACCTCAGATAGTGCCCACTGCCCCTTGAAAGCATCCAGGGAGCCAGTGGACGCGGCCCAGAGGGACGTGGCCCAGAGACATGACTTAAAGGAGGATCAGAAATAGGCCCCCCCAGTCACAGAACACCTCCCTGTCCAGCTTCCTCTTCCTGGTACAGTGGACGGCCACCTTCACCAGCGCCAGGAGGAGACTGACCAGGAGGTCTTGCGACTTTGTGTGTTGTGCTCTAACTCCCACATGTAGACCCTGCTAGCATGCATTGATGAGAAACCGGACTACATCAACGTGCACTACAGAACATTTAGTGCACACCAGCCAGGATCGCATGAGGGAAATTAACACGCAGCACACTGGTGCGCTCAACAAACGTGAGCCCCAGTTCAGTGCTGTAGTCACTGGACCATGTTGTGTTAAGTAAAGGGAGTCTGAACAAAAGATGGGGCATGAGAAAGCAGGAAGAGAGAGGGAACATACCTGTGTAGTAACCACCAGGATATCATCCTCGGTCTCTGCCCGGAACTGGAAAGGTACGCTGGCTCCACGGACCACCCCCTCCTCATCAACGTAACAGAACTGGTAATATTCGTCATCTTTTGGCAGGTAGTAGGCTTAAAACAAACAAAAATCCCCACCATAGGGTGTTTTTAATTACTCAGGCCTCTTGTCAACAGTACAGCACAGAAAGCCCAGATCTAACAGACCCAAGACCATGGAATACAAAGCAACATCCACATTATGGGGCCAGGTAATCACTGACCCGCTCTTTGTGTCTTCAACTATAGCAGTGCAAAGTGAGCGTAAAACACTTTTGACACTTTGCGCTGATGTAAATGACTCCTCAAGGAGCAGGTCAGTGACTTCCGATCACCAAAAGAACACGGATGGTCAAACACAACTCAACATACTACCTGCAAGGGAGATTTTCACCAGGGGCTTTTGCTACACTGATAACAGCGGAAGAAGAGGCCGCAGGACCACATGTGCCATATGGATGCGTCTCTGTGTTAGCAGGAGGGGACACTCTCACCAAGCTAAACTTGACTGAGAGTACATTCGGGGGGGAAGGACCCTTTGAGAGAAACTTGGGGGCTATTATTTTGAGATGACCTTATAGCCACAGCTCCTTGAATGAAGTTTACCCAAGTACGGGACAATATTCCTATTCAACAGCTTCAGGTGGTAAAACTTATTACGGGCGTTTAGTGCAATTTGGTACACGATGGTGCGTGTGTGTGTGTGCACTGTGAGCTGCCCATCCCTTCCCAACTGACCTCGAAACTGAATTTGCTGCTGCACGATAGAATCACCGCTGAGGTCACTCGGGAAAGGCGCCCACATGAAGGTGTAATATTCGCGGGTTGTTTTCCATCCCACCTGCAACAGCAAGATAATCCTACAGTATCATACAGCTTACTTACGTTTATCCTGTGGCCGTTCACAGGGCGATATTGTAACATGGGCTGTATTTCCGCACTAAGCCGTAAGAACCCCCTTTACACTCCTATACCAGCTACCCAGATCTTGGGTCCATGCAAATAGGAATAATCAGGGGTATTTGCCTGCTTATTCCTTCCTTGGAGCAAGAGGGAAGGGAGAGGTGTGGAATTAGAGGCGCTCTGGAGAAGGAAGAGTGTTGAGGGCAGATGTGGGCACAATGCACTACACCATGCCTATTCCTCACTGGCCCTAGGAAACAGGGCACAAGTCAGATTAGCCCTGAAACAGCTCTAATTTCAGGCTGGCCCCTCAGCAGTCCCAGAATACAGGAAGTGCAATGGTGGCTCAATGTTATGTTAACCTCCCCTACTCCATTCCTGCTCCCAAGTGCAAGAACGGTGCAGCAAAGATTCAGGTCCTACGTCTCTTGATGCAGTACAGACACTACAATATACAAGTTAGCCCCTGAAAAAGAGCTGCTACTCTGTTCTTCCAAAGTCTCAAACTCCCGCTTAGGGATCAAGCGTGAAATAACTGGAAATGTCCACATCAAGCCATTCCTTTTGTGAGCGGCCACCTTACAATACATGGCGGCTAATGGTTCGGCGCACACGCTTACCCGGAAAATGCCCACCCAGTCCTTTCTGCGAGGCGTGATGTGTTGCGTGAGGGTATAAAAGCAGGTTATGTCTCCTCCGGGGACGTAAAACTTCTCCACGTTATTAAAGATAACCTGGGAGAAGTGGCAGTTGTCCAAGAAGACAGCAGAAGTGGGAGGTTCATCTAAGGTCTCGTCCATGACTGGGTTCTATGAGAGGACAAGAACAAAAGCGAAGGGTAAGACAAAACCTTGCAGCCTGCAGAGCTGGGACACAAGAGAATCCTGGGACCTCATCCAGAGCATTCTTAGCACCCAAGGCCGGTCAGCATGAGAAATGCAAGACACGCACTCATGCCAAGAAGAAGCAAATCCTACAGACTTCCTATTTTTTCATTAGCAATTCCACTGTAACGCTTTACCATCCAAATCCAACACATTTTGTGTCATCCTCATCTTTGTGGCTCAAAAGGGAGACTGATACCTCATTGTTAGGCCGGGCAGAAATCAATTTTTATTTATTTATAAGTTTAACAGATAATATCGGTTTATTTTTAAGCCTTTTTTATTATCATCTATCTAAATTTTCACAGTTGCAGGAAGTTATGGGCAGGTCAGCCAATAACTGTTTAAACAACAGGAGACATCGAGATTCAAAAAGTTAAAGCTTTATAACCGTTTAAAAAAAAAAAACCTCTCAGCATCACACATCAAAATATACAAAACAAATATCCTTAAATCAAACTGCAAGAAGTTCATAAGAAACATTTTTCCTGCTGTGCCTATTTGTAAATTTCAAATATTGTTGATGGAAATATTTTTGGTGGGTTTGTGTGCCTGTGTACAGTGAAATCGACATTTACCAATAGAAATCTAATGGTTCCAAGCCTACTCATTGTGCACTCCTCCCAGGCAACATGATCCTTGCTCCCTAAGTGGCAGTAGTTCGCTCTTAAGGGTCCGAACCCTAAGGATACAGCATTTGCTACTAGCAACCACTATAGTAAAATTGCCACATGGTTCTCAGTATTAAAACACATCTGTTGGATAGCAGCCGCATCAATCAACAGTATACGAACTCTCACCTGTTTCTTTATTTAGGAACCTTTTAATTGTGCTGTTACAAGTTCAAAAAATAAATGACACAAGGTTACCTGCAAGAGCCAGTACAAAACTACTGACCCCGCAACTGTTAATAAAACCGAAACTGCCAAGAACAGAGACAGGAAACGCTCAGAAAACTAAACATACGCCTTACCATCACGCACTAGAGGCGGCCAGCCTCAGCGTCTGGCAGATTGCCAAGGGGAGACATTTCTTGCCAAGAAAATCCTGCTGCAAGTCCAGGACAACCCAATTCCAGGAATAGAAAGCAGGAGCCGCCCAGCTGATCTTAACTGCAGCTATAGTATATAGGGTAAGAGATGACCTCAGATAAAATCCCCAGAAGGTCTGGGACTGTGTTATCACAGTCTGTGTCATCACCGGCACCAGGAGTTCTATGTGGAAGTGACCTTAGATCAGAACACTGGTTTTCTGTGATCACTTAGAAGGCGGCCAGCTGCGTTCTGTGCCAGCCAATACTGCCCGGTGGCCTCGTGGGGCAGCTCTAGATGGAACAGATGGCAGATGTATAGCCTGAAGGCGGCAAGGGTGTAGACGGCTGTTCTCAGGGCCGCATTCAGAAAAGAAAAGCTGTAATATCTCAGCCAGCCATAGAGAGAAAGGGGGACACTACTGGTCCTTATTGTCGGGTCTTGTCAGGGCTGGGACTTGGGCAGCCTGTGGGCACAGTTAGCTGCTCACTCTCAGGGCCAAAGGTCAGAGATCAATCCAAGTCAGGTCAAAACTGCAACATCAAAGTCCATTATAAAACTGAGAGTGTGAGGGGAGAATCGGAGTCAGGCCAGGCCAGGGTCTTTCACTAGGGTCAAGAATGGTCTTAAGCCAGAGACAGTAAATCAGGGGCGGGAGCCAGGGATCACAGCAAGCAAAGTTGGAGCAAAAGCACACCAGAGTCTGCATTGCTCAGACAACTCCCAGCCATGGCTTCCTAGCTTAAATGGGGAGTTTCAGCCAATCAGGGAATCATGGAGGGCTGTCGCTCATGCCCCTTAGGGTGGGACTTCGTGCAGGGCTTAGCCCTTCAGTTCCTCTTGGTGATAACCCTAACCAGGCTCCAGGTGGCAGTGAGGAAGTAGTACCTACCTTGGACCCTGCAGCCCTGGTTCTAGGCCCATGGGTTCTCACAGGTCTCCTAGTACAGGGGTGAATTCAATAGTACTCCAGCTGAGAATTTATTCAGCAAAAGGTGGTGCAGATATCACCTCTGCCCAATCACATCCACAGCATACAACAAAATGCTGTGGGTAGATCAGAATTACTTTATCTCCATTATTTCCCAGACTTCCTAATCAAGGTACAAAGGCTGACAGCTACAGACTCCATGTTTAAATGACATTCATCACCCCAGCCCCCAAATAAGCACTACGTTTAGAGTGGGATCTTCTTGTATCTAGAATCTTTCATGTTCAGTATGCCTCAAGGCACATTACAAAGCAATGATTCAGATGTTAAGAGAGCAAGGACGACGTGGACAAACATAGCAACTGTTCTGAACACAGCACTATCTCAAAACCACTTGAGCCTTGGAACATGTTTCCTTGGGACAGGGAGGAGTTAGCCAGGCTGGGGGCAGGGACCCTGGCTCTTTCTGGGCTATGCCATGGGACCTTTAACAGCCACTGTGCTAGGTCAGAATTGGGTCCGAGCCCAAGATGGTGCAAACGTTACACGTGACCAGCGTCTGGCTGCAGCCAAATAATGAATTCAGCAGCAAAAATGCTAAGTTCAGTAGCTGCACAATAGCAGAAGCCACAGGGCCCTGAGTGAGATGGCTGGGCCACTCACAAACCCAATTATTTCACCCTTTTTGCAGACTCAGATAGGCATTGCTTTACCTTTGATTCATGTTTTAGACGTTACAGCCATTACAGATCAAACTTAATTTAAAAAAAAATGAAAGCTGAGATTCTGGGGTACAATCTGAAGTACAATCTGGGGTACAAATTCCACCACCACAGAACATACAGGGCTCTGCGTTCGTTTTATAATTAGCAATACTTTGCCTTTCTCTTGCATCTTCCAACAAAGTGCCATGCAAACTTCACAACCCTTCTACGAGAGGAGTAGTATTATCCCCATTTTACAGATGGGGAAAACTGAGACACAGAGCGTTTAAGTGACTTGCCCAAGATCAAACAGCAGGTCGGCGACAGAATTTGGAAGAGGGCTAAATCCCAGTTCCCCCCTGTTCTAACTTCTAAGCCAGCCAGCTGTCTGCCTGCGTTGTTCCAGTGCTTCACTGATGCAACACTGTTTGTCGACTCATTTCAATCAACAGAACAATAATGAATTAAGGAGAAAAAAGAGGGAGAGGAGGAAAATAGACATAGGGGAGGGAGGAAATTATAAGAGCATGAAAGAAAGGAAAAAAGGATGAGGTGACAATGTAATGATGTCCGAATCCTGCCACTCATTCCTTGAGCTGTTCATAAACCATCAGCAGAGGGAGACGAGGGAAGAAAAAATTAGCAATGTGGGGCTGCTCCTTATAAAAGGGCCAGTGACAGCCACACCTTATGGAATGCTAATGCATAACTTGCTGTAACACAGACTGTGCAATGAACTAATGAGATATTATTACCCCATGCACCCAGCGGGGGAGGAATAACCAATTAAAGATTTCCCTTTTTTACAGTCCATCTCTGAGGGACTGTTTTTTTTTTCTTTTAGGAAGAGGCCATTTTCAATTCTATCATACAAGCACCAGAGATCCTAAGATAGGCTTGTGTATGAACACTGTTTCCTAGAACTATATGAAACCCTGAATTCTTCTTACCAGGCAAGATGAGGTCATTGAATTGCCATGATTAGGAAGATTAGACCTGCACTCGCACCTCACAGGTGTTAATCAACTAAAGTTATTTGAGAAGCGTTTGAGTCTCGCCAAAATATTCATACAGCCCTCAGGTACCAGCTAGATAATAACTGGATTCAAGAAAAAGAGGGGGCAGGTTGGTCTCGTGGCTAAAACAAGATACTCAGGAGATTGGGATTCAATTTCTGATTCTGCCCTAGACTTCTTGTGTGACTTTGGGCAAGCCACTCAATCCCTCTATGGCTCAGTTCCCTGGTGCAAGAAGAAATCAATCCAAACTTATAAAGGGCGATCACAAGTATCTAGACAACGGCAGATAGACTGTTTCCACAAGGCCCAGAACTGAACCCTTCAAGAAATCCCTACACCTAGCATGGGTGATTGCTGAACGAGTTAAACCAATTGGTCCATTGTGCCCACCAATGAATAAGTATGCCAGGGCCTCGATCAGGGAGCCCAGATCCAGGAGAAAGGGGAAAAAAACAGCAAGAATCATCCAGTCCACGAATTCAGTGCCCAACGCAACCCTCCTATCCCCTCTGATGATGAAATGCTTTGCAAAGCCCTTTGAGATCCCTGAATGAAAGAAGCTGCGTAAGTATAATCATGATGACCTTTATGTGAGCAGGAACTCCCAACTCTATTCTCTTGCTCCAACGCCATCATTCAGATACATCAGCCCCTTTCTCCCTCCCTTCTTCTCTGACAGATAATCCGCCACTTATTTTCAAGGATTACTGTAGTCCTAAAGGAGCCTCGTTAGATGAATCACTGGATGGAGAGAAGCAGTAAGTTCAAGCACAGCAAAGCTAGCAGCAATTCTTGTCACTCTGGAGCAGGGATGGTCAATAGGCGCACCATGGGCCAAATCCAGACTGCCAGATGCTTTTGAACAGACCCCAAAATCTTTTTATTTACTTATCATTTCTTTTATAATTTTCTCTGGAGTCTGGACCTTGACAAAAAATAATTGACTACCCCGCAAGTCTGGAGTATCAACCTTACCACTACAACACAGGGACAGTTTCTATGTTTTATTTCCTTGTTTGCTGTTCTTACGATGTCATCCCCTTTTCTTCCACTTGACTCCCTCTCTGGCTTGCAGTTTCCTTCAGCATCATGCTCAACCCCCTCATTCTCACCATGAAAGCTATTCATAGTTCTATCCCACGTATCATTCACCCCCACACCTTTCACTACTCCCCTGCTCATGCAGCCAAATATATGCCAATGCAAGGACAGAGGGGGGCAGAATGTGTCTCCTCTATTCAGCGGCACCCCCTGAAGCTATTGCCCTTATGGGTACTGCAGCAACAGAGAACGGCTAGGTTTGGCCCGGCTCAGCCCCAATGTGCCATCTGTATATTAAGGGGGAGAGACTGTACAGAAATGAGTAACTGGGCCCAGTGAACACTCCACTCTGCCAACCCAACATGCATTGACACACCTCTAGCCTCCTTTCCCCATAAGCAGCTCCATGTCTTTTCCACATCAACCCATGAGTGGAACATCCTCCCTGATCCTGGGTGCCTGCAATGTCCCAAGACCCACTTCTTTCTGCCAGGTTTCCAACGCTGACCTCCCTCTTCATCACTCATAGAAATTGCCATATCAGAGCCAACGGGTCCCTCTAGCTTCCGACAGTGGCCAGTAGCAGATGCTTCACACAAACGATCACGAAACACTGCTTAGGGCAGTTATGAACTAAACTGCCATTTGGGAAGTTTCGCCCTAATAAGGCAAAGGGATTATATCCCTTACACTTTTTTCCCTACCCAATGTTACAGTGGACTTTCTCATTATTCATATAAATGGATAATCATCTTGTGAAGCCTGCTGAGCTCTTGACCTCAATTGTATATTGTGGCAGTGAGTTCCACAGGCCAATTATGTGTGTGTTAAAAAAACCTTACTTCCTTTTATCGGTGTTAAAGTTTATTTCCTTAATAGTTAAGAACCACCAATAAAGGTAACAGACTGCTCCCATGTTACCTTATCTATATAGCCCTTTATTTCATATATCCCTTTCACACTCTCTTGTTCCCCAATACTGTAACATTGCTCCCTTCCACCCAAACTCGTGTCCAGTCACGTGGGGCACACGCAGAGTTGCCTCCTTACCAAACTCAGGCATCACGACCCTACGTGGACCCGGCGACTACTGACACATCATCCCTTTGCCGCCGTGCATTGTCATGTTGGCGTCAGGTTGCAACATTTCAAATGGGGCCCCTCGAGAGATTATTGGGGGAGTGGGGAGGGGAACTAGGGTGACCAGACAGCAAGTGTGAAAAATCGGGACAGGGGATGGGGGGGTAATAGGAGCCTATATAAGAAAAAGACCCAAAAATCGGGACTGTCCCTATAAAATCGGGACATCTGGTCACCCTAAGGGGAACAGCCCCAGAAAATCTCAGGGTGGGGGCAGGCCATTCAAAAAGGTTGGCGCTATTGGCCCATGGAGGATGCTGTGGCCAAAGTCCAGGGTCCAACGGATCCTTGGGGAGGGAGAGACATCTGACCCATAGAAACTCTAAAGACCTGCCACTTTTGGTACGGGGGGGCAAGGCGTGAGGGATTGTGCTGCCCACCTCCCCTTCCTGGCCACAGGCCACGTACAAAGGGGCCTTGGGGGATGGGAAGAAGTAGGGGCAAGGGGGTGCAGGGGGAGGAAGGCGGAGGGGATGGGGGGGGCAAACCCCACCATTGTGCCCCAAGGGGACCCTTTGGGGCAATCCGAGGGGGGGGGGGGGGGCATCCCCCGGGCCAGGCCAAGGGGGGCCTTGCCCCCCCCCCCCAGTCAGCTGATTGTGGAGGAGAGAAGTGGCCCCCCACCTCCTCCAGCCAGGCCTTGGGGGGGGGATGCCCCCGAGTGGGGCCCTCCCCTCCAGCCCCACTTGCTCTGCGCGCAGGGAAGCGAAAGTGAAAGCAGAGCAGCTGCTACGCAGGCAGAGAACAAGCAGCTCCCCGGGGCCCCCCAATCGCCTCTCCCCGGGGGGAGCGGGGCTCTCACACCCCTCCCCCCCCAACCGCCGCCCCGCGGACTCGCTCACCGCTGGACAACGTCTCTCTCTCCCGGCGCCGCTCCGGCCCTGCTGCGACGGAGGAGGAGGAGCCGCCGGGAAAGGGCGGAACCGGCTGCTCCCGCCCCTAGCCCCGCCCGGAATTGTTTTAGCGGAGCACCTCCCCTCGAAGAGGCTGCTGGGACTTGTAGTTCCGCTGCTGCGGGAGCGAGGGCTCTGCCAGAGGGGACCCCCGCCCCCTTGAGAGAGAGGATGGGACACCATTTGACATAAGTGTGAATCTCCCAAGCCCAGGAGCTCACCCCCACCCTGCACTCCTGCAACAACACATCATGGAGGCATCCCTTGCCCTGCCCCTGGGATATGGCTTTGGGGTGGGAGACTTTGGGGGTCCTTCAAGTTAGGAGGAAAGAGTGACAAGATGGGAATCCTCTTAATCATTTAACTGGGCACTCGAAAGGGTGGTACCCACCCTATTGCTCAGGCAGATGGCTCCCCCCGCTGGCTAGTTTGTGGATTGACAGACAGCTGTCAGATGAAATGGACAATAAACCTGATTGAGAGAGGTCGTGGGGTTTGTTTTATTATTATTATTATTATTCAGTGTCTAAAACCTCTGCGCTTTTTGTTTATCAGCACCTGTTTAACTCAATACAAGATAAAGTATTGAACAGAGAGAAAAAATCTTCAGTGGTTGAGTTTTTCCCCTAGGATGAACCCAAAGCCTAACTTACTGTGTGTCTTTCTTGACTCTGCTAGAATGGTTGAGCAGCACCTCACGCTACTTTTCTCCTGTGGCTGTCCTGTTTCCCTCCTACAGTCTGTACTGATGTGTGGAAAGGTCAAGGTCACTGAGACATGTTAGAGTATGTGAGAGATCTTTAAAAATCAGGCCATTAACTTCTTAATACAAACAAAACAAAGAAAAGCCAAGGTGTTTTAAACAGTCCATTAAAAAAAAACGCAATTAGAAGTAACCCACAAAAGGAAAAAAATGGGCTTCTGACATTTTTGCTTCTTCCGGAGGTAAAAAGAAAATATGAATTAAAAAAATTCTAAAGCACTGGATAACAAGTAGAATTATGAACCTGTCTGTCTGTATCTATCTGTTGTCTCTTGTCTTATAAATTAGATAATAAGGTTTCTGGGGCAGGGACAGTCTTTTTGCTCTGTATTTGTACAGCACCTAGCACAATGGGATCCCAATCCATAATTAGGGCTCCTAGGTCTTACAATTAAAAATTATTAATAGTCACATCACAGATAACATGGAAAATAAACCCAACTAAGTGAGAGGGGAATAATTTTATTATTATTATTTGGTGTTTAAAACCTCTCAATTTTTATTTGTTTTTGTTAGCACCTGTTTAACTCAAACACACAGGAGAAAAACCCTCTTTGTTGAGACCTGATCACATATATACATCTTTTAACTAAAAGTTAAAAAAGCCCCAAGCCTACATTTCCAAGTGACCCACAGGGTATATTTATGCTGCAGTGTAAACCAACGGGTTGAACTCAGGCTCAAACCTAACCCTCCTGCTGTCTACAAATTGTACTAACCCAGGGCTTGGACCTAGATTTCCTGGACAGGGGTGGAAGGTCTGACCCTGAGTCAAGATGCGACCCAGGATAGCCCTGTTACTTTGCAATGTAGACACAGTCCCATTGGACTCGTGCTCTGGGAGTCCGCCAAAAGTATCCAACAATTCTATGGGCTGAATTTCTTTGTCATTTGGACAGTCAAGTTTTACCACACTACCACAAACCAAGGTCTAGAGCGGACACATTTTGGGAGGGTGCTAGAAAGTCTTGGATATCAGTGATTGGTCTTGGGCCCGCATAATGCTGTGTAGATACTGGACTGGAGCCCCAGGTTAGGATCCAGGGTTCAACAATTGCTAACCTGATGGTACAAACAAGTGTAGATGCTCAAGCTATAGGTTAATGAACCCAGGGTCTGCTCATTTGAGTTCTATTAACCATGGGCTTACACTGCAGTGTAGATATATGCACAGAGACCTCTGACAAAGGGAAGCCTAACGTTACTAAGGGGGAAAAGTAGAAAATAAAATAATTATAAACATTTCCAGCCTTTGTTTTGCATCATGAAGAAGCATAAAAAGACAGATCACCTTTAAACATAAAATAGTGAAGGGTTCAAACTCATTGAACTTGAACCCATAACCTCAAGTTCAAAACCAGGCTGAGAGTTGTGCAAGGAAAACTGTTCCTATATACGACTGCTCATGAGTCTGTGGTTTGAATCCAGTAGGGTGACCAGACAGCAAAAGGGAAAAATCTGGACAGGGGGTGGGGGGTAATAGGAGCCTCTATAAGAAAAAGACCCAAAAATCGGGACTATCCCTATAAAATCGGGACATCTGGTCACCCTAGAATCCAGCCCAAGATAGCTTGAGGGGCGATTTAGGGTTCCAATCCAGCCCAAAATGGCAGATGAGGATCCCAGATTCAAATCCAGCCCAGGATAGTGGCTGTGGGGTTGGGTTCGAATCCAGCCCCAGACAAGTCCTTGGGATCCCCTATGCATGAGGTAGGTTTGGGGCCCCCAAGGAGCTGTCCGGGGCTGGATTCGAACCCGCCAACCCGGCAGTGACAGCCTCATCACGTGACTGCCAAGTGAGCTTCAGATCCCATGTTACAATAATCCCCAGCTCTGAAGGGGGACAGAGTCAAAGTAACAGGGACTCTCTAGCCTTCCCCTTGGCCAACTCTACGGTCCTTTGGGAGGCCCTCAGGCAGCCAACCAATCAGAAGCCAGAGACGCCCTAAAGGAGCCAATCAGAACCTGGGGATGTAACCACGTCGTCTCCGTTTCACGCAGGCCGAATGTCCCGGATTGTGGTAGGCGGAGACTCATCCCGGAGAGCCAATAAGGAGAGCACGTTCCGTCCCCCGGAGGCAACAGGGCAGCGCACGTTGCGTCGCAGCGGCCAATGGGAGTGGAGGACGCGGAGGTGCACGGCAAGGTGAGCGGCGGGGCGGGGCTTGCTCTCCTCTCGCGAAGGGCTGCAGCGCCGGAGCTCGAGTGGGGGGTTACCGTCCGCAGGTGGGGCGCCGAGCTGGGCTCGCTAGGGCGGCCGCCTTCTCCTCTGGCCCTCCTGGCTTGGGCCCTTGAGGGGGGAGGCAGGAAGGGGGCAGTTGAGGGGGGATGGGGCCATTGGGGAGGGGGGGGGGAGGAAGGGGGGGGGGGGGGCGGGGAGGGGACCTTTACTGATTTGCTGCACCCTCCCCCTTATTAGGGTGTGTCCTGATTATGACAATAGGTGTATTTTTAAAACGTAGTGACTAATAATAACGGTGTCTTTTGGCATTGACAGGGAAAGCTGTACCGTAACTTGTTCTCCGGTAAAGGTGCAACTTTAGGCTCCACCCCACCAGAATTCACCTCTACCTGCCAACAACTTGTCCTGGGCCCACTAGAGCTTTTAAATATGCTAGCTTTAAAACTTTATTCTAATCTAGGCAATCCCTTAGTTTATTCTTCCCAGCTTGGCCCTCATGTTGACTTTCCACAATTGGAGGTCACTGTCTCACTCCTGCTACTTCATCCGTGTGGTTCTCTCTTGGTTCTGAGGGACTGACTTAACCCTTCTGTCGGCATCCATTTACAGCCAGCCTTTTCTTTTAGTTTAGTTTAGGATTGAAAATCAGCAAAACCCTTTTGTGAGTCTGTCTCTGAAGGATCCCAAGTAAAACTACAACAAACTTTGGCAGAGAGAGAGACTGAGTTGTAATTGAAGGGAGAATCGGGAAGGAAGGAGGACAAGGATAAGGCACAGCAGCTAAATTTTTTTATATAGTTCTCCTGGGGAGCGTATGTTGATCTGATGAGCATTCTACTGTAAAGAGTAACATGGGTTTGGGTATGTGTTGTTCCTTTTCAATGTGCTTTTGCTTTCTTCTCACTAGATCAGTCAAAATGCAAACTCCAGTGGCTCTCCTTGCTTCTCCAGCTCTGGTAAGCAGCTGTTTGTTTGTGGAGGAGTAATGCCAGGAGGTGGGGATGCAGCTACCGTGGAGAATGAAGGCATTTCTGTTTAGAGCTGTATTCAAAATGCTGTCCCAGACACCCTTCTTGGGATGGGTTATGGTGGATAACTTTCAGTCCAGACTCCTTGCCTGGGGGAATCAAGGTCATCTGTGGTGTTGGTGAAGGGAGGGTGGATATCTTCGGTCTCAATAGGGTTGTATTATGCAAATCCAGAGGCTGAGAAGATGTACTAACCTATTGTGGCTAAGGGTAAAGACACCTCCACTCTTGATAGGATTCCTTCCTAGTTATAAATCCCTCAAAGTGTACAACACTGGCTCAAAACTCCAATATAGTGGCACTAATTATACTTCAATTGTGTCTTGTCCTTAGATAATAGGTTATTGTTAGTCAACTAGCTTGAGTCCCTGAGACATTTGCTTTCAAATTTTCAGTGGAGTTGAGGGTGACTCTTAATTTCTTGTTCCTGACAAAAGCTGTTCAAAGACCTCGATAGATGACTGTGAACTGCCTTCAACTCTAAGGAATGCGGAGGTGTCCCATTATGAGTCAAATGTCTTTCTTTTACTTCAGTTCCGCTGCTGTTCCAGGGCTCTGGCAAGGCCGGTTTCCATATCTGTACTGAGCAGGCCTGAGACTCAGACTGTACAGGTAAGACTAAAGAAAATTGCCCCTAGCTGCTATAATTGTGTCTCTGTTTCTAACATCTTGGGATGAAATGCCTCCTTGTTATCGGTAGCTCTGTCATTCATCACTAGCCAGATGTATGTGGGTTTGGACAATGAAGATACTGTTTGTCTTCAGTGCCTGGTTCAGGTTATCAGCTCGAATTGCTGGTGAAGCTGTACAGAGATTTGGGGGTGTTGGGGTATAAGAGACCTGTACATTACGGAATGGCTAGAGGTTGGAGTATTGCCCTACCAAGATTCTAGAGTGGCCTTTCAGCTGGACAAAGTTTGGATGCCCTTGCTGTACCTAGAATAGAGGATAAAATGTAGACAGACACTTAATAAATGTATTTAATTAAAATCATGTCACTATTTGGCTTCTTCTCCCTTCTCCCCACAGCCCTCTGGTGTTTCCCATCTACAGCTGGCTCACCGGGAGTTCCAAACAAGCACTACCTCTAGGGATATTGATACTGCTGCTAAGTTCATTGGTGCAGGTGCTGCCACAGTTGGGGTGGCTGGTTCAGGAGCAGGTATTGGAACAGTGTTTGGCAGCTTGATCATTGGCTATGCTAGGTAAGCAAGCCACTGGCTTCAACTTTACTTCTCTGTTCCAGCAGTCAGTTGCGTAGGCCCTTTTTGTAAACACTCAGTCTTAGATGTTACTTTTTTTGTAGGAAAAAGACATTGAGACTGATCATAGCAAATAGAAAAGTGGGAGGGGAGTAAGAAGGTGAATTTAGAATTGTAGTGTTTCAAACCACAAGGAACCATTTATAATGAGGATCTTGCATTTTCATAGCATCTTTTATCCACACACATCCCACGGGCTTTACACATTTAATTTCCAGTTAATACGTGCTAAGGAATCACTTTGCCCACCAGTAAAATGAAGGCACGTCTGGGGTAGAAAGTGACTTATTTACGCTGCTAAACAGCTACACTACATAGTTTTAAGACAAGATATAAAGAATCATAGGCGCCAACTCCTGGAGCACCCATGGGGAAAAATTGGTGGGTGCTCTGCACCCACCAGCAGCTCCCCACCCAACTCACCTCCGCCTTCTCCCCTGAGCGTGCTGCATGCCTGCTTTTTCCCCCTAGCTCCCCTTCCCGCAGCTCGGGGAAGAGGCAAGGCCAGGGCAGGGATTTGGGGAAGGGGTCCAATAGGGGCAGGGAGGGGGCAGAGTTGGGGCTGGACTTTGGGGAAGGGGTTGGAATGGGGCGGGGAAAGGGTGGAGTCGGGGCAGGGACGCGCGAGCACCCACTGGCGCCGGGGAAAGTTGGCGCCTATGTAAAAAATGTCAATCACTTCCTCACTCTTTCGACATGCTTACAACAACTCGGTAGAACTTCACAGCTGCCTACCATCACATAGAGGGTGTAATCCCATTAATGCTTGGTAAGGGATTGCTGCCTGATAAAATAATTCAGTGGAGACCAACCTTCAGGGGCTTAGTGGATTGCACACAGACATGCTAAGAAGCCAGGGAAATACCTTGAACTACTTTGGCTTTCTCTCACTAATTTATTTGCTCCAACTTAATGCATGTGTGTGTTCTGAGCCTCCCAGTGCCATATCCACATTCATCTGTATCCACTGTTCTGTGGGATCCTGTCTTCAGGAGGCATAACCTTACCACTGAATCCAGTGGCTTGTGAGAGACCATCTTTCGCTCCTTGTGGAATAGATTTGTTGTTGGCTTTTCTGACACAGGAATCTATTTTTAATGTGTCCCTTACAGGAATCCCTCTCTCAAGCAGCAGCTCTTCTCCTACGCCATCCTGGGCTTTGCCCTGTCTGAGGCCATGGGACTCTTCTGTTTGATGGTGGCGTTCCTCATCCTGTTTGCTATGTGATAGCCTCTGGGCCAACCCATAGCTTCCATCACTCTGTGTCCTCTCCAGTTTGAGTCTGCCTCCTTCACCAGAGCGTTCCAGATTTATAATTAAACAAAAGCTTTTCTCCTAATAAACTGGTTTCAGACTCCTCCTTTCTCACACTCAATATGGCACAGTGCTGAGGCCTGGGATGTCCTTAGGGATTCATCTTCTGTGGTATAATGATGAAAGTAATCTTGTAGGATTTTTAAAGATGACCCAGAAGTGTAAGAATGGGAGGCTGGGGGAGAAGGTAGCTATTGTAAATAAAGTAGCAAGATGAGTAAAGTTGGCTGGTTGCCACTAAATGACTTGACTACCATAATAGTAGGGCCATTGGAGCTGATTGCATTCACAAATACAATGGCCTTACACAAATCTGTGAAGATCTCAAAAGACAGAGCAGATGTTGCCAATTACAGCAGATAACTGCTTAAGCTGATATGAGACAGTACCATTTCCTCATATCAATATCTTAACTGTGGTGCCTTTCTTATGCAACATCTGAAACAGGCTGTCTTGAGAGTCTCAGAAGGAGAATTTGAGCATATCTGGTAGTAGTTGAATGTGGGTAAGGTATCTTCCATCCTAGAAGAAGTTCCAACAACACATGCCTTATACATCTAACTTCCCTGTTGTGTTAGAGAAATGGGGTGGGCCAAAGGTCAGGGTTTAAAAGGGCTATCATCAACCAACCTTCCCTGGGTTCTTTGCATTAGCTTCTGGTAAGCAATAACATGTCAAGTGGTACCAATTAAGGTTATCTTTCCACTCAGCAAGGCTTTTGAAAATTCTGATGTGATGTCACTGATATTCAGACATGAATGCATGGCTTTTACTTCCTCAGCAGTTGTGCATGACTGACAGTGTTATAACAGAGAAAAGCACCAAGGCTCTAACATGTTCTAAGTCAACTCAATTAAACTTCCTCTGGCATCTTAGTGGAAAGAAAATTATGTTCTTAATAAAAAAATCAGAAGATCACAACTCTGTTGAAATCTTACCTGGTTCTCTGCTTCAGATAAATTAATTCTAAAACAACTGTTGGTAAATTAAAGCCCTTGTTGAAGTTCTAGTCATGATCTTTCCTGACAATGTGAATTTTAAAATGGATTGTACTAATAATTAGGGTGCTTTCTCATTCCTTATCTCTTGGGAGTAGCCTTATGAGGCAAACAGTAACATGGAGTCAGAAGGAATCCCAAAACTCCCCTGTAGGAGTAAGAAAGTACCCTCAGGAGGAAGGGATTGTGTTGAAGAAAATGGCTTACTTGAATCTCGGAGGATTCCAGGTTGAAAGTTGTTGGTCAAATACACATACACGAATCTGTAAAGGACTATGCTATTTTAAGTATGGTGACTTTTGTGCCCTGGTGTTTAGCCAGTTAGGGGCATTCCCCTTGCACGGCTGGAACTGTTTTGTGTACATGGTCATGTGGTACCATAGCGAAGGCTCTACAGTTGTTTCCTAGGCAACTGATGTATTAAGTGAGCTAAAACTCACTTAATACAATGAGCCTTGTCCTGTATTTCTTATCTTACACAAGCCCAGAATATATCTTTTCTGAGGAAAGTGATTATGTTTGGAGCAAGTATCTGGGTGGAGAGAGGTGGAATCTGGGCCAAATAACATTGTGTGAAATCCCAATAAAGAGGAAGGCATGGGGGAAGAATTTGGAATGAATGTAACTTGTCCTAAGATAGGTAGCTGTTGTGAACTGTTCTGAGGATGTACATAGTTCTGCTGGAGGCGATCACTGTGCATGGAGCAGGATCAACTACTTTTTAAATTAAAAGACTCTTGAGACCTAGATCCTCTAAGGTATTTAGACACCTAACTCTTATTTCAATGGAGGTAAGGTGCATCAGTACCTCTGAGGATCTGGGCCTGACTGGTTTGTTTATAGGTGTGGTTTCTTAACATGCTTGACTTACCCCCACTTAAGGCTGGCCTTAAGCATAAATAAAGGAAGCAGCTATGTAGGACTCTACAATCATCCCACGTGAGCCTGCCAGCTCCCTCTTTTCCTCTGGCAGTAGGAAAGATGGGAGTGGCAATAACACATCACTGGTACCTTTATCTTTTTCCATAGGGCCACATAGGCCCTCACGTGGAGGAGGGACTTGTGTTAGGGGTCTCCCACATCTTGGTTGAGTACCCTTATCCACTAGGCTAAAGGTTATAAGGGAGCACCTCCTCCTGGCTGTTTTGTTTGGGGCTCCACATGTGACTTAGGGGGCCAACACCTATCTTCCCCAGGTTCGAGACTCATTAGCAGGGTAGGCAGCTATCTCTGTGAGAGGGGTGGGGGTTTAGCACACCCCCCTCTTGGCTTCTTCCTGTGGCTAGCTTAGTCTCCCGTAAGGTGCCTCTGTGTCCCCATTCGTTGTATAGGGAGCCTAGGCACCTAACTCAGGCTTTGTGGATTGCAGTGCTATTCCTGTGATTTTCTGGGTGCCTAAAAATTAGGTGTTGTGATGCTGAGCATCGTGGCTCATACGTCCCCATGTGGATCCCATCCCCTTGAGCCCATCAAAGGGTGATGCTTGCATTTATTGCAGTGTAGTTGTAGCGGCATCCCAGGATATTTGAGAGACCAGATGGGTGCGGTAATAAATTTCATTGGACCAACTTCTGTTGGTGAGAAAGGCAAGCTTTTGGTTTATTATAGACTTGTATTGTCTCAATGATGCCTGCTTCACAAGGTCTGCCTGCCTGATGAGTGCAGACTCTATGTATAAGGATAGACCTTAACACCAGCAAGTGGCTTGCTGGGGCCTCTGCATGCAATGTGCCTACTCTGAAGTGAGTTAGCTAGTTTAATCAGGATCTTAGCCCGAAAACCTGTCCAGCTTTAGTACCCAGTTACAATGAAACAACTTGGGGTCAGATATTGTTGCTTGTTTTATCTGGCCTCTTCCAGTGTTAGAATTGTATCCATGAGGGAAAAAGTGATTAGCCAGTCAGCCACGAATCAAGTGATGAGACAAGCACAGAGTAGAATTCCCATCAGCTGATTAGACTCTTTGATATTTCCCCATTTGTAATCTAAATTTCAAGTCTACCCTTAGCACTAAGTGTCAGGAATAACTGTGGAATAACTGGATCTTACAAGGGGATATCCTAGAACAGGGGCTGCTGTGGCAAATTGTCACAAGCCCTAAAGCTATGTACAACATACATTAAAAACACAGCAGAGGTACTTTCATCTTAGGATAAGCTGTTGAGGGGGTCACCTCAGGCAGGGGGTGCACAATGACCCCCCCCCCGATCTACATTGCAGAGACCCAAGGACAGGTGAGTCTGCCTAATCCCAGCTCCCAAATTGTGAATATCAGCTCCTGATTGGGAGCCTCTTTCCTTTTTCTATGGTGAGGGTGTGTTGCGAGGGGGGGTGAGGGCTCCCCTTTCCTCTGCTGTAAATATTTGTACAGATGTTTCTAAACCTGTTTATTTTCTATGCACTTCTTTTATTTAAGGTGCCACTGCCAAGTCACCCTCCCCTCCTTCCCGCCCCTCCCTGTTGGTATTATTGTAAATAAAAGGCCACACATTGCTTAAGGGTATGTTAAAGCGTGGATTGCTGGGAGGTGTAGTCTCTCTGGGTTGCTCCTGTCTAGTAGAGAAATGAGTAACTGCAGACTGCACTTTGGCCTTCCCTGGCCTTTGTGACTCACTAAATGAAATTACTTACTATATTTGACTTTTCCTGGCAGAGATCTCTTTTGCACTGATTTGTGGCTAACAACTTTTTTTATTTTTCCAGGTCATTGATTTTCCTTTCTGTGCCCCCAGTAAAGTGACCTTGAAGAGGAATTATTGTTAGTCAATTGTGACTTTGTAGTATTGTTACCTCTTTTTGACCTAAGTGGTTAGCCAAAATTTGGGATCCTGTAAGTTGTTTCCGTAAGGAGAAATTGATGATAGTTATTTCTTTGATGCAATACTGTTTATTTCCAAAAATGTACAAAGTCCTGTTTCCTTGAACACAGGAGGAATCAAACAGGAGATAGTTTCTTTGCTCACAGTTCCAAGCCTCTTTCAGCCAGCAATCAGCCCAACAAGTTCTCTCTCTAGGCTTTTTCTCAGGGACTAG
>NC_048320.1:10215360-10300906 GCF_013100865.1 Trachemys scripta elegans | reverse complement strand
TAGCCCGGGGCTTCCTTGGCCAAATCCCCTCTGGGCCAAGGCCCCGTCCTGGGTATAGCTAGTTGTTTTGCCCTGGATTTCCCCCCCCCCCCCCGAAAAGAGCCGATTATCTGTGCTTGGGGCCTTCCCCCTCCCTCTAAAACGAATACAAATCCTTTCCTGACTCCTCGTGATCTCTTCCAGCTTCTTACTCTTTGAGCCTATGGTTTTGGTCTTTGCATTACCAACACACACTGTCCCCTCTGCCTGTGTATGTGGAGTGGGCCCTAACCACCTGGATAGCCTATACCACATGTCATCAGCATTTGTGCTAGGAACAGGACGAACTCTTCCATGTTGTTCTACTCTATGGCCTGAAGCCACCTATTGAGACACCTGTATATCCTAGGGTACCGGATGCATTTCTTCATGCTCCAGCACTTATAGCTTTCCACAGTGGAGTGTGGGGCTACCTCACTCATTCCCCCTTTGGTCTTGTCCCCCGAGGTATCTGCAGATCCCTAGGGTTTAGTAGGCTTCCCCAGTGTTAGGAGAACATTCTGTGCATCAAAATCCCTTAGATTCCCTCTGGCTTTGTTGACACCGTTTACTCTCAGCTGACAGCTGCTGCTCTAGAGCCAGAATGCTAATGCCACTTCGTATTTATAAAGCGCTTTTCAGCCAGAAGAATCCCACAGTGATTTGCAGGCTGTATACATGTAAGATCATGGATCCGCTTCTCGGGTGCAATGTGATCGCTGTTCTCCATGTGCAGCAATGCGGTACAGCACTGGCAATGAAGCATCCCATGGGCACATGAAATTTCTAGGGAAATGTAGTAGACAGAATAAATTATCCACCACTGAAATTTGGCAATTCATACAGGTCAGCAGCCTCTTGCTAAAACTGCCACCGGCTATTTCATTTATCATTTTAAAGGGGGAATTAACAGAAAATTCCCCCTCTGTCCCCACCTGGTTAAACCATTCTTGCTGCTACCAGTGGCTAGGAAAATATGACATCATACAACTCAACAGAGCATATATTTTGCCCCTTCCATGCAAGGATCTCAAAGCCCATACATTGAATTCAGCCTCACAACTGCATTTTTATAGGTGCATACAAGGGAGGCAAAGTGACTTCTCTGAGGTTAACAACGAAGCTGTGTCAGAGACAAGAGTAGCGTTCTGATCTCCTGATTCTGTCCTGTGCATTCAATACAAGATGATGCCTCACCTGACCAAAACTGCCTCTACTTAATCTATTGTGTCGGCTGTCTGCCAATGAGTGATCTGAAACCCAATGTCTCTGTGCATCTGCAAATTAGGAGTTAGATCAGTAGGGGAATGGGTTTCTTTTTTGTGTTCCTAGATCGCCTTATAAAATTCATTCATGACTGGCCCCACCCATCACCCTATTCTTTCATTTGCCTGAGTGGTGCTAATTGATCAATTCAGCTGTTCCTTGTCTAACTGCAGTATTGTAAAAGGATTGCTCACATTAGGTCTGGCATGTTGATGAACTTTAAAACAATATGTTGTTGTTTTGTTATAAATACTGGCGTTACGTCAATAGATTCTTCCTCTTCCCTCATCACAAATATCACTGCTTGCCAAATGATTGCATATCCTTGTTCTGCTGCCGGTTACAAAACTCCTATAACTTCACCATAAGATGGTACAAACTACGTTTCCAGTCTAAATGGATGAAAGCACTAACTTAATAATACTTGGTAAGAAAATGAGGTTCTCCTGTCACTTCAGAAGTTTCATCTGCTTAGTCATACCGCTGAAACTTCAGCTCAGTTCAGTTTTCTTTACAAACAGGAAGGCTTTTTGAAAATCCTTTTGTGGCTGTGTGCAGCTCAGGTCAACACTGGGAGGAGCTCTTCCTCTGTTAGAGGTGGAGTGCCGCTGTGTGTCCCCAACTCGCAATGAGTCATATCTGATTCCATCTCTCTTTTGTTATATATTTTGAGAGTGTGTGCACTCCTTACCTCCTACAGCTCTTCTTCTGGATAAGCAGGAACAGCTTAGCCAGAAAACAATGAAGCAGCAACAAATTAAAAAAAAAAAATGCTTTCAAAGTAACAGGTTTACTTCTTAAAATACACCCCTTTGCACTGTGTGTGTCTGTCTCTGTCTCACTCTGTTCTGTTCCTTGGATTGGGCTGGACCCTGAGGGAGAAAATGGCTAATTCCTGTTTTCTTTGTGCAGGGATATCATGTCCATTTATAAGGAACCACCCCCTGGAATGTTTGTTGTGCCTGACCCCCATGATATGACTAAGGTAAGTGAATATCCAGAACTGATCCAACTCTCCCCTTCTGTGTATCTTGTTTTGCTGGCTACTTTAAGATTTAGTCCATATAAGGCTTGTCCATATCATCTTTGGGGGGGAAGAGTCTCATAGAGCATCCTCAAAAGGTTGTAAAAGAATAAAGTAGCTTAAATTTTCCTGGGGACAGTGGGAAGGGGCTGTGTTTAAAACTGGAAGAGGCTTTCAAGGAAGCTGGCTTTGTGAAGTGATAAGCTGTGGCTCTGCAGATAAATCCAGTAGAACCTCCATGGCCATGTGACTTGGTAAAGCACCAATCCTGCTGGTTTCGTGCTGCCAACGCTTGAAAACGATCAGTGGAAATGTTTGAGGAACAGCTGACTCCACTGTGAGCTATTGGATATGGGAAGCTGGGGATGGTAAATGTGGTAGTCAGGTGGCATCAGAAACTTCAGATGAGTGTCCCTATTGGCCATGATTCACACCCAAGCTGATGCAGAGAGATGTAACTTGCACTCCCTGTGCTAGCCTGCATAACTGTGCCCCAGTGGAGGTGTTTTGGGGAGAAGCCTGTCCATGTAGTTTGCAGTCAGGATACCCTAGTAAGCTTGCAGACAATGGCTGCTGACAGGATGCATTTGATGCAGTGCATCTCCCAGCCTCTGTGTGACATCCACTCTTTGGGCTGCACTGGTTTCCTGGGAGGCTCATAGTGGAGGAGAAGTTGCTGCCTGTTTTCCTGTTGGTGCAAGCTTTTCCCACCTCTCCAACAAAGTTTCCATTTCCAGGTTCCACCAGCACTAACCATTTGCTGAATTGAGGCCTTTGGGTTTTAAGATACTGCAAGGGAATATTTCTTTGGGAGAATTCCTATATACAAGAATACTCCATATTCTGAGTATATACTCAGTATTTTAATCATAACTTTGGCCCAACTTGATGCTGGAAGCTGAAAATACACACACGTTTTCCAACAATGCATTATATCATTGATCATGTCCTAAAGCGTCTTAGTATTGGCATCCTCTTGCAAATTATGAGGAGTTAAAAAGCATTTAAAATTGATCAAGTGATCACATTTGAAAAAGCACGGAAGGAAATAATCTTGCTCAACTAATAGCCTCGGGGGAGTAGTTTCTCCTGTATGCGATCAGGATTTTCAGAGGTAACTTTACGGTGAGGAGAGAATGTGCTCCTAACCATAGGTCCTGGCTGAGGAAAGTTAGCGATCCGTTTAAGTACAAATCAGTGCAGTATCTTCAAACCAAGCAAAATCCTCTTGCTGGCGGAAATTCAGAAGTTGGAAAATAAAGTGTTGGGGATGGAAATAGACGGTGAATGTTATTTTTTCTTGTTAATTGTTTTTTAAATCCTTTAACTTTTGAAAAGTCGAGCTCTTCCGATGAAGTACTGTTTATTCTGCGTTTGGCTGTGCAGACATGGAGTGGATGTATGTGCAAGTGTGCGAGGCGTGCGGCTCCCGCGGCCCCTTTGTGTGTGTGTTTAAAAAAAAAAAAAAAAAGGCTACGTAGGCACGCATCGCACACAGGTGTGGCAAAGAAATGTGCAGGAGTGGCTCAGGGTATGAGTGAGTCTGGCAGGGAGGGGAAAGAGTGGACCGTGTATGACGTGCTTGTGGGAGAAGCCTGTGCGTGAGCTCTGTGTCGGGATTTCTTGCACTTGTTCGGTTTTGTTGAGAATTTCACCGTGCTGCGCAATTTTGAAGTGGTGCGCAAGATGGGCTTTTGTTTTGCAGATTCATGCATTGATCACAGGCCCATTTGACACGCCTTATGAAGGGGGTTTCTTCTTGTTCCTGTTTCGCTGTCCTCCAGATTATCCCATCCACCCACCAAGGGTCAAACTGATGACAACAGGGAATAACACAGTGAGGTTTAACCCCAACTTCTACCGCAATGGGAAAGTCTGCCTGAGTATTCTAGGGTAAGAGGAGACTTCAGCTGTTTCAAGGGGAAGCCAGGAGTTTGCTGCAGGCAGATCTCTGCAGTGTGTCTCCTTCTTTGCATATTTAGGTCCCAATCCTGCAGTGACGTCTGCCTGCATAGATCCCGCATGAAGTCACTTGTACAATGGAGGCCTTAAAGCTGCCAAAACGTAGTAAAATACGACTCTGACTTTCTTTGAACCTACAAAAGCCAGGCCTGAAATTCTGTTCTCTCACGCCATTCTGCCTAAGTAGCACAGCACTCATCTCATCTCCCAGTCCCACCATTGAGTTTTGGCCTGAACTTTGCATTTCTTCTGCTTTTGCGGTTTGAAGGCCGACCCTTATCATTGTTTGAATGTAGATTTTTTTTTTTTTTTGTGGTTTTAATTTCCCGTGTGTGTGTGTGTGGTTTTTAAAAAGAAAATAGAAATTAAAAAAAAAAAAAGCCACTAAGAACTCCCTGGAAAGCTGTTTAACTGCTTCTCTGCTTCCGCCTGTTCTTGGCGCAAAACCATGAGTAGTATAATTATTTTAAGTCCCCACTAGAGCACTGCCTATTCAAACAGCGGTTTTACAAACTTAGGCTCCAATTCTGCAGCTGCTTAATTTTAAGCATGTGAACAGTCCCATTAGCTTCAATTGGACTACTGTGCTTAAAGAACATGTATTGATGGTCCCAATCCTGCAAACGCATCATCCCGTCCCGGACATGTTAACGATGTAAGGGCATGATCTTGAGCACAGCTCGGCGTGACACCAGTGCAAGCTGGAGATGCTCATTGTCTGTCAGGGTTGGGGTCTAAATTAGACCAAACACAGAACAACGGTTTAAGGAAGGAAGATGATTGATGTGAAGGGAGGGGATGGGTTTGAAGCGGGAGGCACTTGACCACCTCAAGCTCTTGGGACGTGCATCAAACTGAAAGGCAGGGGGAGGTGGAGGCAAAGGGAGCAGTAAAAATGAAAGGGTTTAGAAAGTATCTCATGTGCCAAGTGCATCCCTCTTTTGAAATGCTGCCATTCCAGTGGGGGGGAAGGATCTATAGCAAAAGGGTTAAGGGCGGCCAATGCAGATTTTTTTTTTTCTAGCAATGTCCCTCTGCATAAAGGGGTGTGCACCCCGCATGTGGAATAACACAGTGAGGTTTAACCCCAACTTCTACCGCAATGGGAAAGTCTGCCTGAGTATTCTAACACTAACTTCACCCATAAAAGCTTCTGAACACTGCAGATCATTGGGGGCTCTTTTGGGCTCCCTGTTTTTCTTGTCCACTTCCCCTTCTGGGTAGTCCCCGCTTAGCTTTTTCTGATTTCCTAAACTGGGATTTGTTGACTTGGAGAGTGGTAATGGTGAAAGGGGAGGTCACTCAGTCATATTGTAGGTCTTGGGTTTAAATACGTTCCTGTGTTTATGATGTTTCAGCACTTGGACTGGTCCTGCTTGGAGCCCAGCACAGAGTATCTCTTCAGTCCTCATCTCCATACAGTCTCTGATGACTGAGAACCCCTATCACAACGAACCTGGCTTTGAGCAGGTAATAGCTCTGATTCTGAGCACGGTTTACTCCAGTTCTGAAATGACTTGACTCCTGTGTTTTCTCCCCCCGCCCGCTCCCCCACTCCAACTGTGAATTCCCTTTTGCAGAGAGACAATTAGTCATCCGGAGGCTATGCAAGTCTTTGGTGTTAGATACCAACGATGATAGTTGAAGTGTATACTTCTGGGCAAAAGGGAGTGTTATCTAGTAGTTCGAGAATGGGGAGATTCCTACTTTCTGTTTCATTCTTTGCTGCTGAGTTGCTGTGACCTTGAGTAAATCCGTTAACTGCGCCAAGCCCCAATTTACCCCACATTAAAATGGATATGATACTACCTGACTTGCAGAAGAGCTCAAACGTTTGTAATTCCTTTTGAGATTTTTATGGTGGACTATCCTGTCAGTGCTAATGGTCACCTGGCTTAAATACACAGAGCATGGGTTAAAAAAGTGTTGGCACTCATGCCACGGATCCCATTTTAATTTACGTTATAAGTAAGGGAGTGGAATTAACTGGAAACGTACAGGAAACTGACTATATCTGCAGGGGCTTTTTCTAGTTCTGTCAATCTCTGCTGAAAGTAAATGGCTTCCCTGGGAGGTATTGTTATGTCATACGTGAACCAAACTGCTCAGGTTATCCTGGCCTTCAGTCCCGGAGAGAGACTGTTGTGCTGGCTTTAGCGGAGTTGATCCATCTCCTCAGCTACCCGAATCCTGTGGAATCTCTTACCAGCTTTTCAGCATAAACTAGATCACTGTACTTGGAGCAGGCAGATCTGAGGAGAGTTCGCTGGGGAGTGTGAAATCCTTCTGGCCCGAGGGGAAGGGATAATAGCCCTTCACACCACACTGGACTAAGTGGAGCAATTTACGTTTACAGGAGAGGCACCCTGGGGATAGTAAGAACTATAACGAGTGCATTCGGCATGAGACCATCCGAGTAGCTGTGTGCGACATGCTGGAAGGAAAGTGTCCCTGTCCTGAGCCTTTACGGTAGGTAATGGGGATAAGGAGTTGGCCCCACCTTGCTCTGAACAGTCAGGGTCCGCTTTAACTGGGCGCTTCTATATGCTTCGTGTTCACTTGCTGAGTCGCTGTTAGGGGCTGGATCTCTGTTGAAGGGGCAGTGTCATACGCTGGAACTCTTCTCTGGGTGTTTCTGAACTCCTGAGTTCCAGTCCTAGCTGAGTCACCGTGGGCACCACTAAACCCCCCTGTTCCCGTTCCCATATTGTGAAGGGGGATGATGTGTCCCTGTCTTGCACGGGTGGATGGCTAATTGTTCCTGATGTGTATCGAATATAATATTTATACAGCCCCTGTACTTGTTCCCGGCCCTGCTTTTGTCTCACTATACATCCAGTTGCTATGTGACCTCCTCTCCTGCACACTCTTGTTCCTGTATGGTGTGATTCAGTCAGGGTAGTGACACAAGTTAATGCAAACCCCATGTGGCTGAGGTTCCACTGAGCAATGGAATGGTTACCTCAGTTGCCAGGGCAGATTTTTTTTGAACGCTTGGATCATCTTCGTAAATGTTGAAGGCATTTTAAGGAGTGTTGTGGATTAGATGAATGACAGGTTTGCTTAACTGAATGGAGTCTCATGGGCCACGAGGTGATGAGTCCATTGCTTAAATGCTCGCTCATTCTGCATTGACCATGTGCTCTTTTGTGGCGTTCCAGGGGTGTTATGGAGAAGTCTTTCATGGAATACTTTGACTTCTACGAGGGTGCGTGCAAAGAGAGGCTTCACCTCCAAGGACAGACAATGCAGGTAAGCAGCTGGCAACCCTCCTTTCCATGCTACGACTTCATTAGAAGGGCACAGTTTAATGACCTGTTAGGTTGTAAGAAATGAAAGTGGTGATATGCCAACTTTGTGGTGTAAAGTGATATCTGCTTGCTGAGAATGGGGCCACAGCTCTTTTTTATCCTGGCAACCTTGGCTGAAGGAGGTAATCAGCTTGCCTCTAGACATGGCTAATTTAGGAGGGAGGAGAATGGGAGTTCGTTGAAGGGTAGAATTTCTTAAATTCTCTCCAGACATGTGCTTTGATTTCACATCTGCCGTGAAATAAGGCTATGAGAAATTCCTATTGTTGTTTGTGTGAGGGGGAAAAACAGTGTACTAAGGCCTGGTCCATACTAATCCCCCACTTCGAACTAAGGTACGCAAATTCAGCTACGTTAATAACGTAGCTGAATTCGAAGTACCTTAGTTTGAACTTACCGCGGGTCCAGATGCGGCAGGCAGGCTCCCCCGTCGATGCTGCGTACTCCTCTCGCCGAGCTGGAGTACCGGCATCGACGTCGAGCACTTCCGGGATCGATTTATCGCGTCTTGTCTAGACGCGATAAATCGATCCCAGAAGATCGACTGCTTACCTCCGGGTCTGGCGGTAAGTATAGACCTACCCTAAGTGTCTGCTTAATTCTCTCTCTGTTAGTGCCAATTGTACTTCATTTGAAAGTTTCCTCTGAAAGCCAGGAAGGGGGGGGGGGGGGGGGGGGCAGAATACACCAGCTTAAATGTGCTTGTATTTTCTCTTCATGTGGATCAGGGCCATACAGGTAGTATTGGATGCGGGCCACATATGTGGCCGACAATGATAAATAGGTTGAGAACCACTGGTCTAGCCTCTGACTCATGCTAAGAGAATAGGAAATTACCACCACCGCTTGGACAATGGTGTGATTCCAGTAGGGCAGTTCCTATGTCCCTACCAAAGGTTTAGCTAGCTGGTATTTTTTCTGCTGGTTCTGGCTATTTTGGGTGCTTTAGAGGAAATCCTAAAACTCCCGCGATGCTGCTAATCTCTTCTTAAGGGCCCCATCGCTATGTTACTTAGTAATTATGCAATACAATCCTGAGACGTGGGGGAGAGGTTTCTTCCCGCTCTCCAATCCTGAGAACCAGCTAGTAACTCTTGTAATTTTTATCTGCAGTAGCCTAAGTGAGGAATCAAAGGTGCTTTGCTGAGGCCCGGTCCCTTGAGGTGCCGAGTGCCTTCAATTTCCATTGATTTCGCTGACCCAGTACAAACCACTGAGCTTTTCCTAGCACTGCTCCTGAGCCGCTCATCAGAAAAAAACTCTGGGTTTTTTTTCCCCTTACTGCTGATTGCGAAGATATTTCGGTATGAATAGAACAGAAGAAGCTTCTAATATCATTAAAAGATATCACCATTGATGAAAGAGGTTGTAAAATGAACCACCTCCCTAACTTCTACCCATTCCCTTTATTGTCAACAAACAGCCCGTAATCCATAAAATTAGAGCACCCACAATGCTTGACAAAAGCAGACCGCTTGTGTTTGGACTGAACAGTGCCACCAGGCAACACTGTCTGACTCTCATCAGTTGGAATCTTTAGTACAGCGACTAGAGGCTGTCATGTAAAAACCACATGACTTGCGGGGTTATCCGGGAATGGCACCGATCACATTCTACGGTCATAACTGCTGCAGCTGCAAGGAGCAGAGGTTCAATTTATGACTGTAGCACCCAGGAACCCCATTGTGCTAGGCGCTGTACACACACAGTGCTGGTCTTACAGTGGTAGCGATTGCTGTGTTCCTGTCCCCAACCGTCATAAATTGTAGCATAGACACTTCATTGGATGAACCGTAGATAAAAGAATGAACGGTGTGAAAACAAAGCCATTCCAAAATGTTGGGGTCAGTGTCGTCGTCAGCTTCCCCACATGAGCATAATGTTTGGGAAAGAAGCTGGCTTTTCAGTTTTGGAGTCTAACGTCATCTTATTGATCCCAGAGCAGGTACAGCATGGGCAGTGCAAGCTTCCTCCCAATCGCTCTGCCAATGTGGTCCTGTCAGGGTGTGCGAGTAGGAGCTAAATCTCTCTTGCCTGTTTGCTGCTGTGAGTGACTGTAGGCAAGTCTGGTCACTTGTGTGCCTCAGTTACACCATCTGTAAAATGGGGATAATGATACTTGCCTTCCTTTAAAAAGCCTCTATGCGAGGTGTTAGTAACTAAGTCCGTAGTCTTTCCTACTGAGACTGTCACTCCCTCCTGCCTGAGACCAATTCATCAGTTCTTTGAAACTCTGGTTCAAATCCAACTAGTGTCCACTCAACCCTTCATCTGGCTGTGGAAGGTAAACTAAGTTCCCTCAAATTTATTTTGCCTGGGTTTTTCAGATGAGCGTTTAAAAGAGCCAAGGTCCCATATGCTCTGCATTGACACTGACAAGCCCCTAACACACTTGGCAAAGAGAGGTTTAACCAGTGTCTTTGGCCAAAATGTCTCTTCTTGCCATGCAGTTGTCTGCTCAGTTGCTGTTGCCTGCCCTCGCGGTGGGTGTATTTCATAGATGCTGCGTAGAGTGTGATGTACTTTGGCACCGTACAAGTGTCTCTCTAAATCTTGCATGTTTTCCCCCCAGGATCCTTTTGGTGAGAAACGAGGCCACTTTGACTATCAGTCCCTATTAATCCGTTTGCAAGGTATTCGGCTGAAGGTGCAAGAGAAACACCAGCAGGAGAATGTAGAAATAGACTCTGACAGCAGCTCCTCGGAGACAGAGACGGACACTCAAGGGAGCTCCAAGGCTTAGAGGTCTCTCGCTAAGTGAGAAACCCAATCCTGGGGATGGTTCTGTCTTCGAACTCTAGAATTACCCCTGACAGACTTGAGAACCAAGCCAATCCCAGAGTGGCTAGAGCTGGACGAGGTCTTCTGTCTCCTTTAATGCGCTGGTGGATACCAAACAAGAGGACTTCATGGTAGACAAAGCCAAGCTTGTGACAGGCTACTCTAAAAGGTACTTCCTATGCTAGAAAGCTGGAGCATGTGGCATCAGGTTATTTTGGAAACACCTACACTGGGTGGCTTTTTTTTTTCTTTATTGGATTAAAACAATGAGATGTAGAATGCAAGTCCGTTTTACAGCTTTTCTGTTCTTAAATAGCCAGTATGTGCCCTTCCCTCTGGCCACGCTGAATTCCCAAGGACCAGAGCTGTGGGAGCACTTGAGTGGAGCCCATAATACTAAGGGGCCCACTTGCTGCTTACCCAGGGTTAACTTCTGTCTGGGGAGAGGTGGAGCACAGGTGCTCTGCATATGCCCATCTACCCACTGATGTCTCTTCTAGACAGACCAAAGATAAACAGGGTGGAGTCTAGGCTTCTTTCTGAAAGCTTCATCCAGTCCCTGGGTGGCTTTTGCTGGCTGGACTTTAGGTGGAAGAGGGGGGAGAAATGGATGCAAGCCGTAAAAGCTTATAAATCAAGAGCAGATGCTTTTACCCTGGAAAGATTGGAGAGAAAATCACTCGTTCTTTTTAAACAACCCCCCCCCACACACACACCGAGGTTTGGTTTGGTTTTTTTTATGATCTTGATTGGAGTTGACATGTTCTACTTTGGCTCTTCTAAATGGAAGTGCTGTTTCCTTGACTGCTGTTTGCTTTCAGCCCCTGAAGTCAGTGTTTTGATTTTTCTTTTTCTGCTAATATTTCGATCCAGGACAAATTAAATGCTAGGATAAGGGACGTTTATAAGCAGGAAGCCATCTTCTGATGGAGTTCTACAGAGAAGGGGAGGAGTGAATGTCAATAACAGCAGAACATTCCCTTGCCAAACTTGGCCAGTGGTAAAACTAGTTCTTAAAGCTTTGATCGCTCTAACAGCAGAGTCTCACTTTGAGCAATTCATACCTCTTGGGCAGGTGTCGTCTGGCTACATGTGCCATTACATCAAGGATGTATTTAAAGTAAGGGGTGTGGAGATGAAACATACCCAGATCAAGCAGGCAGATAAATAGGCTTGATTGATTTTATTTTGTTACCACCAAACTGGATGGTAAAATGCTCCCCAGATGAAGGGCTTAATCTTGTTTTACAAGAGCATTGATTAAAAGTTGAGCACATACTATGGTGCATCAACCTTCCCCACACACCCCCAATAATTCCTTTGCAGTAATCCTTTCTCCGATTTAGTGTGGCATGGAAAGACACTCCAGGCCAGGTAACTTTGTTCTAAAAAAAATTGTCTTTTTGTAGATCGAATTGCAGTTGTTTTCAACGTCCCATGTGTTGGTGAATTATTTTCAATACAGATTGTTTATGTAGAATATCAACTATTATAAATTTTCAGAAGCCTGCCTCCTGCTGCTTAAGTAGCCTTGAGAAGTTGAAAGATGGAAACATTCCCAAATTCAAGGTGCCATTTAACAACTCAACTTTTTTTTTTTTCTCCCCCCTCAAACAAAATCTCACCTTGGGTCTGTCATTGGTATGGGTTAGAATAGAACCCTATCTTCTCTGAAGGGGAAACTCGCATAGGACACCCCAGATGGAAGTAAATACAGCAGTTTATTCCTTGATATAAGGGTTTCATGGAGGCATATCAGTATGAGAAGTCATGAGCTGTGTTACTGTGATGCCTGTTTAATCCCATTGTAAATTTCACGGTTTCCATAAATCAATAGTATCCCCACTTTAAAATGGGTTAGAGCTGGGCCTCTAATGCCTTCATAAGGCAGATCTGGTTCAGAAATATGTATGTGGTGCATGTGGCATTACCATCCACACACACACAATGCCTTACTGTGGACACCATTCACCTAAGCATGTGGCTGTAAACGTATTCGTTTTATAGCGCTGTTACCCGTCCTGCTGTTTCTGAATGTTTCCATTTCAAAGTGACAATCCTCAATGACTGCTCTAGGCAGACATGGTTTAGTGACAGAATTTTAGACCTAAGGATTTGAAAATATATGCACAAGAGTCACTATAAAACACCTTGTTTATATACAATTGTACATAAGTTTTTTTTTTGTGCAATAAAGTTTGTTTTGGCAGAATCTAGACTATTGTATTTTTCATGGGGAAGTGACTTGAGTTTACAGTAGCTTCCTAAAACACTTCAGCAGAGCAGGGATGCTGGTGGGGACAGTTTGTCTCCACAGCTGATAAAAGCTTCCAGTGGAATTTACCCTTTAAGGAGGTAGAATCACTCCAGTGCTCTAAGCAAGAGGGTCCTGTGGCACCTTTGAGACTAACAGAAATACTGGGAGCGTAAGCTTTTTGTGGGTAAGAACCTCACCTCTTGCACCCTCCCAGTACTTCTGTTAGTCTCAAAGGTGCCACAGGACCCTCTGTTGCTTTTTACAGATTCAGACTAACACGGCTACCCCTCTGATCTAGTTTAGCCCTTTAGATCACACTGATGGTAAAGGTTGCTGAAAATCTAATGTATAATTTTGACCAATTAAATGGATAAACCTAGGGACTTTTTTAAACAACTTTATTTAAAGTTAAATGTCCTACTTCAAGTAATACAACAGCAAAGGGAGAATATGTACAGGTGCACACAGCTCAGTGTTTTCCTCTTAACAGTCAGGGTATTGCCTCCTTTGCTTCCTCGGGAGTGATTTCCTGAGAGTAAAGTTCTGTAAAGAGAGCAGGCAGCCAGTATTGAGGTTCCCCTGGAGCTTGTGTGTCAAGCCAGGCCATGCCTTCCTTCAGCAGGTGTTCCTGTCAAAACAGACCAAGCTCTCAGAAGCTGAACGGAGAAAACAAGGATCTGCAAAAAAGGGCGCACGCAAGTGTGCAAGAACCTCTTCTAGAGGCAGGAGAAGGAAGAGTCCCGTGACTCAAGTTAGCACTAGACTGGGCTTCCTTTGCCCCACACAGTCTAGCTGCTTGTAGTTCAGACAACTGTGATATCACCACCTCCACGACTGGAAGTGTTCTCACCCGCTACAAACATTTAAAGGGCAAGTGGCCATCCTGACTGAAGAATCACTCCACTACAGCTATCTCCATTCTCCATCTGTCCCCACCCAATGCAGTAAGTGAGGATTTTATGTTCAATGTGTATTCTACAACCATGGAAGCAAAGCCAGAGCTGGTGAGTAAATTTTACAGAACTAAGGAAGATGCAGCCCAATCCCCCAGCAAGAAATGAGGGTGGCAGGAGTGAAGGGTGTACAGAGTTCACAGCAGCACCAATAAAAGGTATGGACCTGCCATTAAGAGGATTCTACCTCACATCCTGGCTACACTAAATCCAGCGTGAAAAACCCATTTACTTTCTCCCTGGTTCAGCCTTGCAGACTAGATGGGATTAAACTGTTTTTACTGTTTCCTACCATTATGGTGGCTCTGGTAGTGTAAATGTAACCGTAATCCTACTACAATGGCATTTAATCCAACCACACCAGGTCTACATACATACCAGCACGTGCTTGGCACGTTCCATCTCCCACTTTAAACTGGACTTGATCTCGCTGACAGTTACATACCCCTTTTTCTGAAATAAGGGAAGAAAAATGTGTTTTGCAGGACAATGATTTCAGGGCACAGTTAAAGCTCTTTACTAGCTGCTAATGAGCAGGACTTAATATCAGAGTTCATGTTTTGGAAAGTCTACTTGCCTACATGTTCATATCTTTACAAGCTGAGACCTTAGGTTCTTGCTCACATTCGAATTTACACTCTTCATACCATCTATTCCTTATCCACGGAGCCCGCCCTAGTGTCTCAAGGGTACCCTATGGCCCCTTACGGTAGCTTATACTAAAGAATCTCTTGCCACAATACCTCGGCCAGCTGCAAAACCACTGTGTGATCCATGTTCAGTTCAGCTGGTACAGACTGGATCAGATACGTCCCTCCGACAGGAATAATCCCAAAGCCACTGCCCAGAACTTTCAGCTTCTTGATAGCTCGGAGGAGATCGTCCCTGAAGAGGCGGTGGGAGTGAATATAAGACTTTAAAAGAAAAGCTTTTGCTCTTCCGTTGAACCGGACACTAAGTGATGTAGTAAATAAGGGACAACAGCTGTACAAGTGGCAAAGTTAAGGTCTGAAATGAAATGCAGAGGCCAACCCTGCACGTTAAGTGGCTACAGTAATTTCTTCTCATGCTAAGCATCTCCGAAAAGTCAGCTGTTTGTTTAATTTTTCATTCATACTTAGAGGCAGCAGCAACTGAAAAATGGAAGGAAGGCAAGCAATCTTAAGGTGTGCTCTGATTCCAACAGGATCGCGAGAGGGTCACTAAAATTGTTTGAGTGAACTCATTCCACAACTGTCTAGAACACTTAGAGTTTGAGTTCACAGGACTTGTATAAATTGCCAAAATAAAGATTCAAAAGACAACATCAGGCCCAAAATTCAGATCCTGTAAGACAACCTTTTGCAAACCCTATCAACAGAAAGGTCTCCAAGCAGAAATAATGGAAGTTCAGTAGAAACTAGGTTATTTGTTCAAGTAATACTCTCTAGCAGGTTGGGGACTGGTACACAGTAACACCTTGCTAATGCAGGAGAAGAAAGTGAAACTCAGTCTATTTTCACTGTTAAAGTGAAACTCAGTCTATTTTCACTGTTCAAGTGAATCTGTGGCAAAAGTATGAATCTAATTTTCATAAGAGGTGACACTTAACATACTAAATACAGGTTTCAGAGTAGCAGCTGTGTTAGTCTGTAAGCCCACAAAAGCTTATACTTATGCTTAAATAAATTTGTTAGTCTCTAAGGTGCCACAAGTACTCCTGTTCTTGATACTAAATACAGATTTCCCTATCTTAGCAGTCCTCTTAAGTAACTCAATGTACATGCAATGTAAAGTCAAAAATAAAAAAACCCAAACTTAAGTCTCAGTTCTCGATGCAAGTGCAGACGGTTTACATTGCAATACAGACTGAGCTAATGTTTCACTTGTAGGACTTCAGGGTAATTTGTCTTAATGTATGATTTGCAACTGTTATCCACAAATATGGATTCTTATTAACTGAGTATCTAAGCTATCCTAAGAATATTTTGTATAACGTAATCTTGAGAGGAGGGAAGGGGGCAGGAACTGTGCTGGGCTCCTCCAGCAGGCATATCAGTTATAATCGGGCATTGCTTGCAACCTTAATTATGGACTCACTACTGAAAGACTTATAATTATGGAGCTATCTGGGGTCCTATTAGCAGCAGCAGAACCTTCAGGTGCCTGCCTATATTAACTGTCACTTTTTATTCATGCTGTTTTCAGGCTCCCTTTGATTATAACACAGTTCAAGCAGATACTCACTGGCTGACATCCTGGGCAAACTTCCCTCTTCCCTTTAGCACTTGCTGATGAAGTTCCTCCAGGGTTATGAGACCTAGAGAGAACAAATGAGGGAGGAGATGTTAATACAGAGCAAAGGTTCCTCTGCTAGCATTAGAGATCACTTGAATTTCCTTTTCACATTCACCATTATCTTACATAAACAACAAAGAGTCTGGTGGCACCTTAAAGACTAACAGATTTATTTGGGCATAAGCTTTCGTGAGTAATCCGAATGCATCCGAAGAAGTGAGGTTTTTACTCACGAAAGCTTATGCCCAAATAAATCTGTTAGTCTTTAAGGTGCCACCAGACTCTTTGTTGTTTTTGTAGATACAGACTAACACGGCTACCCCCTGATAATTATCTTACATGTTCCTTTCATTGCCGTAGTCATTTTAATCTGTTTTTCACTGTATTCGATTTCACAACTTTAGGTAGGATATTAAATGTCTAAACATTTCTATTCCCAGATTGAGAGTACGGCGGAGTTAGTTGCTGTTTTCTCCCATTAATTGATCAGGCACATCTAATTCATTAAAAAATGGACTGTTAGCTCCTTGGGGGCAAGGACTGTCTTTTTGTTCTGTATTTGTCCAGCACCTACCACCATAGAGTTCTGGTCCAAAACTGGAGCTGCTAGCCGCTATTGCAGTACAAACTAACAGCAGATGCCATACACATGATGTTACCTTACAATAAATGCTTGCATAGTAAGTTGCTTACTCTAGCTGTCAAAAGTATTTCTAAATCAGGCCCTTATTTATTACTTTTACTTCACAGGATATCAGGTCAGTTCTTTAAAATAAGAGTTGTGTCAAATTATTTAGCAATAGTGGGCTAGAAATTCATTTCCCCCCTTCTCCCCCCATGTGTGTCTATGTATAGTTTAAAAAAAATAAAAATCAATTACTAATCCTCCAATCCTTGCTATGAACTTGAGGTACTGCTACAGGGTCACCTAACATTTTATGGCATTAAGTGGTGTCTTTGCTGCTAAAAAAAGGTGTGGGAAGTTTACATTGTAATAATGAACACACATTCGCTATTTCACTATAAAATCCTATCTGTGACTGCATGGAGGAAGCTTTTACTGCACTGTAGCTAGGCAACATCAACACTATCCCCTCCCACCCACAATTCAGCTCACCGAGCAAAAAGCTACAGAGCCTTGCCTCCAACCAGGGTGGATTTGATTTAAATCACGGTTTTCTACATAAAAGTGCATTCTTGTTGGTTATTACCTTAATACATATTCATCACAACTCAGAGATAGACGTAGGTTTCATTTTTAGAAAGTATACACTATACATTTTTAAACAGTGATTTATTTTGAAAGCTTTCAGATTAGTTTTACAGCTATATCAGAGAATGAACGATTGTTTGGTTATTTGCTTCAATTACCTTTGGTAAATGAAGCAGATAGTTCACCTCCCAATGACTTCATAAATATCTCCAATTCAACAAGTTAATCATTAATATTTGGAGGATTTTCTTGCCATGCTGTATTAGGAGGAGAACATCACCAGACAGATGTTTAAATTGTTTTAACTAAAACAACAGTAAGTATTCTGGATTTTTTTCTTCAACAGCAAACATAATATTTTAACAAAAAAGCATATGTCCCTCGCATCTCACATTTATCTCCAGATTTCTTCTCCTTATCCAGATCTATTCCATCCCCAACAATCTTCTATTCATTGAACTTTTTGAAACTTTGCACTTGTAGAGAAAGGTAAGGGATTGACTCGGTGTACACAAATTTGCAGAGGGACAATAGAGTTGAGGTCTGTTATTTCTCACCTCTATTTATTTAAAAACACTTTTGCTGTTAACAAACAAGTTATCTCTGGAGCCACAAATCCACAGTTTGAGAACTGCAAAACTAAGCATCTCTGATATCATCTTCTAGACTGAGCACTGAGTCCTAGTGGGTAGATAGAAAGATTAACCTAAATAATCAATACAGAAGCCCCTGGAACCCCATAACATTGGGTCCCTAATCCATGAACTATTGGAACTCATTTACAAAACTTTTCTTAAACATGACATGAATATATTGTCTCATACTACAGAATTAGAATTTATAATCCCTATTCCATGATGAGATATCTTTGAGCTATAATGTATCTTAATTAAACCTACCTTTAGATTGTTTTTTTTCCTCAAAAAGCATTTTATTTAAAAAAAAAATTTCCCCCCCCAATCACTGATTTTTATCCACCCTGCCTCCAACGGGTTTTTTTTAAGAAAAAAACAAAAGCTGTGTGTGTGTTAGCTACCTTGCTGTAAAAACCAAACCACCCTTTTCTATTGGAGTGGAGACAAAGCCAAAACCATTTTCTCAGCACTTCTGAAACCCGAGAAAGTACGCCACACACTGATCATCTTACCAAGCGTGGCTCGGTTTCCAGAAGCACCCTGTAACATACAACTGGCGGAAGCCAGTATTTGCTCCTGTGCTCAAGAGGCAAAGATGTAGAGTCCTTACCTCCATTTCTGTGCTTCAGAGCTAGACAAACTTCAATAATCTGAACACCCAGCTCATAGTAGAAGTCTCCAACTCCCAGCATTTCTGACCAGAATCCTTTACCAGCTGCAAAGGAAGTGGGGGGGGGAGGGAGAATCAGATTAAGCTTTAACACTATTCTTCATTAACCGCCTAATCCTGCAAGCACTTTGGCCAAGATCCTCCAAGGCATTTAGGCTCCTAAATACCTTGGAGGATCTGAGCCTTACTGATGGCGGTAGGGTTACTCTCAGTCACAAGCACTGTACTCTGTAGGGTTTGCAGGATTGGGCCTTGCGATAAGGTGATGCAGCAGCCCAGAAGGAGTTAAGGAAGCTCTTATCACAGGGTAGGCAAGATATATAAGGATGTGTCCTCTTAGGCTCCAGGCTGTCAGCCAGAGGAAGTCACATTTGTCAGCTGAGTTGCTTTGTTTTGGGTTGTTCGTGTCTTTTTTGTTCAAATAAAACATGTCCTAAAGGAAAGGCCTTAAAAGGACTTAGGCCTGGTGCTTGCGTCCCTTCCCAGGCTGGCAAAACAGCCCATCAGTTTACAGGCCCAAAGTACCAAATCCCACCATCTTTACTCAGCATCGCTCCTATCAACTTCAATGAGAGATTTTCCCCAGCAAAGAAAATACAATTGGTCTCCAAATTCAATCACGACATTCAGCATTAAACCTCTCCAGCATATATTCCTTACATGCCAATGGATCCACTCCGATGGTTGCACACATGTCCTGGAACTGGACCCGAAACTGGGGATTTTTACGAATCTCTTGCTTGTGTTTGCTGGCAAACTCTTCTAAGTTGGTCTTAAACATGTCCAGTTGCTTAGACATCTGTAAGTGACGAGTGAAGAGGGGAAGCATCTATGACTGAACACTTGCTTTATAACATTATATAAAACAGTACGGCTTTCGAGAAGCACAGCATGGCACTGGTACGAAGCATGACAAGGTCCCTGTCTAACCTACACAGACACAAGAACAGCCATACTGGGTGAGATCAATGGTCCATCTAGCCCAGTCGCCTGTCTTCCAACAAAGGCCAGTGCAAGAAGTTTCAGAGGGAGTGACAGAACGGGAATAATCAGGTGACCCATCTCCTGTCATCCACTCTCAGCTTCTGACAGTCAGAGGTTTAGGAACACCCACAGCATGGAGTCTTAATTCTTTTTTGAATCCAGTTTATATTTTTGACCTTCACAGTATCCTCCAGCAATGAGTTCCACAGGCTGACGGTGCATTGTGTGAAGTGCTTCCTTGTGTTTATTTTAAACCTGCTGCCTATTAATTTCATTGGGAGACTCCTGGTTCTTGTGTTATGTGAAGGGATAAATAACACTTCCCTCTTCACTTTCTACAGCCCATTCATGATTTTATAGACCTCTATCGCAGGGGTTCTCAAACTGGGAGTTGGGACCTCTCAGGGGGTCATGAGGTTATTACATGGGGGGGTCGCAAGCTGTCAGCCTCCACCCCAAACCCAGCTTTGCCTCCAGCATTTATAATGGTGTTAAATATATTAAAAAGTGTTTTTCATTTATATGGGGGGGGTCACACTCAGAGGCTTGGTATGTGAAAGGGGCCACCAATACAAAAGTCTGAGAACCACTGCTCTATTGTATTCCTCCTTAATCATCTCTTTTCTAAGATGAACAGTCCCAATGTTTTTAATGTCTCCTCATATGGAAGCTGTTCCATACCCCATATCATTTCTGTTGCCTCTCTCTATACTTTTTCCAATTCTAATATATCTTTTTTGCGATGGGATAACCAGAACAGCATGCTGTTTTCAAGGTGTGGGCATACCATGCATTTATGTAGTGGCATTTGATATTTTCTGCCTTATCTGTCCCTTTCCTAGCACTTAACTTTTTTGGACTGTAACTGCACATTTGAGCAAATATCTTCAGAGAACTATCCACAATGACTCCAAGATCTCTTTCTTGAGTGATAACAGCTAATTTAGACCCCAACACTTTGTATGTCTAGTTGGGATTATGTTTTCCAAGGTGCATTACTTTGCATTTATCCACATTGAATTTCACCTGTCATTTTCTTGCCCAGTCGGACAGTTTTGTGAGATCCCTTTGTAACTCTTTGCAGTCAGCTTTGGATAGAACTATCTGAGTAATTTTGTACTGTCTGCAAATTTTGCTACCTCATTGTTTACCCCTTTTTCCAGATCACTTATGAATATGTTGAACAGCCTTGGTCCAAGTACAGATCCTGAGGGGACTCCCGCTATTTACTGCTCCACTGTGAAAACTGACCATTTATTCCTACCCTTTGTTTCCTATATTTTACCCAGTTACTGATCCTTGAGAGCACCTTCCCTCTTATCCCAGGACTCCTTACTTTGCTTAAGAGCCTTTGGTGAGAGACTTCAAAGGCTTTCTAGAAGTCCAAGTACACTGTATCCACTGGAATATCTTTGTTCACAGGGTTGACGACACCCTCAAAGAATTCTAATAGATTGGCGAGGCATGATTGCCAAAGCCACATTGATTCTTCTCTAACATACTGTGTTCATCTATGTGTCTGATAATTCTGTTCTTTACTACAGTTTCAACCAGTTTTCCTGGTATTAAAGTTAGGTTTACCGGGCTGTAATTTCCAGGATTGCCTCTGGAGCCGTTTAAAAAATAAGAAGACAATTACCATAGGGATCTTAGATGGAGGATATGACAAGAGAAGACTGCTCACAGGAGAAACATAATGAGAAGTCAGAATCCTTTGTTTGTTTAAATATATATTTAAATAATGGAGTAGTCCACAATAGAGCAGGGATGGCGTAGCATTTACCAGGGACAGTTTTCACCACGTAAAATCATATTTTTTTTTACTGTCCCCGAAAAAAACTAATTAGGCCCAATTTAAGGCATTTTCTATTTTAGAAACTGTTTCATTAACGCACACCATATTATACTTAGTTTTCATTACATATTCAAATTGTGGTTACATAAGACAGTCGATGCAGAGATTAATTTAAGGTCGTACAAATAAGAAGTAAAACTGCCACGGGTGCAATAATAAATAGAGGTAATTGAAATACCGAACAACAGAATGTCTGTACATTTTGGTTCAGTATTTTCCTCAAGGACGCTATATATGTAATGACTCATTTCAGTATTACAAACAAAAGTCAAAGACACTGGATTATATGAAGACGCCAATAATGCAGAGTTGTAGGCTTAAGGCATTAAGCAAGCAGAAGCATGCAGATTTGCAGCCTACTAGTTCAGGTCCATTTGGTCATGCAGTGTTCTGTAATGGACCAACTCTGATGTAGTGGATCGACAGAGCTTTTGAATGGATGTATCCAAAGTTTGAAAAGGTTCGTTCTGGGCTTGCTGGACACTGGAGCAATTATTTTTCCCCACTTCCCAGTTTAAACTGGGATTAAGCTGCCCTAAACTAGTTTTTCCCAGGAAAATACCAACCTTGCACAGGAGGCAAGATAAGGGGTGGAAAGCCAACTGAAAAGACTGTTGAGGTTGTTTTGGGGGTGGGGGCGGAGATCTGGAAAGCCTACCTGGTGCACACTGAAGAAGAAGTTCTAAGCATAGTTCTTGTTGTGAAGAAGGGCCCTAAAACGTAAGTGGGAAGAGGATTCACAGTCACCCATGACTTCCAGATTTCCAGCCTAAAATCAGGTAAAACTAACAGGTGCAGTACTCTTGTTTTTCCACCAACATCACCGCATCAAGCCACAATAATAAATAGGTGGACAGCTCCAGTTTCAGAGCATGCTGCAAAAACCTCACATCCCTCCAACTTTCAAGTCCACCGCATACCAGCAATAGTCCTTACACACTCAACCTGGAGCCAGTGTCTCACCTGAGCCAGTTGGTCTTCAGCCAGAACCGTCCCTCGCTCCTTGTATTTGGCCTAGGAGATTTTAAAAAAAATCCCCTAATCATTTTATTTAAGTTTTTCAGAGGTCCCACATGGGCTGAGACCACTTCTCCTCTGCAGGGTCCCCCACCAATGCCACCACCATTTCTGAAGTACATCTGCATTTTAAACTAGAAAACCCATCCCCGACTTGCCCCCCACCCCCCAACCCTTTATCTTCAAGAGAGAAGATACTCCTGGTGACAGGGGTGTCCTACAGCCAGTGGCTTTGGAGAAAAGAACCAGTAGTTTCAAAGTTGCTGGGGGAGGAGGGAGGATGACACCAGCAGGGTTTAAGTTGTCAAAAGGGGTACTCAGACCCAGCTGAATTTAGGGCAGGGGGTACAGACTCTCAACTCCCCAAGGGTCTGGAGAATTCAGACCCCCTTTGCTTGAGGGGAAAAAGGGCTCAGCCTCTCCAGGATGGAGTGGGAGGAATGGAACTCAGCACCCCCGTTAACTAGGGCAGGGGGGCCGGGGCGCCCCTGGGTCCGGGGCGACCCCCGGTGAAGGTGGGGGGGTCTCAGCCCCTGCCGAGGATGTGGGGGCGGGGGGGTGTCTCGGCCCCCCCGGATCTGGGGTGGGGCTGAAGGGGGGGGGCGCGGCCCCGGCTCTCACCTCCGCCAGCTTCCTCTTGGCGATGGCGCCCGCGCCCACCCCCCGCCGGTGCATCCCGGCGGCGGGGAACCGCCCGGCTCCCGGGACACGCTCTGGGGGCTCCCGAACCGGAAATGCCTCGGGGTCACGTCATCTCTCTGCGACCGGAAGTGGCTTCTTCCTTCCCGCTCCCCCATTCTAAAGGGGTGGGGCCAACTCCCCCCCAGCCAATGCGCCTGCGCCTTCTCGCAGGAGGGGGTTCATTCCCCTCCCCCCCCCGCGAGATTCTAGGGGTGGGGCTAATCCCTCTGCTACCAAAAATCCTGGGGGGGCTAATACCCCCTTGTACCCCCAAATCCTGGGGGAGGGGCTCATACCACCCCAAATCCTGGGGGAGGGGCTCATACCAATTTGTACCCCCCCCAAATGTTGGGGATCAACTTCCTACCAAAATCTTGGGTGTTGGAGTCTAATCTCCCCTCCTACCAAACTCCTGAGCGTGGGGGGGGGGGGATAATCCTGCTACCATCCCCTCCAAAATCTGGGGGCTGACGCCCCCGATTCCTGAGACACCAATTCCACTGGCACCCTCAAAATGATCAGCAGAGGAGGTTCAGTCCCACTTGCCCCCTGCAGTTCTCTGATTCCTTCCTTCCTTCCCCTGACCTCAGCCCTGACGGGTTCACTGTACCCCCTGCCTTCCCTCAAACTCTATGGGTCTGTCTACTCGGCAATGTACCCTGAGGGCATTCTGCACCAAAATATTAAAAATGCTGCACACAATATTTTAAAATTCTGCAAGTTTTATGTGTCAATAAATAAATGCAGTGGCTCCAGCATGGCAGTGGGGAAGCACAGGCCACAGGCTGTATGAAGGTGGGAGGTCATCCTGTAGCCCCCCGCCCCGCCCCTCCCGGGACACAGACTCAGCGGTGAGGCTGCACCCGACCTTGACACAGTACAAGGCCTGGGCCTGCCCCAGAAACACCCTGGGGCCCTGCCCCTCTGTGCCAAGCACACCAGGTGTGGGGCAGGCGGGCTCAACCAGGCAAGATCCAAGTGTGGAGGGGATCAGAGTGGGGGGATCCAGGAGTAGGATGAGAGGATTCTGTGTGGGACAATCTGGGTGCAGGCAGCTCAGTGGGGAGTCTAGGTGTGGGGGGATCTGGATGCACAGAGGCTTGTGGGGGGCGGGTTCCAGGTGCAGGGGCAATGGGACTCAGCAGGGGCTTCCAGGTGAAGGTAGTTGGGGCTCAGTGGAGGGGTCTGGGTCTGGGGGTCTCAGCAGGGGGTCTGAGTGCTGGGGGAGTGGGGATTGGTGGCATGGGGTCTGGATGTGGGGACTCAGGGTGGGGCATCAGGGTGGGGGTTTGACTGCAGGGAGCTCAGTGGGGGTGCAGGGATGGGGATCCGGAGGCAGGGGGTCTGGGTGAAGGGCAGCTCCAGATGCAGGGATTGAGGTTCAGTGGGGTGGGGTTCGAGTCTGAAGGGCTAGGGGGGGTTCTGGATGTACTGCATGAGGCTTGGTAGGTGTGTCTGGATATGGGAGGTCAGGGATGCACTGGGGTTGAGTGGATGGGGGAGCAGTTCCCTGTACAGTGACCCCTCCCCCCACACCTGTGGCGCAATGGGGGCGGGAAGCAGGGGAGAATGCTAAGCTTCCTGCAGCTGGGGGAGGTTTTTTTTGGGGGGGGGGGGGGTTCTGACACAGCCACAGCCATTCCTTGCAGGGGAAGAGGAAGTCCCATCCTCTCCTGCCTCCAGCCCAGCCGGGACTAGCAGCTGATCCCGACTCAGGGTAGGAGCCACTGGCTGGGGTGTCCCCAGCCCCTCAGTGACTTACCTCTCTGCCAGCTGCCCCAGATGCCTGAAACGATGTACCTGCACTGCTAGGGAGTAGTGCCTGACTGTTCTTTGCTTCCCTGTCAGAGAGTCATTTTCCTGTGGGGAAGCAAAGAAATGTGCAGGGGACATGAATTCTGCTCGTGTGCAGTGGTGCAGAATTCTGCTAGGAGTAAATGTAAGCTCGGGGTTAGTAGAACTCAAGTTAGCAGACCCTGGGTTTGCTAACCTAGAGCTTGAGCGTCTACACTCATTTGTAACCCTAGGCTAGGAATTGTTGAATGCTGGATTCCCAACCTGGGGCTCCAGTGTCTACATTGCATTATGCAGGCCCAAGTCTGACCTCCCATAACCCAGACTTCATAGCACCCTCCCAAAATGTGGCAGGTATCTTCTGTAGCCCTTTGTTCATAGTGAAATGTGGGAAAACTTAACTGTCCACCAAACTTGACTATTCAGATGACAAAGAAAGTTGGCCCATGGGATTGTGGGATACTGTTGGCAGGCTCCCAGATCACAAATCTAGTGGGGCTGCATCTGCACTCGTAACAATAGGGCTTGAACCCTGGGTCCTGGCTTGACTCAGGCTTGGACCCGCCATGCCATGGGGTGCTGGGACCAAGCCCTGGGTTAGCGTGATTTGCATATAGATGGAAGTGGGGTAGGCTTGAGCCTGAGTTTGAACCCCGGGCTTACATTGCAGTGTAGACATACCCTGTGTGGCCTGCCTTCACCATTTTTGTGTTCCTGTCTCCTGGAATGATAGAATCTTGCACCCCAAAGGCTGATGATTCCTTGGCCCTTCCCGCCCCCAAATGCCGAGTGACTGCACACTCTGCATCCCAGCATCTAAAACAGATTCCCCTCACACCTACTTCACGAAGGGGTTAGTCCTTGATAAACCATGAGTACTGGCTTGCCCTTACTCCCCAGACCCTGCATGTGTTATTCTATTACAAATAATGATAGTAGAAGGCAGGGATCAGAGTCAGAGAAGATCAGATCTCTCAGCAGTCTTTCATTATAAAATACATTGCTCATGTCACATTTACATTTCGGCTTCACCTCAGAAATGATTTAAGCCCCGTGGAGATAGTCATGTCATTTGCTGGGAGAGTCCCTTCCTGCTAAATCTTGAACCAGAGCTTAGCCAACTTCATACATTAAATCAGTAGTCCACCACCTTTTCCATACCAGGACTTCCCTCTGATCTACCCAGGCCCTCCTTAACTTTCAGCAACATTGGCTGGGTGCAAGATGGTTGCAGCCCCCCCGGATACTTATTCATGAACCCTCAATGAAGTCATGCATTAAATGAATCCCGCCTTATCTCCAGGGCTCTTGTTTATTTAAAACACACACACAAAAGCGCTTTATGGAACTTCTGCTTTTAACTGTCTTACCATTCAAGCTATATATAGATGATCTATATAAAAAAACCCAAAGTTCCAGATTTTTAAAGGTCTTAATGCATTAGACTCTGTCCTGTAATACTAATGTGCTCTGTTCCCAAAGTGTCCTGTAGCATCCATGATGGTAGAATCCTAGTGTGCATGTTATTGGCATATTATTGCATCGCTCAAAGAGGGCAGAGTTAAGGTTGCGTTGCAGGGTGTGGCATTATCTTAAATTTGTATTTCCTGGTTTTCAGAGGTTTCAGTGTAGCCACTTTTGACATTCTGGTAGGGCACAAGATACAACTGGGCAATCTCAATTCTTAATGAAGTTTTTGGTAATTGTAGCATGGGTCAAAAATAAAACATTCCCTGTCTATAGACAAACTCCACTTACCACCATGCTAGCAAGAGTTAAAAGAACTCTTGGTCCTTTCTAGGATTGTCTTGTCCAACTATTATTAAAAATCCATGTAAAAGACAATTTTGCTTTTTTTTAAATTGCATTTAAAAGGCACAATGTTGAAGGTAGTGCTGGTGAAATGTGCCATCCCCTTTGATCTCCAGCAGGTGGTGGGATGGCTCCTGAATGGGCCCACCCGCAGACAAAATTGATGGCTCCCCCTCAAAAAAGGGGATGGACCAAAATGAAGTGGAGGTCAGCTGATTCCTTGGGACAAATCAAAATTGCGGAGCTCGCCCCAGAGGGGTAATAAAAGAGAGCCACAAAGTAGTGCATGCCCCCAAAAGATAACAAGGGAGTCAATCCTAGCCCTGGAGACTGAAGTCCTCCAATTAGCCATGGAGCAGGAATAGCATGCATAGTAGCTGGACACGTTTGCACCTTCTGCCGATGTGTCTCAATCCTGAGCTGTAGCAAACCTCTCTAGGACTGATAGGGCAGCTCAGGCGACATTCAGTCCTTGGCCTTGCTGCTGCGTCTGCCTGCAGAGGTGACAATGAACGCTGTGACTTTTTTTTTTTTGGTTTAAATGGCATGGACCGTATCCACAGTGAAATGGGTTGCAATCCTTTTACCCAGGCCAGGCATCATCCAGCAGATGACACTGTGGTATCTTAACAATGTGCCCTTCACATTTCTTAGATGAGGCTGTATTATGGGTCCAAATTCATGAGATACCGTCATTAACCTCAGGCCAAGTCTACCCTAGGATTGCTGGTACAGCTATATTGGTATACGGTATTCGGCAAAGGGTTTTCATAGATTCATAGCTTCATAGATTCTAGGACTGGAAGGGACCTCGCGAGGTCATCGAGTCCAGGCCCCTGCCCTCGTGGCAGGACCAAGTACTGTCTAGACCATCCCTGATAGACATTTATCTAACCTACTCTTAAATATCTCCAGAGATGGAGATTCCACAACCTCCCTAGGCAATTTATTCCAGTGTTTAACCACCCTGACAATTAGGAACTTTTTCCTAATGTCCAACCTAGACCTCCCTTGCTGCAGTTTAAGCCCATTGCTTCTTGTTCTATCCTTAGAGGCTAAGGTGAACAAGTTTTCTCCCTCCTCCTTATGACACCCTTTTAGATACCTGAAAACTGCTATCATGTCCCCTCTCAGTCTTCTCTTTCCCAAACTAAACAAACCCAATTCTTTCAGCCTTCCTTCATAGGTCATGTTCTCAAGACCTTTAATCATTCTTGTTGCTCTTCTCTGGACCCTCTCCAATTTCTCCACATCTTTCTTGAAATGCAGTGCCCAGAACTGGACACAATACTCCAGCTGAGGCCTAACCAGAGCAGAGTAGAGCGGAAGAATGACTTCTCGTGTCTTGCTCACAACACACCTGTTAATACATCCCAGAATCATGTTTGCTTTTTGTGCAACAGCATCACACTGTTGACTCATATTTAGCTTGTGGTCCACTATAACCCCTAGATCCCTTTCTGCCGTACTCCTTCCTAGACAGTCTCTTCCCATTCTGTATGTGTGAAACTGATTTTTCCTTCCTAAGTGGAGCACTTTGCATTTGTCTTTGTTAAACTTCATCCTGTTTACCTCACACTGTTTCTCCAATTTGTCCAGATCATTTTGCAACCTATGGGTCCTCATGTGGATGCAACTTTTACCAGCAAAACGGTGTTGACGCTGGTATTGTTACATAAGAACGGCCATACAGGGTCAGATGAATGGGCCATCGAGCCCAGTATCTTGTCTTCTGACGGTGGCCAATATCAGATGCTTCCAAGGAAATGACCAGAACAGGGCAATTGTCAAGTGATCCATCCCCTGTCGTCCAGTCCCAGCATCTGGCAGTCAGGCTTCAGGCCACCCAGACCATGGGGTTGCATCCTTGACCATCTTGGCTAATAGCCATTGATGGACTTATCTGCCATTAACTTACTTAATTTTTTTTTTAACTCAGATATACATCTGGCCTTCATAACATCCCCTGGCAATGAGTTCCACAGGTTGGCAGTGCAGTGTGTGCAGAAGAATTTCCTTAGGGTTGTTTTAAACCTGCTTCCTATTCATTTCATTGGGTGACTCCTGGTTTTTGTGTTATGTGAAGGAGTAAATAACACTTCCTTATTCACTTTCTCCACACCATTCATGATCTTATAGATCTCTATTATATCCTCCCTTAGTTGGTTCCATCCCCCCCTCTAGGGTCCCGATTTTTGGGGTTTTTTTTATATATAGGCTCCTATTACCCCCCCCACACACACCCCGTCCCGATTTTTCACATTTGCTGTCTGGTCACCCTACCCCCGCTTGCCCCCCAAAGTGAAACAAGCAAAAGTGCAGTCTTTCCCGTTATAACTTCATCTGCACTAAGGGCTTTTGCTAGTACAGCTACGTCAGTCGAGGATCACAGCTCTTACCCATATAGTTGTGGCGGCAAAACTATGTAGCATAGACCTGCCCTCAGTTGAGTTACACCCTGGATAAATTTAGCCCTGCCATGGTAAACTGAGCTTGGCAAAGTGTGTTCCTTTTATAAGCCCCCCCTCTAGTGGTGAGCCAATCAAACTAGAATCCTGAAACGTCTCAGGTGTGAATTCAGCAACGCTTGGGTTAAGTGCTTTGCTGTCTCAGGGCCTAGAACCATTGCAGGCCAGAGTTTTTATTCTGCAATGGATTCTAACACTTTTGCAATGGACATTTGGTCTCGGCCCTGCCAAGCCCTATTGGGATAATCATATATATGAGTGTGCAAGTGGATCCAAGAGTGTGGACAGGCAAGGTTGTCTTGTGGTTAAGACATAAGGCTGAGCATAGGCAAGATCTGGGTTCTGTTTCAGACTCTGCCCTAGACTTACTTTATGCCTGCTGATTTTTTTCCCCTACTGTTACTCACACCTTCCTGTCAACTGTTGGAAATGGGCCATCCTACAAAAGTTTTTTTTTTCTCCCGCTGATAATAGCTCACCTAAATTAATTACTCTTGTTACAGTTGGTATGGCAACACCCATTTTTTCATGGTCTCCGTGTATGTATATCTTCCTACCGTATTTTCCACTGCATGCATCTGATGAAGTGGATTTTAGCCCACGAAAGCTTATGCTCAAATAAATGTGTTAGTCTTTAAGGTGCCACAAGTCCTCCTCGTTCTCTATGCCTGTAGCAGGCCATTTAGGACTTGGTTTTTAGTAGAGGTCAGCGCCCACAGTCAGGGCTTGATTTGCGGAAGGGTTCAGCCTGCTGCCTGCTGAACACTGCTGAAAATCAGGCCCTTATTCAGGTGCCTAAATGGGAGCTGGGCCTTTAAAACCTGGCTGTTAACCTGGCTGTGTCACAATTTGCCCATCTGTAAAATGAGGATACAGTTAAGAAATGCTCCTAAAGTGCTTGGAGATCCTTGGTTGCTAGGGCACGGTGTTGTGTTCTTTTAATATCTCCCGGTAAAAGGGCGTGCCTGCCCTGTGACATCCCCTACTGGCCAAGTGTGGCGCTGCAGCAACTTTCTTGCCTCAGTTTCCCCATAAGTTAGGGCTTCCACCTTAGAATTACACCAGGATGATCCATGCTGATGCCCAACCTGGGTTTCTTTACTGGGACAAAGTCACCTTCTCACTCCCACAGACAGGAGGATTCACCTTGTTCTAAACCCCAATGTCCAGAGACAATAGTGGTCTCTCCTTCTCCTTTCAATTTCTCCAGTTCAACAACCCCACTCTTCCTTGAACCATCTTAAGTCAATGCTTAGACATCCCACTGCCCCCTCACCAGGTGATCCCTCATCAGGCTTTCCCTCTGGAGATAATCTTCTTCTTTAAGCATTGTCTGCACCCTGACACCTTTCCACAGGTGAGCTTCTTCTTTAGCCCAGGACTCTGGGTGTCTCTTACTAGACTCACTTTCTTCCTTTTCTCCTCCTTGTTTTTGGGTCTCCTCCCTATATAAAGGCCAAGGGGCCGTCCCTTAGACCAGGGCCGCCCAGAGGCAATTTGCCCCAGGCCCTGGGCCCCACAGGGGCCCCGCGAGCCCTGGCCAAGAATCCTGTCCCTGGGATTTTTACTCACCCGGCGGCACTCCGGGTGTTCGGCGGCGGGTCCTTAGTGCCACCGAAGACCTGGAGCGAGTGGAGGACCCGCCGCCGAAGACTCGGAACGCCGCCCAGTGAGTACAAGCACCGCAGCAGATGGTGCCTTTTTTATGTCCGCTCCCCCGAAATTGCTTTGCCCCAGGCCCCCTGATTGGGTAGAAGGTAATCCATCACTGGTACCCTGGACCTCACTCCCTCTTAAAGGGACCACTGGTAGGGTTGCCAATGTTGCTTGGATGCATTCCTGGAGGTTTCATCGCATGACATAATCTTTCATTCAAGATTCATCTTTACTTCCTGGAGACTCCAGGTCAATCCTGGAGGGTTGGCAATCCTCCCAGTCACCCTGTCATATTTCCATGAATTAAAAAAAAAATCTCAGTCTCATGTCAGCTTCAGACTACCTTCTTTATTGTTGACCGTAGCAAAGAGCACAATATGCACAGAGGGGGAATACTGAGCTAAGTGGCTACAAAATCCTTCTTCATTCTTAACACGTCCGTTGTTAGAGTGCATAGCCAGCTCCTCTGGAGAGTCTTGGGGCTACTGAGTCCTGGGAAAAGAGATAATTGGGAGAAGGAACAATGTTCGGTGTTGCTATATTCAAGCCATGATGCATCAAATCCAAATCTGTCCAGTTCAGAGGTCAGCAGCAGAGGAAGGTGCAAGAACCCCACAGTAGGCGGATATGTGATAATCTGTCCCCCACCCTCCAGGTCTCATCCTGGTCTCTAATAGAGATCGGCTTAAACCCTGATGCACAAGGCTTAATATCCCTTCTGAAAATGGTCATCATTAATTATGACATTGGTGCATATTCTCGATATCCATCTAAGTGTCCAATCCGTCTTTGAATCTTCTTAAATTCCTGGCCTCAACGCCTTCCGGGGACAGTGAGTTCCACCGTTTTGTCACACGTTGTGTGACAAAGTATTTCCTTTAATCAGTTTTTATTTCTCACCTTTTAATTTAATCAAATGCCCTCTTGTTCTTGTGTTATGAGACTGTGAGAAGAGAAATTCCTGATCTTCCTTCTCTAGGCCAGTGGTTCTCAAAGCCGGCCCGCCGCTTGTTCAGGGAAAGCCCCTGGCGGGCCAGGTCAGTTTGTTTACCTGTCACGTCTGCAGGTTCAGCCGATCGCAGCTCCCAGTGGAACCGTTCCAGGCCAATGGGGGCTGCGGGAAGGGTGGCCAGCACATCCTTTGGCCCGTGCCGCTTCCCGCAGCCCCCCTTGACCTGGAGCAGCAAACCACAACCAGTGGGAGCCACAATCGGCCAAACCTGCGGACGCGGCAGGTAAACAAACCGGCCCGGCCCTCCAGTGGCTTTCCCCGAACAAGCGGCGGACCGGCTTTGAGAACCACTGCTCTAGACCGTTCCTTATTTTACATCTTTTTATCATGGCCCCCTCTTGCTATTCACTTATTGTGGATAGTTCTCTGAAAACATCCACCCAATGTGTAGTGGCAGCCCAGAAAGCTAACAATGTCAGGAATGATAATAAGACAATAAATATCAGAATGGCACTATATAAATCCATGGTACGCCCACACTTTGAATACTGAGTGCAATTCTGGTCAACCCATCTCAAAAAAAGATATATCAGAATTGGAAAAGGTACAGAGAAGGAAAACAGAAACGATTAGGGGCATGGAACAACTTCCATATGAGAAAAGATTTAAAAGACTGGGATTTTTGGAAAAGAGACAACTAAGGTGGGACATGATAGAGGCCTACAAAATCATGAATGGGATGGAGAAAGTGAATAGGGAAGTGTTATTTACTCCCTCACATAACACAAGAACTGGGCTCACCCAATGAAATTAGTGGGCAGCACATTTAAAGCAAACAAAAGGACGTACTTCTTCACACAATACAGAGTTAACCTGTGGAACTCCTTGCCAGTTGTGAAGGCCAAAAGTATAACTGGGTTCAAAAAAAGAATCATGGAGGATAGGTCCATCAATGGCTATTAGCTAAGGTGTTCAGGGCTGCAATCCTATGCTCTGGGCGTCCCAGGCCTCTGACTTTCGGATGCTGGGATTGGACAACAGGGGCTGGATCACTTGATAATTGCCCTGGTCTTTCATTCCCTCTGAAACCTCTGGCATTGGCCACTGTCAGAAGATGGGATACTGGGCTTGATGGACCATTGGTGTGATCCAGTCTGGCTATTCTCGTGTATGTTATGTTATTATTAAGGTGGGATGAAGACATTATTCCTCGGGAGACCAGACAACAAGTGTGAAAAATCAGGACAGGGGGTGGGGGGTAATAGGAGCCTATATAAGAAAAAGACCCAAAAATCAGGACTGTCCCAATAAAATCGGGACATCTGGTCACCCTAGTTGTGCCAGCGCAGCTGATGATCCGGCCTGAACATTATCTGAAGAAATCTAAAGTCTGTCACCAAAGCAGCCCAACACCTTTATGCAGCTATTTGTACAGTGGGAGGCAGGGGGATGGGAACTGAAGAGAAGCATTAAAAAACCAGGACTAGGAAGAACAGCCACTCACGTCGGTCTACAGAGATCAGCAGACGTCAGCCACGCCAATAGCTCCTCGCTCAGAACGTCTTTCAAGCGATCAGATTCTTTGGGAGCAGTAAGACTGCAACAAATGTAAATCAGAGGAACAGAGATAATCCAGTTTCATTCGATGACAAGCCACGAATACAAATCTCCCCCCGTGACCGGCAGCTTTGTGTTTTCCTTCTCTTGCAAATATAGTCACTCACTTTAGGGCTATTGGAAGATGTTTGATGGCCAGCTCTGGAGACTGGAGTCCTACACTGGACAGATACAGGATGAGGCATCGGCAGAGCATGCTTCCTTCACTCTGCCCCCTGCCAATATTCCTTCTCTGCTTCAAAGTCTTGTCTTCACTAGAAAATTTGCTTGTGCAATTCAGGTTGCCCAGCAGAGAGGTTTGAAGGTGAGAATTTTTGCAAAGGTAACAGTGCCAATGTCAAAGAGAACTTGCTTTGCCAGACTGCTGGACAGTGATTAGCTTATCAGAGGGTAAAGCCAAGGGAATTTCACTCTGTAAATAGATTAGAGCTGGACCCAGATCAACCCCCTGGATCTGAATGGGAAAGTTTAGAGCCCGATTCAAATTTTGCAGCTCAGGGTCTTGTCTAAATTCATCTGCCGTCTGGCTCTAACTGCTCAAGGACTCCCCAGTCAGGGGCATGCGTTTCCCTCCTCTCTGCATCTCGCAGTGCTCTGCGTTATCCTTTACTAAATGTATCACTCCACGCTCTTTCCCTCTGAAACCACAACATGGCTTTCCCTCCGTCTTCCCCCCATGTTGAGAAATCTCCTAAATAAATCTCTGCCTCCTGATCTGGACCGAAAACTAGGTAATCCTGCATGGATCCAGTCTCGTCCCTCAAGATGCCACATGGAGTCCTGGTTATTGCAACAGGCAAGACAAACTCCCTTAGCTCATTTGCTCCTTAATAGAAACCCTCATGCTGCTGTCTGAGCATCCCAGCAAAACCATAAGCAGTGACAGGCAGTTTAAATTAAAGGGCGTTTTGGTCTTAATAACCAGGCTCTCTTGTGCAAAATAAAAGCTTCAGTGAGGAAGGCAGAATGAAGAGGACATCTCAATGGCTGGGGGCGTTCCTGCTGACTAACCAGGAAGGAATCGTGAGTGACTTAACCCCTTTCTGACATGACAAACCCTTCAGACAGAGTCATTAATGTGACACTGATTGTCCGTCGGTTGAGCTCACTCCTCTTTGCAGTTCTGGGGTGCCTGGTGACCAGTGTGTTTGTGGGTGAGGGGTATTCTACTAACTCTCTGACACCCCCACGCCTGTTCCTAAACCTTCTGCCATGCATAAAACAGAGGGCCATAAACTGAATGAATTGACAGTTGCATTTGGAATTCACCAGGGATACACTTTGTTTTCCAACAGACTTTGTTGTGGTAAGTCATGTTGTTACCAGCGTCCCGATTAAAGATCGGAAACGCCAAGTTTCAACTATCTCTCATTCTTGACAAAGCTTTGTAACCGGAAAGTGTTCCTTCAAATCACTCAACCACTGGGGATCCCGTCCTGCCCTGGGGATACTATTCCTCAATCAAATAGCTCTCCAGTCACAGAACTCACCTCTGTTTTCTTTTGTTTTTTAGAAGCCAGACAAAAAAGTCCTGAGCCCCTTGGGAGGCCAGCTCCAAACGTTGACCACTGACAGCTGACATCTGGGGGTCAGCTTCCCTCTTGGATGGATCGATGGCGTTACTGGAAAGGCAAAATTAAAAGAGGACTTCACCTTGGGATTCCACCAGAGTGTGCTAACATGCTTCCCTTCCTGTTACTCTGAAACCAATGCTTCCCTTCTGTGATTTCTAACCCCCTCTCCTTCCCAAGGCCATCTACCAGCAGCACTGAAGTCAAAGGAGGAAGCAAAGGGGCTGTGCTGTGTCCCCCACGGAACAGAAGCATTTCCTGGGGTTCAAGCACCTGCATCATTGCTGCTGTCATGCAAGAAAAATATTCTGAGCTCTGCACTCTTCATACGCCTCAGTGTGGCCGACGACAGCCTGAAATTTGGACAACGGCAACACTAAAGACTCACTCGCTTTTCTTCTCTCTTCTGGCCAACAGCCACTCCACAAAGTTCTTCTTGAGCATGTTATCCATGGTCCGGCTGTAATCGCTGGCCAGGATGGCCTCAGAGTAACGTCGCTGAACGGCTCTGGCGCTGGGACTCTTCGGGTTGGCGCTGAGAATGCAGGAGACACACAGAGCGAGTCATAGCTAGGCAGAGAGAAAACGTCGCAAGAGCCCCCTGCTTCTAGCTCGAGGCGAATGCCCCATTTAATGACTGTGGCTAGTGACATTTTCATTACCAGCTGCAATATGACAAGGCCCCCAGTGCCGGCCCAACTTCGTGAAGTACACCAGGGCCGGATCCTCCTTTCTCGGCTTTCCGTTCCATCCCCTAGGATCCAAGTAACTCCTGTTGATTTCAGTAGGAGTCACTTGTGTCCTATGGGGGAGCAAGTTTACAGGGGCAGGAGGAGTTATATCATATGTCCATTTTGTATAATTGGCTGTGGCTTCAACAGCTTCAAAACATGAGAGCCTTCCACGCCTGTCACCCCTGAGGAATTGGCCAGCCTCGTTTATTTCTAGCTCATTTGCATGAGAAGTTTGCAGCTGGGGACTCAGGAGTTCTTGGCTCCCATCCCTGTGCTCAGGGCACTTGGCTGACAAATCTCCCTCATACCTGATCATCTCTAAAAGCAACTCTTCCTCTCCGCTCACCTCTCAGTGCTCTGAGATGCACCATGTGAGATCCAGTTAAGGATCTGATCCAGCGCCCAGTGAAATCAGTGGAGGTCTAAAGTGCACAGAAAATGTTTGTGGCTTACCTGAAGTCATTCTCCTCCGTCAGAACAAGGCTCAGAGAGACCACGAGCAGAGCAAGAACTTTCAAGGACATCATTTTCCTGGCTTGTTTCTCTGAAGGAAGACGGAAAGCATTGGCAATACAAATGACCAACAAGGCCAGACGACCAAGTGATCTGCTAACAGGAAAGCAAGCCGTGTAATTTGCGTGTGTGACTGTAATGCAGGAATCCGATCTTTATGCTTGGAACAATCTCTTCTCTCCTGAACACAAAGCGACTTCCACACACACCATTCCCAAAGCCATTCCCTACCACTTTACGTTTTTATATCGGAATCATCAGTACATGATACACTGTAAATTCCTTGAGGCAAAGGCCTGGACTACTCTTAACATTTAGATTGACCTAGCTACATTTCTCAGGAGTGTGAAATAGTCACACCTGTGAGCAACACAGCCATGCTGACCTAACCTCCCGGTGTAGACACGGCTAGGACACCAGGACAACCCATCCATAGACCTAGCTACCACCCCTCGGAGAGGTGGAATTCCTACAACAACAGAAAAACCTGCCCATTGCTATAACCTGCAACTATGCTACACGGTTATAATGGCATAGCCAAGGTGCCGGAGCTATGCTGCCCCCTATGTAGACCCCATAGCATAGACAAACCCAACGACCCTATCTTCCTCCATGTTTGCGAAAGGGCTGCATACCCTACACTTCTTCAGGGGCTGCTCAAACACCCAGTGAAATTGGTGGGAGTCTTTCCATTGACTTCAATAGCTTCAGATTAGGACCTTACATAATAAATGGTAATAATACGGCAGCTTGATAGGAAGATTATTCTATGTAACGTTTCTGCCGGATTTATGAGCCCAATCTAATTTCTATTTAGATGAATGGGTCTTTTTCCATTCCGTTGGATAGGATTTTGAAGAAAGATATAAGCCAAAGTCCATTGAAGTTAATGGAGAGGTTCCTGTTGATTTGAAAGCACTTTGGATCAGTCCCCAAGAAGTTATGGTCTTTGAGCTGTCACTAGTCCATGTTTTTTTTTTTTTTTTCCAGATTTAAGTTCAAAACTCACTGGGCATTTGACTGCTTTGAATTAAGATCTCAGCTCTGCAAATGCTTTTCATAGACTATCAGGGTTGGAAGGGACCTCAGGAGGTCATCTAGTCCAACCCCCTGCTCAAAGCAGGACCAATCCCCAGACAGATTTTTGCCCCAGATCCCTAAATGGCCCCCTCAAGGATTGAGCTCACAACCCTGGGTTTAGCAGGCCAATGCTCAAACCACTGAGCTATCCCTCCCCCCCTCAAAAACATTGTTCTGTCTTTTCATTGTATTTATAGCAAAACACATTGAAAACATGCATTTTGTTGTTCAGCATCTCACTCTCTTTCACAGATATTTTGGAAAATGTGCTGCAGTGGTGAGTTTTAATATTATGAACGCCAATACAAAAAGATCATTATATATCACCATTTAGGTGTCCAGTCCTGCAAATACACCTCTATCCCGATATAACATGACCCGATATAACACAAATTCGGATAGAACGCGGTAAAGCAGTGCTCGAGGGGGGCGGGTCTGCGCGCTCCGGCGGATCAAAGCAAATTCAATAGAATGTGGTTTCACCTATAAGGCGGTAAGATTTTTTGGCTCCCGAGGACAGCGTTATATCGGGGTAGAGGTGTACTTTTATATGAGAGTAACTTTAGTCACATAAATAAAGTGACATATTCTTAAATATTTCCAAGATCAGTCCCTTAATTGTGATTTACAGAAATGGTGAACATTTTAGATGCCGTTTAATGAATGTCACATTTTTCACTTCTGGAAAAACAGGACATTTAAAAATATTTGTGCAGCTCTTTTATTAAGTGAAAACTAATCAGATGGATAGAGTTTAAATCAAAGGTATAGTGGTTAAATCATATGTATCAAAAATCAAATGAAGCAAGATCACATTATAGTGGTTAAATCAAAGGGATAGTGTTTAAATCAAACGTATCACGGTCAAATGAATCAAGAATCCAATGTTTCATGTTTAAATCAAATGTATAGCTAAACAACCACCTTAAAATGCTTATCTCTAAAACAATAGAAGACAAATGTTTGCAGAATGTGCTAATGAATTACAAAAAGAAGCTACATGAAATGCAAAGTTGAACAGCATTTGATTAATTTTGAATTTTAAAAGGCATAAAGCTTAAATAACTGGTGTTGTTCCTTTTTTCAAATGCTTTTTGTTACATATATGAAAATAGTTAATCTGTGGAAGAACATTGTTTTACTTAAAAGGTAATTTTGGGTCAAGCTGGGATAGGGGTAGAATTGTACCATGTATGAAAGAGAAGGAAAACATGTAGTAAAAACAATCCCAGATTATGTTAAATTTACCCGAGCAAGGGGGAAAAGGTTTAAACTGTGAAGAGATTTTATGAAAATCAGAGCTGAGTTAGCACAACAATGTGATGATGTTTTTAACGATATTGCAGGATTGGGGTTCTGGTATGAAATTCTGAATCCAAAACCCTCCCACACTATCAGCCACTGCGTACGGCATAAAAAAGGCTCTGCCGTCCCCCTCCATCGTGCTGTTTGCCAGCATCGCTACCTTGTCGTGTCACTATAACTTAACTTGTTTATGAGCATAGGCAGTTGGCCTGTCCCTCCACTCCCAACCTGAAGGGCAAGTGGTCTGCTTTTCGTCTGGTCTCTACCCTTTGACCTGTCCAGCTTGGGTGGCCCTGCCAGGAGTTAAAACTCCCACCAACATACCTCCCGGGGTCACTGGAACACACAAGCCTTCCCACCGCGGCAAGATGCTAGAGGAAGGATCTTTGCCTCCCCCACCCCTATCAGCCTCTATATGCTATTCTGATGGTATACGGGGGCCATAAACAACTGACAAGGAGCGAAAGGAGAATTCCCCCAGAACAAGCATCGTATTGCAAGCAAACATGTGGACCAAGGGGATCCAGTGGATATAGTGTACTTAGATTTTCAGAAAGCTTTTGACAAGGTCCCTCCCCAAAGGCTCTTACACAAAGTAAGCTGCCACGGGATAAGAGGGAAGGTGCTTTCATGGATTGGTAACTGGTTAAAAGATAGGAAACAAAGGGTAGGAATAAATGGGGAGTTTTCAGAATGAAGAGAGGTAAATAGTCGTGACCCCCAGGGGTATGTTCTGGGCCCAGTCCTATTCAACATATTCATAAATGATCCGGCAAAAGGGGTAAACAGTGAGGTGGCAAAATTTGCAGATGATACAAAACTACTCAAGATAGTTAAGACCCAGGGAGACTGTGAAGAGCTACAAAAGGATCTCTCAAAACTGGGTGACTGGTCAACAAACTGGCTGATTAAATTTAGTGTTGATAAATGCAGAGTAATGCACATTGGAAAGCATAATCCCAACTATACATATAAAAAGATGAGGTCTAAGTTAGCTGTTACCACTCACGAAAGAGATCTTGGAGTCATTGTGGATAGTTCTCTGAAAACATCCACTCAATGTGCAGCGGCAGTCAAAAAAGCGAACAGAATGCTGGGAATCATTAAGAAAGGGATAGAAAATAGGACAGAAAATCTCATGTTGCCTCTATGTAAATCCATGGTATGCCCACATCTTGAATACTGCGTGCAGATCTGGTTGTTCCTTCTCAAAAAAAAGATATATTGGAATTGGAAAAGGTTCAGAAAAGGGCAACAAAAATGATTAGGCATATGGAACGGCTTCTGTATGAGGAGAGATTAATAAGACTAAGACTTTTTAGCTTGGAAAAGAGACAGCTAAAGGGAGATAAGATTCAGGTCTATAAAATCATGACTGGTTTAGAGAAAGTAGATAAGGAAGTGTTGTTTACTCCTTCTCATAATACAAGAACTAAGGGTCACCAAATGAAATAAACAGGCAGCAGGTTTAAAACAAATGAAAGGAAGTATTTCTTCACACAACGCACAGTCAATCTGTGGAACTCCTTGCCAGGAGATTTTTAACCACTAGTGAGCTACGGTTCTAAGGGAAGATATGAAAGAGGTCTATAAAATCATGAATAGCGTGGAAAAAGTGAATAGAGAAGTGTTAGTTACCCTTTCCCACAATACAAAAACCTGGGGTCACCCAATGAAATTAATAGGCAGCAGGTTTAATACGAACAAGAGGAAATACGTTTTAACACAACACACAATTAACCTGTGGAACTCATTGCCATGGGGTGTTGCGATGGCCAAAGGTATATCTGGGTTCAAAAAAGAACTAGATAAGTGCATGGAGGATAGATCCATCAATGGCTATTAGCTAAGATGATCAGGGATGCAACACCATACTTAAGGTAACCCTGAACCTCTCATTGTCAGAAGCTGGGAGAGGAAGACAGGGATGGATCACTCCAAAATTGTCCTGTTCTGTACACTCGCTCTGAAGCTCTGTTACTGGCCACTGTCAGAGACAGGATAGTAGGCTAGATGAACCATTGATCTGATCAGTAAGGCAGCTCTTACGTTCCTACTTTTTACACCTCCTTCTGCCTGAGAATGTCAAAGCCCTTTGCTGCCATCACACTATTATTTTAGAGAAGAGATTACAAAAATAAAGCGATTGGATTTTAGCTTCTTACCTTCCTGGTCCTCCGATGTAGCACTTAGGACTCCAGTAGATTCAGGTCTCAACTTGGGACCTTCAGCCCCTTTATATACACCAGGTGTGATGAACCAATTCTATTTCCATGAAATAAACAGGAAACCAGCCAGCTAATTAGAACAAATCAAAGCCACTTAGATCAGCTACATTAGGTCCATTGACCTACAGAGCAGGAAAATACCCTTTTAAAATATGTTTACATTAATGGCAATTAAGCATGGCTGTATCACAAAATTAAGAACTAACGCACGTTATGGGCGTGATAGACATGGCATAAACCGTGTTGGCCCAGAACTGAACTCCACATGGTGCTTCCTTTCAGATCCAGTTTCGTAGGGCGTGATAAAGTGGGGCAATGTTACTTAATTCCCCTCACTTCCTCTACCAAATGCAAATGGCAGCTGTTAATCAATCCAGAGGCTGATTCTCTTTTCATTTACATTGATATAAAGCAGGAATCACTGCACTAAAGGCAGTGGGTCCAATTCTGTCTCCCCCACTATGGCCCCATTATGCTTCTCTGATAGAATCCCTGGGGAATTCACCTGGCATGGGAGGGTTCCCGCTTCAGCCTAGAGGTGCTGTAGGCTTCCTTACTCCGCTTTCCTGTGCAGCCCTGGATACTGGGGTGTGCCCAGGGGTGAGAGAGATTGGATCAGGGGAGGACAGAGGCATGGTAGTAGGGCTCTGGACTGCAGTTATTCTGGACTGCAGAGCAGCTCATAGGCAGTTATACATGACCTCCATAACTTAGAGCAGCCCCTGCGGACGCTGAGCTGGGCAGGCCCTTAACCATGCTAAAATTCAGGGAGCACAAAGAGGGGGGAGGTAAAGCCACCTTTTCCCTCTCTCTCCAGTGCTACATCAGCTGTGAGGTGCAGTACCAAATCTGACTCAATGGAGTTATACCAGTATAAAAGGGGTGAATGTGAAAGGAACATAGGACGTGGGAGGCTGGAACAATTTGTATAGTGGGGGTGCTGAGAGCCATTGAACCAAACTCTAAACCCTGTATATGATGGAACCCACTTCAAACCAGGGGGTGTGGCAGCCCCCCTAACACGCCTAGTTTCAGCACCTATGCTGGAAGGACCTCTTGGATCAGCACGTTCAATCCCCTGTTGTCACCGGCAACTTCGTCATAGAATTCCATTCGTAAATTTATCAAATAAGAACCAGCCGTGTTTCATAGAATCATAGAAATGGTGGGGCTGTAAGGGACCTCGAGAAGTCATCCAATCCAGCCCCCTGCACTGAGGCAGGACCAAGTAAACCTAGACCAGCCTTGAGAGGGGTTTGTCCAACCTGTTCTTAAAAACCTCCTGTGAATTCCACAACCTCCCTTGGAAGCCTGTTCCAGAGCTTGACTACTCGTATAGTTAGAAAGTTTTCCCTAACATCTAACCTAAATCTCCCTTGCTGCAAGTTAAGCCCACTTCTTATCCTACCTTCAGTGGACATGGAGAACAATTGATCACTGTCCTCTTTGTAACAGCCCTTAACATATTTGAAGACTGTTACCTGGTCCGTCCCCCTCCTCAGTCTTCTTTTCTCAAGACTAAACAAGCCCAGGTTTTTTAACCTTTCCTCCTAAATCAGGTTTTCTAAACCTTTGATCATTTTTGTAAATGTCAGCATTGTCAAATATTTCATTCCATAGGCCTGGTCCATACATTTTACTGATATATTTATACCAGTACAGCCTCTAGCATGGACATGGTTACACTGTACAGGAAGGGGAATAAGCTATACTGGTATCAGGCACTTTCACGCTGGTATAATTGCATCCACATTGGGAGCTGCACTGGTATAACTATATTGGTAAAAAATCACCCTGACCAATCAAAAAGGTTATCCTGGTACAAGAATGTGTGTAGATCAGCCCTATGAAATGAAATAGTTAACAGTGTTGATATTTAAATGATCTTTACTGGGCATCTGAGTCAACATCTACACTGGAGCCTGAGTTGTACCTTCCGGATAAAGATCTAAAAATAGCAGCCATGTCTGCAAGGGCAGCGGGAGGGGCTAGCTGCCCTGAGAACATACCTAGGGTTTAAGAAGAGATTGTACTGAGGATGGCCAACCTGTCCCACTGCTTGTGCCATGGTGGTTACGGTGCTATTTTTAGCATGTCAGCTCGATCACAGCTAGTGCGAGTATGTCTACCTAAACTGGAACTTACACCTTTCAGCTCCAGTGCAGACAAATCCTGAGATGAATGGGGTGTTTCACACCCCTCGGCGTTGTTGTTCCAGGCTCCCTGCACACCCACCAACACATCCATTACATTTGGGTCACGTTTTCCGGTTTTCTTCGCAACCATCACAGCTAGAGATTCAGGCCAGGTCTACGCTCAAAAGTTAAGTCGACCTAGCTACATCACTCAGGGGTGTGAAAAATCCACACCTCCTGAGCAAGGTAGTTAAGCTGACGTAATCCCAGCGCTAGTTCAAGAGAAAAATCCTTCTGTCAACCTAGCTAGCGCCTCTCAGGGAGGTGGAATTAACTACACTGACGGGAGAACCCCTCCTGTCGCTGTAGTGAGTGTCTACACTGAAGTGCTACAGTGGAGCAGCTGCAGCGATGCTGCTGTGGTGTTTCCAGTGTGGACAAGCTCTCAGGGTTTGCTGGTAGTGCTGTGCCAGCCACCCTCTCCCCGCACCACGGAGATGCAGTTTATATCAGCAACAGAATTTTTTTGTCCATACAGCGTATACCAGTTCCATGAATGAAATAAGCTATCCTGACAGAAGGACATGGTGTCTGCATCTACACTAGGGCTTTTGCTGGTATCAAAATGTCACTAAAAATAAAATCAATAAAAAAAATCACACCCCCGAAAGCAAAATCACTATCCTGGCAAAAGTTTCAAGTGAAGGCCTTCATTTTCCTTGTAAATGAAACAGATTCTGGAATACAAGCCAGTAGCTTCAGAGAGGTGCTGAATATATAGCATATAGGTGTGTGCTAGCTATTTCAAAGGCCTGCTATCCCGGTCCTTAACTAGGTGGGTACAGATGGACGGATCTGAAATGGAGAGATCATAGCATGGTAATGACTGAAGCCATTTTGTTAACCACACGGCAGCAGGGTAAGAAACACTACCTCATTTTGCACTGCCCTTCTTCATATGCCTTATTAGAGCTCGTAACCGCTACATCGCACTACACCCTTGTTACAGCGTGTCTGGCAATTTCATAGTGTACCACACCGAGCCTTGCAGTTGCCTCTTGGGCTGGTCAAGCATTGGAAATGGTTGAGACTAAGAAAAACCTGTGTTCTCCACCATGAGACAAGGAACCTTGGGTTCTCTTCCTGGATCTGCCACCAACCTGATGTTTGAGCTTTCATAAGTCACTTTGCCCCTGCCTCAGTTTCCCCATCTGCCTACCTCAGAAGGGTGCTGAGATTTTATTCTTTAGCATTTGAGATCCTTAGGTAGAATGTGTGAGAGGAGGGGAAATTATTCATTAACCAAATAGTAACGGCTTTTAGTCTGGCCTGGATTTGAACCAATGACCAAGAGCTTAAAAGCCTCATATGGTCCATTATGCCAGCCCCCATCTAAGCAAACCAGCCCCCCCCCCCAAGCTGCTACCTTAATGTCCTTGTAATAATGATGCAATATAAGAGTGCTAAATAGCTACAAATAACCAATTTGCGCTCTGAGTGTGGTTGCTAATCAATACGTTGGAATAGTATATCCCAACGTCTTTATTATATGTATTCTGAGTACTGAACTCCCAGCCAACTCTGATATCTTGTTTCTCCAAAGTGCAATACATTTGTTTTCCCTTCATTAAGTTCCTCTGTAGGATGTGGAGTTAATAGGGTGAAATAAAAATCCAGCAACATTAAATACTGACCGGCTGTTCTGAGTTAGGGGGATTTCAGTGCATTGACATGGGAGCCAGTTTGAACTGCTGCCTTGCTCCGAAATTAAAGACTGGAACCTGCGTGGCCTGCATTTAATTTTGTTTCCCAACTATCCACGGTTTAATAATGCTAATGGCTGATCTTTGGGTACTAATTCAGGCCCCAGTTCAGGACAGCAATGAAAGCACGTTAACTAATCTGTGGTACAAGATTGCCTGTCGTTCTCCATATTCGGTATGCTCTAACAGTAACCACACTCTGCACCTCTGTAGCACCTTTCAGCTGAGGATTTCAGAACATCTGAAATAATGAATTAGCCAAACCCTGCCAAGTAGATACATACGAAAGGGAGTACTGGAGTGGGACTCAGGGGGGGACGCTGGCTGAATTCCCTGCTTTGCCACAGACTCATTGTGATTCTGGGCAGTGGACAAGTCACTCATAACATAAGAACATAAGAACGGCCGTACTAGGTCAGACCAAAGGTCCATCTAGCCCAGTATCCTGTCTACCGACAGTGGCCAATGCCAGGTGCCCCAGAGGGAGTGAACCTAACAGGTGATCAAGTGATCTCTCTCCTGCCATCCATCTCCACCCTCTGACAAACAGAGGCTAGGGACACCGTTCCTTACCCATTCTAGCTAATAGCCATTACTGGACTTAACCTCCATGAATTTATCCAGTTCTCTTTTAAACGCTATTATAGTCCTAGCCTTCACAACCTCCTCAGGCAAGGAGTTCCACAAGTTGACTGTGCGCTGTGTGAAGAAGAACTTCCTTTTATTTGTTTTAAACCTGATGCCTATTAATTTCATTTGGTGATCCCATCTTCACTGCATGGTTAACCCGGGCTCTTATCTGGGTTTTAGCCCAACCCCCTCTCCCTTCCACACAGAAAACCCTCTGAGCTGGGTTTGGAGGTGCTTTAAGACTAGCTTACCTGCCCGGGGGTATTAGTTACAACCCAGGTTCTGCTTTCACTTGGGCTGGAACCAGTCCTCTTTGCAGATAGGACACTGGCTAAATCACCTGCTGATCGTCTGAGGCAAAGCAATTTTGGGGGCCCCTTCCATAAAAAAAAGTTGCAGTACTATAGAATACTATATTCTCGTGGGGGCCTCTGTGAGGCCCAGTTGATTGCCCCACTTGCCCCCCCCCTCCTCCCGGGCGGCCCTGCTACTGGCAAAATCTTCCTTGGCTTTGGCCTGGCTTGCACTTGGGAGATCAGACATGGCTTAAACCAGGGGCCAAAATGGCTCCCCTGTTACCACGTTGCATGCTGTTGACAACTATTTTCCCCATTGGCCTGGACATCTGAGGTCATTCCTTATTGCAGCAGAGTGTGTGAGGCACTACATTCAAACAGGTGTCCAGCTACATGGGGTGTTGAGCTCAACTGACCCTGTCCACCCTAGCGAGACAACAGTACCAGCACTGCCCAATGGGCTACGGGAGTGGAGGCCATTGCTGGCACCTGTTATCAAACCCAGCTCGCTTTTCTAGGACAGGTTTACGCCGGGCTACTTATTCCACAACCCAAGCGTGCACCACACAGCTGAAATCACCGTGTAAGCCCTTCGCTCACCAGCCTTGCCTGAACATACCCCGTAGACGTACATTGGAGAAACCACTACCACCACCTTACACACCACACGGTCAAGCAAACTTTCTCCAGGATGGGAGGGGAGCGATCTGCTGTATGGAAATGGCTCGACCACGACCTCATCCCAGCCTACACCCACTTCAGACCTGGGCTCCTCCCTGCCCTTCTTAACATTCATTTCATCCCATCTCCTCACCACCCCATCCAAGGGTGGATTAAGGCAAGTTACTTGTAACACTCCTGGGGACACGTGGAGGCTCTCCAGTGCTGGTTTCAAGGCTTGAGACAGTGGTGAGCTCAGGTGACCTAGGGTCTCATGATGGCAGCCTAGAGGTGGCGCTTCCCATAAGAGGGAACTGGTTTGAATGGAGACGAGAGGCCCAGAGTCAGGGAAGGGGCTCTCTGAACTAGCCAGGGAAGAGACCTGCAGAAGTGTGAATGGGAGAGTGAGGCTTTAAGAACTAGGTACCAGGAGTTGGGTTTCAAGCAGCAACTGTTCAGATTCATTTTGAGACAAGTTGACAGTGAGCAGTGATGGTGGATAATAACTCAGGTGTGAAGGAAGAGTGTTACTTGACTTGTGAGGGTCTACTATGTGCAGTTACGGGGGACCAAACGCTTCCTCTGTGACATTTGAACACTCAGGTTTCCAAGCCCCATAGTCCAAGAGGGTCCGAATGCAGGGATGAGTCAGAGATGGCGTAGCTCACAGCTGATGCTGCCAGGGAGACGCCTCCTGGAGTGGACTGGGCTATCACCCTTGAGAGAAGGATCAAAGACTCGAGAACAGAGGGTGAACTCAAGAATCCATGATGGGTTTTCAGAAGGAGAGTCCCCCCTAAAGGGAGGAAGTGTCTGTCTAGGGGAGAGGAAGTCTTACTAAGTCTTACTGGGAACCCATTAGCTTTTATCCATCCCCAGTGAACCCCTAAACCCTAACTCACAGCTGCTCTCCTAGCATTTATATTATTACAGACATTCCACTCTGCCCCATAGCCTAACCCCCGCTCTGCCTTTGCTGGTACCAACTCTAACGAGACAAATCAATTAAAGTGGGATATTAGCAGCAGGAGGAAAAATCACTTTTATAGTGGTAATCAGAAGGACCCATTTCAAACAGTTGACAAGAAGGTCTGAGTAACAGTAGGGGGGAAAATTAGCATGGGGAAATAGTTTTTAGTTTGTGTAATGACCCTTCCACTCCCAGTCTTTATTCAGGCCTAATCTGATGGTGTCCAGTTTGCAAATTAATTCCAGTTCTGCAGTTTCTCAATGGAGTCTGTTTTTGAAGTTTTTTCGTTGAAGAATTGCCACTTTGAGGTCTGTAATTGAGTGTCCAGGGAGGCTGAAGTGCTCTCCGACTGGTTTTTGAATGTTATAATTCTTGACGTCTGATTTGTGTCCATTTATTCTTTTGCGTAGAGACTGTCCGGTTTGGCCAATGTACAGGGCAGAGGGGCACTGCTGGCACATGATGGCATAGATCACATGCAAGACCCTATAGAGTAATTGATGACAATGGAATGATGCCAGGGATTAATGTAGCCCAATATTTGGAAGGTAGCAGATAGTGAAAAGCAACAGGTAAATGCAAAAAGTTACTTATATTAACAATTTAAAAGAAAGAAAAAGTTAACCAAATGGATCCTCCCTAGGACACAGTTAGGAGGGGTTAAAATATCAGCTGTGCATATGGGAGAAAATATTACCGGGTTCTACAGGCCATTCAAATAAAAGGGAGGCAGTCGGGTGTTGAGAACGCAGACATGAAGGAGTAAGATTGGGTGGTTAGAAAGAATACTGGATGGGAGTCAGAATTCATGAGACATTAACTCGCTGTGTGCCCCCAGCACAATGGGGTCCCATGATGGGGCTTCCAGGAATTACCTCAATACCAAAAATAATGAGGGGTTTAGGAAGGGGATTTCCCGCACCTAACCTGGAACTAGTGGGGAACCATCATGCTGGGAGGTAAAGGTTTCTTCTGCATCCTCTTGCCCATGCCTGTGATAACTGACCATAGTGCGTGCGTCCAAGCTAACTGTGAAACCCCCTGGATTGCCGTCCGAGTGACTGAATAACAGAGTTTCCTCCTGTAGTGAGATTTCATACCACCGACCCATGGTGGTCTTATTTAGACTGCTGCGTCAAAGGCACGAGCTGTTGTCAGGGCAGCTGTTCAGTGCAGCACGGGTGAAACACACATTCCCATTTCACACTTGATAGAATCAGAGCCTTTCCTTCAAACCTGACCAACGGCACCGAATGTCCAGCACTCCCGCGTGTCAGTCACCGCCGATCAGCGAGTTTGCTGAGGAGGAGACAAGTTTGAAGTTTTATATCGTCATTGGGGTGGGAGGGAAGGAAAATCATCACATTAGACAAGAAAAGAGAGAGGAAGAGCGTAAAGCCTGGGATTCTTAAAGAAGTTTGAGGGAGTTAGGTGCCCAGCGGAATGGTAACAGCATCTAAATCCCTAAGGCCCCTTTGGAACACCCAGGGTAAAGATGAAAGCATGTGACTGTTGTAGGCAGAAGGGCAGGGGTTTGCTGCACAGTGTGGCGATCGATCTTGGCAGAGAGTTTCCCCAGCAGCAGGGAGCGGGATCAGACCTGTCTTTAGCCCGGCTGATACTGCATTTCCGCCGGTCGCTTCGGTGGCTCAGGAGCTGCCCTCTCTCTCCTCTCTCTTTCATTGTAACATGGGATGTTGGACTAGAGCTGGTGAAACAGCCGCTGAGTCGGGGCATTGTCCTAGGGCAATTCAATATGGCCAGCTGTCTTCATACCTCTGACGGATAATGCACTGAAATACTCGGCGGCATTGCTGGGAATCTGCAGGATTCACAACCCTCCCAAGCAATAACCCCAGCTGGGAACTGCCCGAAAGCTTCTTGTTCCTTCCTCCCTTTTCTCAGGTGAGCCCGCAGAACAAAGGCCCTGCCTTTGGGGCTCCGGGAGAGCAGCGGTTCCATCTCCTCATTCCTGGTTTCCACAGCAATAAGAAGACAGCTCTCCTTGCCAACAGCGGCGCAGGCCCTGTCTACACTAGGCAAAAAGATGTTGTCAAAAGCCCAGCACTTCGGTCGCCTTGTGCTAGAAACTCCTTTGCAATGCCTCACACAGCCCTCACCGCAGGCATCTCACCAGCATCAGCTGGACCATTTGGTTGGGATGAGGCTTTTAGCTCTGGTCTCGTTCAACCGGTGCAGCCTGTGTTGGTTTCTCTACAGCATACATGGGAAGCCGTGAGAGCCGCAGCTGCCCCAGTTCTCCATGTTCCCCATAACCCTGTCCCACAATGCGGTGCTTCACGACTGGAGGGGACTCCAATGCCCCCCGTCTCAGGAGCAAAGCTGACTTATGGAAAATGGGTTTCAGGAGCCCCAGCATGCACTGGGACAAGCACAGCTGTGTGGGATGCACCCAATGGCATGATCAGAAACAACACGGCACTGAAGCATCGCACGGGCAAGTGAGACGAGCATCGTGTGCTTTCAGTACCTTCGCAGTGGGCTTGCTTGCTTTGTGTGGACCCATCCATTGTGTCGGAATAGACCATGCGGAGGCCCCTTGCTAACTTCCTAACTGCCTGATCATCCCCACCACCTTGAAATCCACACTTAGAGGGGCCCTTCCACATGTTGATCTTTCCTAATGAAGTTAACCACCTCTACACTATCATCCTTCCATGGGTCCAGGGATCTACACATGGGGGTTAATCGAGATTCCCATTGACTTAGGTGGATGCTGGCTCGAGGCTGTGGGGAGTAGATGGGCGGGGGTGGAATCTGGCAGTAGGAGTATTAAACCTGCATGCTCCAACCAATGCTGCCTCCACCCAAAGAATCTCAGTTCTGTTCCGGGCCAGACAGATTTCAGTCGTTACAGACTTTCAGCGAGAAAACTACTTTATGCCTTAGGGTGATCCAACATTCCTGGTCATGTCAAAGAATGACTGATCCCATTTACAATGCACCTGTGGCCTATAGTAACTAGATGCTCCACCTCAGACCTGGTCGCAGCCTTAGCTCAGTCTTGCTGTTTGTAAAGGAGAAGGGATTGGAGGCATGGGAATCTCAGGGTCCAGGTCTCTCCCCCTGCCTAAGACACAAGTAAACTTGGAAGTCAATGGGTCCAGTCAGTTAATTTGCAGAGGACGAAACCCCAGTGCAGGTTTTCCTTCCCACACTTCCTACTGTGTCCTGGCAGGTCCATTGTCTAGTGTCAGCCCCTGAGTATATGTGACCTAAACCCCTTCAGTGGAGCGCTGTCCGTCCCCCTCAGTAAAGCTGATAAATCTGCTACAGCCTTGACTAGCAAAGGTGAGTCTTTTAGATCAGGCAACAGAGGGTTATGCTTTAAAATCCGGAGCTCACCGGTTTGATCCCACCAAGGAGTGTGGCATTACATCTCTCCTGCCAGTACAGTTCCAGATCCCTGTGGTGGTATTTGCCAGCCTCAGCGTCCTAAGCCTCTCACCTGCCTTTAAAATCATCCAAAAAAAATGAAACTTATCTGAATTCAGAATCAAGTGAGATTCAGATCATGCTCCCGGGAAATCTCACAACTGAAGAACACTGCTTCACCTTCTGTGCTGGATCTTAAACTGCATTCCTGCCCCGGCTTGCTGAGCTCACAGATGGCCAATGAAGCAGTTTTCCTTACAGAGGTGAAACACCTGATATGTCATTAAACAGTGACATTCCCTGTTAATTGCAAATAAACCCTAGAATCTGTTAGGGTTTCCAGAGGTTGTTCTTGACCAACTATACTCACCTGTGTGGCTGCTCCAGATCCTTCCTTGCTGAAAATTCAACCACCATCAAGATATTTGGACAAATCCAAAAAACTGGAGTACTAACACAGAGAAGGACAAAGGCTTCCTTATACTCTCCCATCTGTCTCCAGCTCTTAGTTTGCAAGCTCTCTGGGGCACGGGGCATCTTTTTGTTCTGTTTTTGTACAGCCCCTAGCACAGTGGGGTCCTGATCCATGATGAGGGCTGCTGGGCTCTATAGTGATACAAAGAAAGAAAGAAAAAATAAAGGGTAAATAAATGCAAAGGAAAAAAAAGCATATTTTTACATCAAGCTGGTTACCTTAATGTAAAAATCTTAGTGGAGAAAAAACCCTGTAGTTTGTATCTCAGTGTGTCTAGATGATGATGAAGTATACCCCAGACAGTGGGATAGGGTTCACCTGGACTAGCGCCATCAAGGTAAAATCTACCTGTGACTTGTCTCCATTAAGATTTTGTTTATTATTTTCCCCATGTAAAAAGGCTTTCTAGTTCTTGCAGCAAAGACCTAGCTAGAATGAAACAGCGAATTGAGCTGGAGAGATTAGAGCCGTAGGAGCTTCAGGTAACAAGGGGAAAGAATCGGTCCTGGTCAAGGGTGTTCATGGCAGGGGGAGGAAACAAACAGCACAGTTAAACCAGGAAGGAGTTGGACCAAGCAGCCACTGCTGTAAAGGGAGTTTACTACTGTCTTAACATCACTTTTTCTTTGGGCGAGTATTACTGTTGCCACAAAACAGGTGTGTAGGGCTGGGACTGAAGACTTGGTCCAGGAAAGATCTCTAATTTATTAAGTGATCCATAATATAAACCACTGTTTGAGGTCCCTATGCCATGAGAGGCAATGATTTTGTGCATGATTAATTAGCTTTAGACAAAAGTCAACTGGCATTAGGCAGCAAGTAACTAATTTCTCTCTGTTACATAGAGTTTACAAAGGTGGTTGGGGGTGGGGAAGACATTTGATGCTAGAGATCTCTCCATTCAGTAGAGGATTTGAATTATGACTTGAAAGTACAGGGCCAGATTCTGAATTCATTCATAGTGTAAATCTGGAACAGGGGCATACGCTTCTGAATGAGTGAGGTCAGAACCTGATCTCACAGATCAGACGTTTCCCTTTTAAAACGCAAACTCCACCAGGATCTTATAGATATTCACTGTGAGGACAGCATTTAATTTGTGTTTTGTAACCACTGAGGGGGATTTGAGGTTTAAAGAGATCACCTCCTCCTTGAGGTAAGGTCAATGGAAGTTCAGCAGGGGCAGAATTCATCCTCCTAAATGCTTTATGAGCTCTGTAAATTTTGCTTATTCACTGTATCAAACCCCAATCTTTTCATCACTCATTCAAGCCATGGGGGGGAAGCCCCTAGAACTACCAATTCATTTTTTCACATCAGCTGTTAGGGGGGAGGTGGAGGGGAGAGATAGAGAGAGACCACAACTTGTTGGTTAGAAAATGCTGTAAAAAATAGTAACCTGTTAATTTGGGAGGAAATTATAGGGAATGTGGTATCTTTTCCCACTAGCTCTTGAAATACAGTTACAGGTCTTTCCCCAACCTGCTTAAGATGCCAAATTTAAAGTTTTCTACTAAAACAAAGAAGGAGGGGGCTTGCAAAACCAAAACTGAACAAAAGCATTTTCATGATACATGTGAATGAAAATGGTGTTTTGTTTTGCTTAAATGACAACCTTTCTTTGAAAGTTTGTAAACCCAAAGAGAGCATCACGTTGTTTTAGTCCTGGAGAGCCAGAAACTGAAACTGACTAGAGACAAACCTGAAACTGACCAGCGGAGACTGAATCAAATGCAAAAACAGTAAACAAACAGTGATGAAGAGAAATATAGATTTTCAAAAACTCCATCTTTAAGTTTTAACAATTCAAGCTGGTGTTAGTAACAAAGGTAAGGGAACTTTTTCAGATGTGATTTGGTTTTTGAGCCAAAGTCCCTTTCAGCGTTTACTTTGTTTTTGACTGAAGCACCTACAAGTTTATGAAATGTTCAGATCCTCAGGGCAGCCGCAACTGTAACCATTCCCATCTTAAACACTAGTTCTCTTTGATGCAGACGTGTTTCCATGTTTAAGTCTCACATATATTCCTGATTTCACAGAAGGAAAGTATATTTCTGATATTTTGTCCTGAATTGCTGATCCTTTTCTACCCCTGTGTTTTGACAACAAATTACTAAATGAGCAGATTTTAGTTAAAAATGTTCAGAGATTCAGAGGATATTAATAGGCTAATTCAGACCTTCCTCTGGTATAAAAGCAAACTGCTAATTTAATACTGAGTTGGATTTCAAACAAATCTTTCAGAACTAGCTATCATCAACTGAATCTTCTGACAGGAGAGCTTCTTGTCCCTATCAGGAATATTTGCTAAACAAACGAAACAAAATATAGTTTAAATTGTGATTCCACTTACAGTAAAATGAAATACTTCACAATTATAGGGGTCCTTATTTCTTTTGTCTTGAATGCTCACTTCTATAGTCTACAGGTTCTTGCTTTATATTCAGATCAAGCCAAAGATTTGTTATAGAATTGAAATGGTTAATTACAATTAAATGAAAAATAAAACCACCATTTTTTCTTGCTTTATATACTGTGTATTTTATTTAAAGTTCTCAGCACACATTTGTTTGGCACTAGTAATGATACACTTTCAAACTGATACTAATTTAGACTTTTCAAGTTTTTTTTTTAAACAAATGTAATATTGTATAAATAAGCTTTTGTTAGTGCACAAGCAATTAGAGAAATATATTCATGAAAGGTTCAAATGAGAATTTGTAGAGAACTATTTGCATTTAACTTGTTCTTGTTTGCTACTAATGTACCAAAAAGATTTCTAACACAGATAATTTATTGGTGTTAATCTGAAACAGAAAATAATGGACTTTAAGTGTGTCTTTTCATAGTAATCTCATATTTCAATGAAATGTCATGCACATTTTTTTCCAAAACTTGCAGCATTCCATGCCAAGAAACTTTCCTAAACATCTAAGGAAAAATAATGGTTATACTTGCAGACACATTTTTAAAACTCCGTAAGAACAATTTTTTGCCTGAGCCAAAGATACCAGAATAAAAATAAAACAAATACTAAAAATCAGAATATATTTATGAAGACAGAAACTTTAAGCTGATGTAGAAAAAGAATAGTACAGAAGCGACCATTCTACATAGTGCCTCAACCATATACAAAAAAATGCAACTGTTTGAAGTGACTTCAAAAAGAAATACAACCATGTTTAGGGAAATATTTCAGAAAAACTACACATTTATAAAACTGGCAGTGTTCTTAAACTGCAGGAAAACTGTTGCTTAAGACATTCATTTTATAAAGACTTCCTTACTGGGTTTTTGTTGCAATTAGTAGCAACATTTAAATTGCCATGAGAAATTGTGTGTCTCATAGTAGATTGGTTTACCAAAAGTATATTTTTCCCCACATTCAGCTAAGACATGGAAGTTTAACATTGTATGACAGTCTCCTCACACCATCTTCTTGAAGTGAATGAATGCAAGTCTATTTTCCCCAAGTAGATCAATGATTTAGCCTCCTTTTCTGTTTGCATTCCCTAAATACCTTGCATCTGGAATGCTCCACCAAGGGGAAGTCCTTTGACTGATATTCTTTCTTGTTTCAGATCTAAATTAAAGACTTCCCTCTTTGTTTGGATTGTTTTTAGGAGAGGCTCCCTTGATTTCGTTATTTTAAAGGGTAATGTTATATGGGGTCGGTCCTCTGGAAATTAATAAACTACAACAAAAGTATTTTGGTCAAGTTTTGAAAAAGATCTGAACTAAGTAGTGGTCAAAACAACTCATTTATTTTACCTGACTTCATTTATCTCAGCCCCATTTCCATGTGAGGTTGCAGAGTTTTCAGATCAGTTGCAAAGAAGAAGTTTTGAAGGGCTTATTCTCTGCACTAGGAAGTTTCTTTAGAAATTTCACTGCTCTGTTCTTTTCACCTGTAAATTTCAAGCTTGAATTACAAACTGAATGCCTTAATAACATGCATATGGCCACAGCAGTTCCCCTGTAAAGAGTCCTCTGGTGAATTTAGTTTGGTTCTTGCAATGCAGCTGGAAGGGAGGAAACAAACTTTATCTTGATGAGCACTATGCACATTTTTAAAAGAAGGGATCTCGGTGTAACAAACTGGTTTTGATGAAGTGGAGGTGAAACATCGTTTTTTAAAAGATTCTAAGACAAAAAGTAATTCACAAGTCATTTTTTATTAAGCTCCTAGGTATCGATTGCATATAATTCACACATTCTGTTGGGTATTACATGCAGTAGATAACTATCTTGGAGTGATTTAAAGTTTGTTTACTACCAACCTTTGCATGCAAACCCTCATCAAAGCAATCTTTAATATATAAATACTATTTTAAAAACTAAAATCAACTAATTTAAAGATGGAAATGGATTTATAGAGAATAACCAAATTGTTAAGTAGCATATATTAGTAGGGCATGTAGCATTCAATTAGTGTCCAAAAAACCCTCCAAAATCAAAGTAGGAAGTTTAAAGAAATGGTTACCAAAAGAAAAGAAAATGTAAAGTATTTTTATATACCAAAGTTTCTGGGCGATTATCAATGCAGACATAATAGATATAATGCAGATAAAAATCCTTAAACAAGGATTTTCCAGATGACTTTTACTTGATGGATTAAAATAACTGAAATGCCCTGCACATGTTACTAAACTGCTTTTGAAACCTATCCTTAACATAATTAAATACGTTGCAACGCCCCCCCCCCCCCCCAGTGGAAAGAAAACACGTATTGGTAAATGTTATTAGGAACTGTTTAATTGAAGACACTAAAAAGGAAGACCCTGGTATAGACTCTTATTGGGAGTTTATAAATCATGTGTTGTTGCCTGTCCGGAATGTGTTAATAACAAATCAGAAAAGGGCAGGGGATCCCCCCCCCCTTTATTGTCTGTTTCAAACAGTGGATCTTATTGGGTGGTGTTGTTTTTTTAAAGTCTAGCTAACTTTAAGAATGAGCATCGAGCTCCTCGGTTCGGTCGGCAGTTGTGCGTTTTGTTTTGAAATGCCACGCTTCAACAACAACAACAACAACGTGTAGCCAGGGATGATCTGTTTCTGCCCAGCATAATCTTTAAACAGAAACAACCTGCAGCTAGAGCGGTCACCCCCAAGCTTGCCAAGGAATGGGGTTTATGCCACACTCATCCACGCCACTTAGCTGGCGGATTCCAAAGATGCAAGACACACATGCCTCCCTGTCTGCAACACGACCCACCAGCTCCGCACCGGGGCTTTTGCACCGAGGGGTGGCACGTTTAGAAAAAGATCCCAGCTAGCAAAGGGACTGGCCAACAACATGTTGCCTTTCGGGGGGGATAACGGGCGCCTCTGCAGAGCCACTTTTGCGGCGGCACCCCTTTTTCCTTGGGAATCTGGAAGGGGATTGTAAATTCTTCCTCTCCCGGTGTTTTACTGACGGGGCTGGCCTCAAACCAGGCTATTGTAGGAACTGAAAGAGACCTACCCCCATCTTGGTGACTTAACTTACAAGATCATGGACTCTTTCGCCTTTCCCCCTCCTCCCCCAGACAATGAAGGGAACTCCACTCCCAGGAGGCAGCTGGCAAGAACCTTCCCCACTCAGGATCAGAACGCGCGTGGGAGCCCCCGCAAGGGGGGACGACACACGTGACGTTTGCCACGCGGGGGTGGGTGTGAAGCGGAAGCATTTTGTATGGAGGCTCAAGGGGGGTAGGGGGTGTTTGTTGGTTTCACAGCGATCAGCTACTACACACCGGCTTCCACTCCATTCATGAAATCTAACCTCAGCGCCTGGGGAAGGAATGAACACAAGGGGCTCTCTTCACACCCACCTCTCTTTTTTTGTGTGGGTGGGGGTGAGGAATGATTTCGGCTGTTGCTATTTTAAACCGCCCCTAAAAATAAAGTCTGCAAAGAAGAAAGGCTGAGACTAGGGCAAGCCGGAAAAGGCGGGGGGGGGGGGGGGATTGGGAGCTTGATGTCCGATTCCGTTGCAATTCAGAGAACCCCAGAGACGGGAAAGACGAATGAGTTCCCATCCCTTGGCCTGGGATGAGTGACATTTTCCAGGGTATTCGAAGCCCAAGCCATTCTTCCCCATCCCCCTGTGGCTACCATCCTGGATGGGTGCGACCCTCTCGCTTCTTGGCTGATCAAAACATGCGCCCTTTGGAGGAAAAAAAAAAGAAAAGAAAAGACCATGTGCATGGTCCTGTGTGTCTCCCCTCCCCCCACGGTGCTCTCAACGCATGGAGCATGCAAAGAAGCACAAATCGCTGCAAGGGGGGGGGGGGGGGAGAAGCCAGGGCTTCATTCATTCACCCTTCTCTCCGCAACGTGGTCTCTGTGCCTGTCCTTCGTGCACAGAGGGGCGGTGAGTTCCTGGAGAAATTCCTCCCAGGGTCCCCGATATGGCTTGATTTCTCTCCCCCCTCCCCCAAGCTTAGTGATCCCCGACAGAAGATTGCAAAGAATAAAGAGACACATCTCCCTGTCCGTCCTAGGGAGCCACCATAGATGAGATCAGCTCCCTCCCCCCTCCCCCAGCACCTCTTTTCTCCGGATCGAGGGATTTTTATGGTCCCCTTCCCCACGGACACTGTCCCCACACTGCCTGCAAAGCCTCCCCCTCCCCCTGGCGCCAGGGAATCCACCTCTCTCCTTTGATTAAGAAGTTTACACCGGGCAAATCCCATTCAAGCCCTGGGAAGCCATGGGGGGAGGGTAGCCAGGCTGGGGGTGGGTGGGCTTGAGGTTTAGAGAAGGCCGAGAGGGAAGGGGGAGGGGGGAAGCTGGAGGGACCCTCGCTGAGATGAAGCCAATGTCCCCAAATCTAAGGGCTGCCTTGGCCAATTGTAAATACAATAGTAATTTATTTATGATGATTATTTTTTTAAAATAAAGGGTCAGGCTCCCCCCGGCTGTGCCCGCCCCTCCCACTGCAGGGGCTGGGCTTTGGGCACCACCACGTGGCTTCCTCTTGCAAACATTTTCACTCATTTTTTCAGGTCGATTTTATTTAGAGGCGGTGCCAGGCAGTCTCACCAAACGTCCTGTGACACATGAGTGCGACTCAAAGGAGTTGGGGGGCTGGACGAAAAGCAGCCGCACTTTTCCCCAGCCCGCCATCCCAGTTGAACCAACCAACTCCCCCACTGAGCCTGTAATCACCAGGAATCCCACCTCCTCCCCCCCCCAGCCCCTGCCCAGAGGAAAAGCCTAAAAAACAACCACCACCAACCACCCAACAACTCGCTTTCCCAGTTGTTGGGCTCCAGTTTGAATTGGGAACGTTCCCCCCCTTTTTTTTAAAGTGTGGGGGTGTTTTTGGTTGTTTTTAAAGACTCTGTAAAGAAAAGTTGTTTCCCCCCCCCCCCCCTATCACCCCCCCCTCCCCCCCCCCTTCCCTCTCTTAACACCCACCCACCGACCATCCACATCTCTTGTGATCCACCATGAACAAGCTGTACATTGGGAACCTAAACGAAAACGTTACTCCAGGCGATTTGGAGAAAGTCTTCAATGACCACAAGATCTCCTTCAGTGGTCAGTTTCTGGTGAAATCGGGCTATGCCTTTGTGGATTGCCCTGATGAGCAATGGGCTATGAAAGCCATCGAAACTTTTTCTGGTAAGCAGATTATCTCTCTCTCGCTCTCTTCCCCTCCCCCCCCCCCCCTTCTTCCTTTCTGGTTTTGCACCAAATCTCTTAGTCTCTGCAAAATAATACCGATAAGGGAAAGGGGGGGGGCTCTGCTGTTCTAACCCCCCTCCCTTCTTTCTCACGGCTCCCCCAGTTCATCTCTGATGAACGCACCCACTCAGCCATGGCCCTCCTGTTTCGCCAGCGGGCCGGATCCCCTGGCGTTGCCCAGGGCCTTACACGGATCGCCTTGAAACAACCAAAATCACGAAACAGTCTCCTTCTCCCCCCCCCCTCACCCCACCCCCATCCAGCAAATCGGGTGGGTGCGACGAAGGCCACGCGGAGCCGGCACCAGCAAAGCCGCGCGTGGGGGAGCCGAGATCCCCGATTCCCACCCACCCCCCGACTAGCTTGGGAGACCGATTCTCCCCTCTGCTCCCCCCCTTTGCCTTCCACCTTCAGCCAGAGCACCCCGTATCCGGGCTGGGGGGGTCCCCCTGGATCCAGCCCCTCCCTCCAAGCAGCGCCAGGCCATTCGGGGTTCCCAGCAGCCTTCCCCTGTCCCCCCAGCTTGGCTCCCCACAAGGCGTGGGGGTCGTAATCCGTGTGTGTGTGTGGGTGGGGGGGGGTCCCATCTGCAGGAGAGGAGGGGGGCGTGGGACTTTAGCCATTTTGATTTGAACGTGGGGTTTCCTGGGGCATATGTGTTGTAGCGCGAAGGTCGCCATGCTGTGTTTCTCATAGAGAGAAACTACTAGGGAAGCAAATAATTTTTTTTTGCTGATGCCAGGATCGCTCAAACTCGGATCTTCCTTTTCTCCCCCTTCTCCCCCCCACCCCCAATAAATAAATCAGTTGCAAGGCAGATCTCCCCATTTTGAAGGGAGAAATCCCTTCATTTCATTGAGTAACATTTTATCTTTTCAGCCCTGGTGTGAAAAAACTCTGCCCCTGAGAGCCCTACACACAAAAAGAACGGAGCTTAACATTTAATTCCTTTTTCTTTCGCTGAAACAGACTTCTCTGTTCAAAACACAGCTCGGGGGGAGCAAAGGACTCAAATGTCCCCAAGCAGCATTGTCCAGGGAGCTACTGGCCAGTACCTCCCAATGCTCCCCAGCTTGAAACCAGTTTTGTATTTAATAAAGTGCCCTGGTAGAGGAATCAGAACATGCATTTGTGCTGTGTGGCCCATCGTCACTGGAATTAAAATGAAAAGGTTTAGGGGCAAGAATGTTACCCAAACCTTTCTGCATCCCACCCCTGCTCAGATTTTAAAAAAAAGACACATTTTGTTTTTAGGGAAAGTGGAGCTACATGGAAAACAGCTAGAGATTGAACATTCAGTACCCAAAAAGCAAAGGTAATCGTGTTCTAATTCCTCTTATTTTTCCCTGTTGGAAGGTTATAGCTAAACTAATTGGGGGGGGGGGTGTTTTGGGGGGGGGGGATTTATCATCACAATTATGGGCCTGTGAAATGAAATTGAAGAGGGGATTATTGGGTTTTAGAGCTGCCCAAAGCTAGGCATGAGTCAATTCTGATGATCAACTTTTACATTTTGTCTTTATTGTTTAAGTTACTTTGAAAGTAAGTTTAAAAAAAAAAACAAACCACCAGATACTAAATAGTGGTTTGGTGTACTGCTGAGATCTTGGTGAAGGCTCCCTGTTGTTTTGTTCACTTTGAAATGCCTTTTACACAGTTTTAAAATGTCTTACCTAATATTTTAAAAAAAGTTAAATTGGATTTTTTTTAAAAAATTGGGGCTTGTTTTCACATTTCATGCCAAGGCGTAGTTAAAATTAAGGAAATTGACCCAGCTTCTTGTGGAAAAGAACTCTCACTGAGCTATAATGATTAAATTTCCTCTATCTTTACTTTAAACATGAAAACGTGTCTCCCTTCTTTACAAGTATAATTTCTTCCACTAGATTTTTTTTCAGAAGTCTACAATTTTCTCCATGGTCTTGGCCTTTTGTTGTTGGGTGTTCACTTTGGGCTGACAATTTATTCTGGTTACCAGCAGATATTTTGCAGTTTAGGGCAGATCCAACATGAAGAAGAAGAAATATTTTCTAGAAAAGATACATTTCCTCTACCCCACAGGAAGCAGGCGAGTTGGCCCAAAATACAAATAGTCTACGTTGAATTCTAGCAGAATCTGTAATATGCTTGATCCACGTGACCAGGCAGTTACTTCAACAACAGAGCAGGAGGGAGGTGGCTTCTTAAAAGATTGTTTTAGCTTTTTTATGACTGAAAAAATATACTTGAAGACTCTAGTGGAATCAGTCTTACTAGCAAAGGGTAAGCCTTAATTTTTGCTTTCCCAGCTCTCTTTTTTTCCCCCCATTTGTTGGCCTTTTAAAATTACCCACCAATATGTCCATTGAATCCCAGAGACTGGAGGGCTGAAAGCAGGGTGTTCTATGGGTCAGTGAGACCCAGTAGGTTTAGCTCAAACCTCAAAACCGATCTAATCATTTAATGTAAAATATTTTAGCAGTAAGCCCCCAACGCATGCATTGATGATCAATATTGCTTATTACAGTGTTCAAAGACTTGGTTGTGGTGTAAAATTTCGATTGAATGAAATGTTGTTGGAAAGGCAATTACAATATGAGAGGTAACATTATAAAATCGAAAAAAAAGTCTGTTTTTTTTTTTCCGTAGCACTGCTAGAAAATCAATAGGTTGTGTGGAACACAGTAGACTTCAAGCTATTAGTTCACTTTCTCCCAACCCTTTTCAGACTTTATTAACAGTATCAAAGAACAGCTATACTCAGTAGGTTGTGTGGAACACAGTAGATTTCAAGATATTGCTTGGTTTGCTTTCTCCTAACCCTTTTCAGACTTTATTAATAATGTCAAAGAGCTATTCTTAAATGTAAACACAGTGTAATTCAAACAAATTGTGGCTTAAAGTTTATAATAAGAGGAATCAGACCTAAGATTAGTTAGCAATTTTTAGTGAGAAACAAGAGAAATAAAATTAATTACATATAGAATCTATATGCCATAGTGTGGTGGTTTTATATATACACACACATATATATGTGTTCACACATACACACACTGTCTGCTTTATTTAAAGCTACAGAAGCCATTTTTGATGTTGACGTTCTCCTTAAAGTGCTTAACTTCAAATAACTTTTATTAGTACAATATTGTGGTGGTGTTCAAGTTGGATATATTCTCCTATCACTTAACTATGGTTTGATAAAGTAACTTTGTCTCAATTTCCTAAGTCAGGCTTGTATTTCTGTTTTTTTTCTAAAAATGTTAGTAAACTTGGAAATTGTTAGACAAATATAATCTTTACTAGATGGTATACCATATTTTTTCTCTTTTTTAAATACAGAGTGATATTATGTTAGAGGTGGTGTTTCTATGTGAGTTTGTTCTTCTGGTGGTTTTGAGTTTGGATTTTCCAGTCTAAAGACATATAGAACAGAATTAGTTAATTAAGTAGGATAGGCAAGGATTCAATCAGATGTTCTCACTGTGATTTCTTAAAAATAAAATGAAATAAAACCTGACAAGGTTGTTAAGTACAGAAATTAAAAAAAAATAAAGTTACATTCACTCATTTACTTTTCTGAGAATTTTAAAAATAAAAGTTGATTTATGGATTGGATCTGTTTGATTAGAAATTAAAAATAATAATGCTCAGTAAGACTGAAGGATGTTTTTGGAAATGAATGTATTTGATTAAACTTCATATAGTGAATGCATCTTTCATGAGGGTTTCCTTTCTTCTTTAAAATGTTTCTTCTCTTCTCACTTCTAATATAAATATGAATTAAAATATGCAGAATAAACTAACAGTACACAAGAGAATTGTTGGTATGTATTTCTGCCCCCAAAATATAAGAGAAACACATTCATTTTGTTAATGCTGATAGGAAACCATTTTAAATAAATACCTTTAAAATATTAGGTTAAAAAGAAAGAAAACACTCTGATGCTAAGTATACAATGTCATTGTTTGGAGATTAATAAAACTTTCAGTTTTATAATATTAATCTTGCTTAGGTTAAAGTTTCTCTCATTGCTATTCTGTGACTTTACTGAGGAGGAGTTGGCAAAATTAGGAATTATGGTTTAAAAAGAAAACACAAAAAACCTGAAAAATTGTGTGTGTGTTGAAAGGCTTACTGAAGAAATGATCCCTTCAATAAATGAGTTTTTACCCCCAAACCCCTATAAGATTAAGAAATGTTTTAGGGGGGTAGATCTGTCTGAAACTGAAAAGACTTTAAGTGGATAGATTTGAAAAAAAGAATGAATGAATAAAGGGTGGGGGGGAGAAAGAAAGAATGAAAGAAGTGAATCCATCAAGCAAACATTCCAAATATGAGGAATGTGGAAGTGAGTAGCCCAGAGAGAATGAAACTTAGTAATTGGGGGAAATAGTGAATATGCCTGATAACAGCCAATACACGTAAAACTAAAAGGATTTGCACAGGTTATTTTTAAGCAAAGGCAACTTGTAAAGAACAGATACAGTTAGAAAAGTTTGTCCCCCCCAAACAGAAGAAGGAAATTTATTAATTACAAGCAGATATTTAATTGTCTGCTGCATTGCTCTGGATATAATGTAACAAGTTTGCTTGAGGGGGGATTGTACCTTTTTTTCCCAGTTTTTGTTTCAAGTTAATACCTGTGTAGAAATATGATTTTGTACATGCATAATCCCATTATGAGTGTGTTCATAATGAAATATTTTAGAACTTTGTTTAAACAGCAAGTGGCACCTTTTTCTTTTAACGTATTAGTTGACAAAAATTGCATCTTACTCGCTTCTGATTTCTTGGGTCTACAAAAAGTTCATAGAAAATCTAGATAGTTCTTTTTTTTTTTTGTTTTAATTTGGGAAAACTTTCTTGAATGTTGAGACAAATTAAATTTATAATCCATTCTTGAGGTTATTTACCTCCCGCAAATCAGAGATGGTTAACTTTTTAAAGGTTCTGCCTTTCCAGAGAAGTTAGCACCATTCTTGTTAAGAGCAGTTTCTGAAAGTTTAAATGCCTGAGATAAGGAAAAAAACATCCCTTTTAATATTCTAAACTTTTATTTAAGATCTCCTTTTTGGTTATCTTAATAGGTTCTCTTTGGACTTAGTACATTTAAATCAGTGATTATTAATACTGATTAATACACCCTCAATAGCTGTAGTAAATGAACACTGTTGGTGATTTCCAACCATGAAGGCTAGAAATAATTTGTCAGTTCCATGTTCTTCTGGAGTAAATTTGAAAAATTAGGTTGCAAGTTTTGATCACTTGAGATGTGCGCAATTTTAATATAACTGAAAATAAAAGATAATCTTAACAATTTACAGTTTGAAGCAATTGGCTCACCCCTTATTTTCCCAGTAAGCAAGTGTCTGTCAGAAGTTGCAACTTAATTGCAAACTTTCTAACCTCAGCTTTTGGACCAATGAAAAATGAAGACCTGTAGATGCCCTTTCTGAATCGGTTTCTCCAATAGAGATTGATGATACTTTTGTCTTTTAGATTAAAACCATTTAAAAATAAATAAATACGGTGTTTTTTTCTCCTTAAAAAAGTTACAGCTTTAACAATTTAGACACTTAAGAAGGCATCCGTCCCCCTTCCTCCCCCCAGATATAGAAATGTTAATGTTTTCCAGAATGTGCCACTAGGACCTAGGAAAGTTCAGAAAGCAGGAGAGGCTGTTGAAAAATAAGATTGAGTTAGTCCAGTGTTTGAAATTCCAGGCTGAAGAAACAGAAAGAATCCCCTTCTACCTCTAGTAGTAATTCACAGGTTTTCCTGACTTAATGAATGGAAGATACCTCACTCAGTGTCAGTGTGTAAAAGGTTTTCAGTCTCCATTAATGATGCCATTGTTTTTTTTAAACATCTCTCCCCCCTTCCCCCCCCTCCCGATTTTGTGGCAACTTGAGGGTTTCTTAGAGAGTAGATGTTGCTTTTGCAAACTAGAAAGTGTGGAAAAAAATGTTGATGATGAAGAAATGATGTGTGTAAAACTGTTTTGTGAATACCAAGGGATTCTTCAGCATGTTTCTCTTACTGTAGAGAGTAGGGCAGATGAATTGGGATGATGAATTCTTTAACAGTGACCAGAAAAACTTAAGCTTTACTGCACATGATTTCCTGAAAAACAAACCAACCAACCCAACAAAACACAAAACAAAACCTACCCAGAAAGTCGTTGATAAGTTGTTTTCTGATTTAGATAGGGTAATGTTTTCAAAAGGGTCTAAGGGCTTATCTACACTACTGGCCAGATCAATGGGTAGCGATCGATCCAGCGGGGGTCAATTTATCGTGACACGATAAATCAACCGCCAATCGCTCTAGCGTCGACTCCGGTACTCCACTTCAGCGAGACGACACCGTGGTAAGTAGATCTAAGTACATCAACTTCAGCTACGTTATTCACGTAGCTGAAGTTGAGTAACTTAGATCGATTTCCCCCCCCCGCCCCCCCGTAGTGACCAGCCTTGAGTGACTTAGAAGCTCACGTCTCATTTTCAAAAGTGTCTTAGACACTTGGGTACCTAAATCCAAGACTCATAAGTCACTTTTGAAACTGACATGAGCTCCTAAGTCACTTAGGACTTGTCTACACTTAAACCACTCAGCGCTTCAGTGTAGATGCTATCTGTGCCAATGGAAGGTTTCTCCCCCTCGCGTAGGTAATACATCTCCCCGAGAGGCAGTAGCTAGCTCAAATTTTTCTGTCCACCTACCACTGTCTGCACAGGGACTGAGGTGCATTTTCTACACTCCGGGCAATGTAATTATACCAACCTAATTGTCTAGTGTAGACCAGCCCTTAGGCACGTTTGAAAATTCTGCCCCTGTTGTCAATGTTCTGTCAGTCTTGTCCGTGAGCCTGCTTGTTCTTCTGAATTCTTATTCCACCTGCTTTTGGTTTGAAAACTGTGAATGAACAGGGACAGTCTTCCAGAAAGGAATGCTGATACTTTTAAAAAAAGGTACTTAACATGCAAAGTTTAAAAATGTTTAAAATAAAAAGGGAGAAGAGGAATATAGGATTTGCCACACTAGATAAGACCAGGGGTTCATCTAATCCAGGGTCTTGTCTCCAGTAGTAGTTAGTACTAGCTGTTTCAGGGGATGTTGTAGGAAACCTTGCAGAAGGCAGTTGTGGACTAGTCTGTTTAGGGAAAGTTTCTTCCTAATTGTATCAGTCAGAGGTTGGATGACGCCCCGAAGCTTGAGCGTTTATATAAAATCCAAACTTTTTTTTTTTTCATTCTTGCTACAATTCTGGGTGTTCTTGTTATCCTGAGAAGTCTCCGGGTCTCTTGGGAATCCAGCTAGGAAAACATTTTTAGGATTTAATTATAGCTGCTTGTTTTACTCTACAAGTTCCAAAGTGTAGCTGCCGTAATGCAGGCTGCAGGAGGCGTATATCCCTTGTTACCAGACTGAATGTTGCTGGAAAGTATTTCTGAAATGCCTTAGAATAAGAGTTCAGACAGAGAACACTGGAAGAGAGAGAACTCGCCATGTGTTATATTCATTGATAAGATGATCAGCTGCGATGGACTTTTAGAGTAGCTAGTCGACCCTCATTCACTTTTCAGCAGAATTCTTCCAATTTCTATCAGTCCAAGCTTTGAAACTGAATATTTATAGGGGTGAAAGAATGGAAAACATCTAAAACTCCTCCAGCCAAACAGACTCTCCTCTACACTTTCCTGGTGACGGGGTCCGTGTGAAATTTGAGGGCTTGCTTACGTGAGAAAGTTAATTTAAAGTGCGACTTTGAAGGGATTTAGTTAAAACCAGTGCAAACTCTTATTTTGATTGAAAACTGGCTTAATGCAGTTCAGTTTAGACCAATTCCTAATCAGTTGAAGATCAATTACTATATGCTATTCTTAGGTGGCTACACTACAAAGTTCAGTTGGCTTACCTACATTGCTCAGGGCTGTGACACATTTCATGGCCCATGCAACGTAATTCAGCCAACCTAAGCCGTGGCGTAGACTTCTTTAGGTCAACGGATCAGGGGGTCGCCGTGTTTGTCTGTATCCACAAAAACAACGAGGAGTCCGGTGGCCTTAAAGACCAGATTTATTTGGGCATGAGCTTTCGTGAGTAAAAAACCCACTTCTTCTGAAGACAAATCTGTTCGTCTTTAAGGTGCCACCGGACTCCTCGTTGGGTTTTTTTTTAGGTCAACGGAATAATTCGTATGTTGCAGCTGTGCTGCCGGAGTGGTTTAAATGTAGCCTAAATGAAATGAGCAGTTTTCTTGCACAGAGAAGGCCAGGGATAGAGAAGGCCCACAGTATTCTGGTTTGCATCCAGCAAAGCACGTGTTTAAGCAGTGACTAGTTCCATTGACTTAATTGGACTGTTCGTTTGCTTCAAGCTAAGCACTTACTTGCTGCGTTTTGGATCGGGGCCAGGCTGCTTAGGGCCCCCGGTAGGCTCATTTAGTTCATCTCCCTTCCCCCACCTCCCCACAGGGGGCAATGCAGAATTGTTCCCTACAGTCTGTTTGCTGGGGCTTTGTCCAGCCTAGTTTTAAAGTGTCTCAAACAATGGGGCACTTTCTCAGTTTATTGTGGGGGGGGATTTTCAAAAGGCACAAAGAGAAGCTGGGTCTCCGACTCTCCGTGGGAGTTAAGCACGTTTGAAAATCTTACCCGGAGTGCCCAAGTCACTTAGGAGCCTAAGTGCCCTTTTCAAATGTGACTCAGGCACTTAGGCGCCTAAATCTTGTTGAAAGGCTAAGGGGTTTAGGCTCTTAAGTGTTTATCCCCGTTGAAAAATAAGACGCAGGCTCCTAAGTCACTTAGGTGCTTTTGACATTTCCACCCCTAACTCTTATTTGTGCCTGTAGCCTCTGCCGCTCCTGCTTTTGCAGTTGCCCTGAATTGTCCCCTTTCCAGCTTGCTTTCCAGCCCCCCCCCCCCCGGGGGGGGGGTTTCCCCAACAGGCCTTGCACTCATATCTGAACAGTGGAAGACATTTTATTGAGCGTCTTGACGGAGCCTAGTGAAGAGGTGGGGGAGGGGCACAGATAGGAGGACTACAGCAGCGGAGATGGGTAGCAGGCACAGGTATATATAATGTTACCGTTTGCTAGCCCTAATCCTGAGATGAGGGCAGCTAGGAGCAAGCATGCTGCTGGTGGGCTGGTTCAGCTCGCGGCGCATCCTTAATTCGTGTCCGGCCTCCTCTCCGAAAGGGCAGCTCCAGAGGGGGCGTCCAAGCTGGTCTCCGAAAAACCAAGCCAAACCCCAACCCTCACAAGAGTGCTCCTGATTCTGTAGGAAATGGGTCATTTATTTTATTGTGACTGACCCTGGTGAGCCATGACATGGTTGGAGCTGAAATTTCACACTTTTCTGGCTGCTGGAGGGGTGACCATCAACACACATGAAGGTGATTAAAAAAGTCAGACACCGGGGTGGGTTTTTTGTTTTTGTTTTTTTAATAGAGCAATCCACACACACACACACACACGTTTGACACACTAACATATAACAAGGGAGCCACTCAGCTCTGGCGAAACTCCACGCCTGGTGTAGCGAGATGCAAGTCCTGAGTCGGTTTGGTGTATTGTAAGGTGTAAACAGCACTTCAGATTAGAATTCAATTCAGCTGTGCAAAAAAAAAAAAAAGGGGGGGGGGTTTGCTCTGAAGAGGAGCTTGCTATATTTCATTTTATAAAGTCAATTGCATAGATCCTATGGTTTTGGGCTCCATTAATAGACCTCAAGGTAGACAAGAAAATAATGATTGAGAGTCACATTTTTTTAAGAACCGGGGCTAGATTTTTCACCTCTCATTTAAGCATCTAACTAGAAGCCACCTTTTCAAAAATGTTCAGCACCCAGGGTGGCGAGCGCTCAAGAAAATCTTGCCCTCCGTGGCCCAGAGATGCTCCCCAGGAGGCATTGAAAAGACTTGGAGAGTTCCTTTGAAGTCTTCCCAGCTCCGCTGTTGTGATGAGCTTGGGATGTTGTGGAAGAGTGAGGGAATTTAGCCTGCCAACCCTAGGGATGCACAAGATCTGTGGCCACAGACCCTCCCTACAAGTCCCAGGGAGGTTTAGCTCCTCCATTCTGCCTCTTGCTTTCTTTTAAAACAGACGCCCCTTTTCTCCCCTCAAGAAGGGGGCAACGCTGACACCGGAGCCTTGAATTAATACCGCTCCAGGCTGCATTCCTTTAGACACACGTGTGTGGGGGGGTGGGGTGGGGGGTATTGGATGATGACTCTTCCATCATCTTCATGAGGCACCTACTGCAGAGGTGCTTTCACAGGGTCTGGAGAAGGGGGCGGAGCATTTGCAGCCCCCCCTCTCCCCTTTCTAAAACCAGGAAGGTCTAAAATGAATAACAAGCTGTTTTCAAACCTGGAGAGGGGCAAGTGAAGTAGCTTACTCCATCAAGCCTAGTGCGCGGCCACAGTTCCTGTAAACCAGCCTCGTTCCTTTACACGTGGACTTAAAAACTTAAAAACCAGGCAGTGTACATGGCACTTGTACACAGCGTCTTATTTTCCGTTCCAAGCCAAGTTTTCCTGTCTGCATCCGTTCCCTAAAGCTCTTCTCCCCCCTTCCTCTCCCCCACACATATGGAACATTGGGTGTGCTCTTCGAGTCTTCTTGGTCGAGCCGTTTAAAAGACTACTTCTTTTATCAGAGCCAAATAACTGTTTTAAATGGTTAATACAATTGTTTTTTCTGGAATTGTCTCTCGAGACTTCCAGTTCAGTTGCTTTTGCTAAGAGCTTGTCAGACTTTTTGGAAACTCGCAGGATAAAAACTCCTTCGAGATACAGTTTTTTGGGGTACAAAGTTATTTCATATCAGGTTTGCGTGGGTGGGGGGAAGTGAATGATGGGTGGGTGGGGGGAAGTGAATGATAATCCGACTAAGTCCCATGTGCCAGAGAAGATCCGTGGAGGCAGAAGTTCCATAATCAGGCAAAATGCCCACTCGCTTGTTAGCTTTGCATGACTAAAGGCTCCAGGATCAGGTCCTTTGGCTACATTAACTGTAAAAACCAACCCTTAAATAAACCAAGCCCTCATATTCGTGCCCAGTTAAAGTTGCATGCTGAGCCACACGATGTCAGCAAATGCGAAAGCCAGTGCAGCAGTGATGGGGCCCCGATTCTGATATTACCCCAGTGGAACGCTGTTGATTTCAGGGCCGACGTAGCCTTGATTTACGTTGGGGCAAGTGAGAGCCGAATCAGGCCCTATGTAATGTTTTTTGGAATGCACGTTTTACAGCAGAAATATTTTACGTACACCTCTCTCTCTGCCTCCACATCCCGGGCTATGCATTTTCTGACCTCTAGTGTCTCAGGGCCCAATTCAGGAAGGTATTTAAGCACGTGCTTCAGGCCACGTCTGGGCTCCAGACTTCTGCCCCAGCATAGCTGTGTTGGGAAGGGGTGGGCAAAGATGGGATCCCTGACCATAGCTGTACCAGCAAAAGCCCCTTGAGTAGACAGTTCCACCAGCAAACCTATGCTTTAGGGGTATAGCTTGTTCCTCTCACGATGGTGGAATAAGTTAAATTGGTAAAAGTCAGCATTGCCAGTATAAAAGCAATCACACTACGGACCCCTTTACCAGCGCGATATGCCGGTGTAGCTATACTGGCAAAGTATAGAATATACTGGCTCCTAGTGCAGACGTGGCCTCATTTTAAGCATGTGGTTGCTCCAGCTGAAGTTAACAGGGCTATTCACAAGCTAAAACGAGGCATGTGCTTAAACCGGGGTGGGCAAACTACGGCCCGCGGGCTGGAGCCGTTTTAAGCCGGCCCGTGAGCTCCCGCTGCAGAGCGGGGTGTGGGGCATGCCCCGCTCCAGTTGGGGCGCAGGGTCGGGGGCCGCAACAAGTGGCTTCCAGAAGCCGCGGCATGGCCCCCTCCGGCTCCTACATGCTCCAGTGGCCCCCTCTAGTGGTCCAATGGGAGCTGCGGGACGGTGCCTGCAGACGGGGCAGCGTGCAGAGCCGCCTGGCTGCGCCTCCGCTTAGGAGCCAGAGAAGGGACATGCCGCCGCTTCCAGGAGCTGCTTGAGGTAAGCGCCACTCGCAGCCTGCAGCCCTGAGCCTCTCCCCATGCCCCAACCCCCTGCCCCAGCCCTCATCCCCCTCCCGCTCTCCAAACCCCTCAATTCCAGCACAGAGCACCCTCCTACACCCCAAACTCCTCATCCCCAGAGCCTGCACGCCCAACCAGAGCCCTCACCCCCTCCCGCACCCCAACCCCAATTTTGTGAGCGTTCATGGCCCGCCCTACAATTTCTTTTCCCCGATGTGGCCCTCAGGCCAAACAGTTGGCCCACCCCTGGCTTAAACACTCTGCTGAATCTCAGCCTAGATGTAACACCTTATGTGAAGACCATTGTTGAGTATTTCATTGCGGCGGAACAAGTAACTCAACAAATGTATCTGACAAATGTAGCCTCTCTCCTTGCTTATGGCGCAGACATGAAAAGTTAATGATTTCCTTTCATTAAATGCTTATTTGAGAGTGATGAATTTGCGTGTATGTTTTTACGCCATGGATTGATCAGACAGTTCTCTTTGGTTATCCTTTATGGGTCAGATAAGCCACCCAGGACTGTTTCTGCCCCCCTGGCCAGGAGGAGTGTGCAGGCAGGTGAGACTTTTACATCGGGTTTTCCTGACTACTTGCGGATGTAACTTTGAAATCTCCTTTCTGCAAACGTCCATGCCAACGAAATGCGATCACGTGAATGTTCACGGAAAGCAGACGGGAAAGGCGAGGAGGACGAGCTCGGCTGAAGGGAATGAATTTAAAAATCGGAGCAAATATTCAGACAATTTGTGCAGGATGTGCCTAATTTTGCATTAAAAAAAAAAATGCTGTCTGTATTTTAGTGTCAGCATTTCCCAGGCCCTACTTAGACACTTGCCTTTATACCTCATTAAGGTGAACAGGCAGGGAGTGTGGGAAAAGTGCCAGCTTCGCTGCTGGATGAATGGAAATGATTTTCCTGGGCCTCGTCTATACTATAGATTTTTTTTTTAACTGTTTTTATATAATGGCTTCTACCCCTAGTTCATCTCCAGTGCAAGACTACAAGAGACTGGGGGACATTTTAACCACTGTGTCATTTAGCCCTATTACAAGCCAGTTTAGACAATGCAGGGCCTAGAGCGCCAGCATCTGGTCTGCGCTAGTTATGACAGGTGGGGACTAAACCACAAATAGCAAGGAGGGGAAATTTTAGGGGGGAAAACGTCTGTAATCCATACCCGCGTTGTTAGTTTGCATCGTGGTGGCTGCCTGTTCCCAAAAGAAGAGGCTATAACTAAATATATGTCAGATTTGTAGAATATTTTACAATGGCGCCTTCGGAGAGGATAAGTGCCACAGCTCCAATCCTGAAATTTGTTGAATTACATATTATTATTAATTAATTAATTGTACTGCTGTGGTGTCTAAGAACCCCAGTCACCGACCAGGACCACATTGTGCTTGGTGCTGTACAAACGCAGAACAAAAGATGCTCCGTGCCTCAAAGAGTTTACAATCGAAGTAATGTCAGCTACTGCATCCGTGCAAAACAAGTTGCAGCATCTGTGTAAGACTAGCAACTTCCCCCTCGGCTCCCATTCCTATGATGATCACACCTTTCCTGATGTTAAAGCACTAAAGGTTTGTACCGGGGGGGTAAATATTTAATTGTCCCAACAGCAGAACCTGTCCCTGCCAGAGCCTCTTGGTCAGGTCAGACCAGAAGAATGTGTAGTGATGTCACAGATTGGGTGGGGCTACATTAGATTCTAATGAATCTTAATAGATGCCTACTGAGCATGCTCAGACTAGAGCTGGTCCAAAAATGGCTCAGAGAAATCGTCAACATACTTTTCCCTTTTTTTTTTTGGGGGGGGGGGGGTTTTGACATTTTTTTAAAAATTGCCCAATTCTACTTATAACTTTTTATTTTCCCCTTCAGAATAAGCAATTCAGTAATCCACAATGAGGATTTGCAACGCCAAGTTTCCCACTTCAGCCATCAAAGAAAAGTGTAGTTAATATTTATGTCGCATCTCTGAGTGCACAGACCTTGTGACAAGCCAGACAAAAAATCCCATATCAGTGCAATTTGTGAACAAGCAAACAAACAAACGAAAAATAATAATCACCGATTCAGGGCTTTATTTTAAATTGCATAATATGTATGCTTTTTAAAGCAAGCCTCTGTGATAAGTGTCTGTTCACCCAACCTCCAGAAAATCTTGTCCACAATTTCTCAGAAAGTTGGATCAGACACTTATCAAAGAGGCTTGCTTTAAAAAAACATAAATATTATGCAAATTAAAAAAAGAGACTGATTCTATTTGCCCATTGCATCCAGGTAAGACCATTTTCATAACCTGTCTCCTTACAACTCTCTCTCTCCAGCTGCGGAAAGGTAGAGTATATATACTCCTCCTTGTTTCCCAGCATGCCTTGCCCCGCAGCCTGGGACTACAATATGGCTATCAGGAGGGACTCCATTTCCCAGCAACCCTTTCCCTGTGGTTCTTAAAGGGCCCAGCTGGGCTAGGGTTGTCCCTCCATATTGATGAAACCCCAGTCTGTGGTCCTCAAACTAAACTCAGCAGCATGGTCTCTTTTTAAACAAATCCTAAACTCCTTCCCTGACACCACTCCTTCCTCTTCAGTGGCTGTATTTCCTGTCTCACAGGAGGGAATTGGCTGGGGAATTTTATGTTGAATAGAGCTTTTTTGTTGCTGTTAGGAAGGAAGTCGGGGTCTTTTTTTTTTTTTTTTTTTTGAGAGGGGTGGTGGAAATGATGGTATACTTCTCAAATCATTAGTGTCTTTGTCTAACTTAAAATTAAAGCTGGTTTTAATTGTTTAATTGAAACTTTTTTTTATTAGAATGACTTTTTGACCAAAATGAAAACGTTTGTGGAAGATTTTAGTTTTGGTTGAAATTTTTCGTGTTTTCAAATGAAAAAATGAACACCGTGGGTTTTTGGATTTTTTTAATGGTTTTGAGATTTTTTTGGTTTTGTGTTCATTTCACCAGAGCTGTCGTAAAAATGCTGTGCAATTCCCCCTAAAAAATTTCAAATGAAATGCAAATTTTTCCTTTCATTTGAAAATGTTTATCTTGACCCCTCCTCCCCCCATCTCCCTTTCACCTCCCACCTCTTTTCCAGTGGAGGGGGAAAAGGAGAAAAGGTGGGATGGAGGGAATGAAAATTTTCAGATGAAATGAAAAATGTGATTCCATATGAAATGTTTAGTGGAAAATACCTCGCTTAATATTCAACTAGCTCAGGTTAAAATAGATACTTCTCAGAGACACGAGATGGAGTCAGTCCCCAGATTTTGGCTCAAACTTTCATGGTTCACACACACACACACACACACTTCCAACAATTTGAGCCTGAATCTTGGGAAAGGCATCTGGAGACAGCACAACCCACGTTGTAATTTCTGGCTTTTCAATAGTCTCATTGATTCCCTTTCCAATTTCACTGTGTCTCCCGGGATTTGGCTACATGCAATCATTATGCTAGTTTAACTTAAATTGGTTGAAAAAATGATGTAGTTAAAGTGGTGCAAAACCCTGTGTGGACACTCTTATATTGATTTTAAACTGGTTATATGGGATTAATTTGCACCTGCGAATTTACCTCTGCAAGCTGAACTGATCTAAGCCAGGTTTAAGAGTAACCCCATACAAAATCGTACCCGTTTCACGAAATTACAATAAAATCACAACTGTATTTAAGCTGGTGCAAATAAACGTTTCCACTCTCAGACCTGGTCTACACTGGGTGGGTGGGGAGGGGGATCGATCTAAGATACACAACTTCAGCTACGAGAATAGCATAGCTGAAGTCGACATATCTTAGATCAAATTAAAATTACTTACTTGGCGTCCTCGCGATACTGGATCGACGGCCGCGGCTCCCCCCGTTGACTTTGCTTCCGCCTCTCGCCGAGCTGAAGTTCGGCAGTCGACGGGAGAGTGGTCGGGGATCGATTTATCGCGTCTACACTACACGCAATAAATCAATCCCTGATAGATCGATCACTACCCGCCGATCCGGTGGGTAGTGTAGACGTACCCTCACAGCTTTCATAAATGTTCTGCTCCATCTTTCATCCACCTCCCAACGTACATGTGGATCAAGAGAACCTCAAAAGGTATCAAGAGTCTAGAATCGTTTTGCTTTTTCCCTGCTCCTGAAGTTTCCATTTCTAGTCATCTAGCTTGTGAACCTTGGAGCTATTTTCATACATATCAGTCCGCCCTGGCATGAAATGTGGCCCTAAATACTACAGTAGATGGTGCATATGGATGATAGGGTGAATTTAGTAGTCCAGTAATAGTAGTCCATTTTGTCCTTGATCTAATATTGCCACCAAGGGGACCCAGTTAGTGCCAGTTGAGGTGGCAGATCTGTAGTGGTTATTGGTGGCCGGGTGGAGACCTACCAACTTATTTCACATGGGCCACTGAACAGCCATTAGATGGTAGCAACTTTTGGTCCTTACTGTACTGTACCGAACCCCATTTCAGTTGTGGGGTTAGGATATTGGTGGTAGTTGTACAAATAGTTGAGCTGGGGCTGCAGTTCCTGGCTTCGGCACGTGGAGAACTACAGAAAGAGCTTTTCAATATGTGGCAGGTTGCCAGCAAATTAGAATTGGCCAATAATGCAAAATGGACACATTGTTTAAAACCCATTTATCTTCCCTCCTATTACTTATTGTTAAATTGGCCCTGTCCACAGATACTTGATGTATTGACTTTGGCAGTAACTGTAGGCAAGATTAATAGATAGAGTTCCTCTCTGGGCAAGTGCGGGATAAACTTTCCAGTTTGAGGAGTCATGGGATTTCTTGCACTTTTGGATCATCTGGTATTGACCATAGTCAGGGACTAGACATTGAGTTAGATGGACCACAGATCTGGGGTGGCAATTCTGATGAGATACATTGATATATTGCACCTTTCATCCCAGGATCCCTACCTGCTTTACAAATGCTAGTGCATTTAGTCTGGCAACCATCTGTGAGGTAAGAAAATATTTTTATCCCCATTTTACAGATGGGGGAAACTGAGGCAAGTGACGTGACTGCCTAGCAGAGCTGGGATTAGAACCCAGATCATGCTTTGTCTTCTAGCCACCAGAGGGCGCCTTTCCTTCTGAATTCACCTTTGGAATGGGTAAGAAAAAAGGGAATAATTTAGGCTGCGATTTTCCAAGGGGACCTAAAGGACGATGCGATTTGGATACCTGAACCTCTTCATCCCTTTGGAAAATCTGAGGGTCGGTCTACCCTAGAAAGTTAGGTTGACCCAGCTGTGTCGCTCAGGAGTGTGAAAAGTTCACACCCCTGAGAAACCTAATTAAGGTGACCCAAGCCCTGCTATAGACAGAGCTAGATCAAAGGAAGATTTGCTCCATTGACCTAGCCACCATCTCTCCGGGCAGATGGATTTATTGCAGGGATGGAAGAACTCCATTTCTAATGGAGACATACCCAGAGCCTTATATCTACCGCTAGACGGGATTCTCTCTAGCCACAGATCGGTTATCACCAATCCAAGCACAGATGCCACTTGCCTATCCTTTACCAAGCTGATTGATGAACAAACTTAACGCTATTGTGCTTGCCTCTCAAAAATAACTACGGGCTTGGGCAAATAGAATTGTGTGTGTCTGTCTGTGTCTCCCGCACACACAAACACGAGTGTATGATTCTCTGAGACACCCCAAGGTTGTGACTGCAGCAAGGTTTGAGCCAGAATCTTCACACCTTTGTTGATCTTGCACATCCTGATCTCCTCAGCACGCGTTTCCTAGACCTCATCTTCTCTGCACCAGTGACTCTCCAAGGAATTGGTCCTATTTTCTTTCTGCTTTTTCTTCTATTTTAATCTAGTGACTCTCTATATTTTTACAGATTTCTTCCTCGGTGGTAACTCCCGCAACCTCCTCTTTCTTTTATCCCACCCCTACATCGCTCTCTTCAGCTGCCCCATGGTTCTGGTTCCCCAGTTACATGTGCTCAACTGGGAATATTCTCTTTCTTTTGTTGGCTCACCGAGTCTACCACAAAGGTTCACAACCTTGGGTCTAATGGCCCAACAGAGGCGCTTAGCGTGTGCGGGTTTGCAGAGGTAACCCAAAGGGGCTACTCGACTAGCAGGTTAGATTTCTGACCAATAACTCACTGCAGCTCTCATGGGAAGAAAAGCAAGGAGCAAAATTCTTGCAATACACTTGTCTGGCCTATTGCAGCTCAAAAAAAAAATGCTCGTAGAAGGAGACATCTGTGACAAGGGACAAATATTTATCCAGTAATTTGAATAAACTCATTGTATGGCTGGGTTCAAATATAACTCCTGAGCCTAGGAAGATAATTCTGATCTTGAGCACTTGTGTCTTTTTTCCTCCCCCTGGTCCCTTCTATTAAGCAAGGGGCAGAAAAGTCACTGCTCTCACCAGTGATCAGCCCGTGAGCCCAGCCTCTTGTTAAAATGTCAAACAAGCATCTTTGTGCTTTCCGCCAAGCCGTCCGACAGGCTTGGGAGGTGCTCCCCAGGAATCTCTGTGAAACTGATTGTCTTCCTTCCAAACCCTCCTGAAAACTCTCCTGTTCCATGATGCCTACAAAAAATGTGACCGCATTTAGGCTGCTGGTATGCTGTGACCACTGCCGCTCTTGCTGACCAACGTTGTTGCATTGTTTCCTTGCACCTCCCTTGTCTGTCTGTAGCCATCTGTTGTCTCTTGCCTTATACTTAGGTTGTGCGCTCTGTGGGACAGGGCCCATCTTTTTGTTCTGTGTTTGTACTGCGTCCAGGAGAATGGTTCATAACTAGGGTTTCTAGTGCAGTGGTAATACAGAAAAATAACAACAAAATTAGGGTTTCCCAAAAATTTGAAAGTCAAGTCCCATTTCAGAAAACTGAAATCAACTCTGTTCATAGAATCATAGACTATCAGGGTTGGAAGGGACCTCAGGAGGTCATCTAGTCCAACCCACTGCTCAAAGCAGGACCAATCCCCAACTAAATCATCCCAGCCAGGGCTTTGTCAAGACGGGCCTTAAAAACCTCTAAGGAAGGAGATTCCATCACCTCCCTAGGTAACCCATTCCAGTGCTTCACCACGCTCCTAGTGAAAAAGTTTTTCCTAATATCCAACCTAAACCTCCCCCACTGCAAGTCATCTGCTACCACTGAGGACAATCTAGATCCATCCTCTTTGGAACCCCCTTTCAGGTAGTTGAAAGCAGCTATCAAATCCCCCCTCATTCTTCTCTTCTGCAGACTAAACAATCCCAGTTCCCTCAGCCTCTCCTCATAAGTCATGTGCTCCAGCCCCCTAATCATTTTTGTTGCCCTCCGTAGGGCTCTTTCCAATTTTTCCACATCCTTCTTGTAGTGTGGGGCCCCAAACTGGACATTGTTCCCTGTCTGCCCTGCAATTCTGCTGCTAAAAGCCTACACATCTTTTTAATTGATATATCTTCTGCATGCCCCCTCCCTGCTGCTATCCCTTTTGGGAAATGCTAGTACAGATCTCCATAATATGATACTTCCTCTCTCACATGCTTCGGTGAGCAGTGAAATAGGTAGCAATGCTGACATTTCAAATATATTGTCACTGGCGCTGAGTTAGCCCTCGTTGAAATGAATGGGGCCATTCAAACCTCAGAGCTATTGTTTCAGGCTCTCAGCAAACTCAGGCAGGCTCTCGGCATGGGTTGCGCTTTCTGCATGGGTTACGTATGCTCACTTCATGTTTTGAAGGTTTTCTTCACAACCATAATAGCTAGAGACTTACTGTTCAAAAGGGGGAAAAGAAGTGAAGTGAAATGAAATGAAAGCTGAGATTCTGGAGGACAATGAAGTTGTCTGTCCGTGCCACAGGACTATTTCCTTGTGCCCCCTAGGTCACATGGCCCACACTTTAGGAAGTATTGACTTAAACATAGAATTTAGAAACTTTGGTTATTCAGTAGCATCACCTGGTGAAGCTTGGAACATCTGCTTTGTCGTGTCTCGCTAATCTGTAAATTTTTCCAGGCAGGATCTTGCATTCTTATATGGTCTGTGAAGTGCATAGCGTATTTTGCTTAATTAAAAAATAAGAATGCCAGAAAGAGAAATCGCATATTAGTCCATAGTGCAAAGTGGAAGATATACAGAATTCTGGAGAAAAGGCATAAGGATTTAATAAAATTTACATGGGATTTTGTCCAAGCAGGGGAATGGGACATCAGGACTCCTGGGTTCAAATCCTAGCAATGCCACTGACTTTGAGTGACATACACAAAGGCACACGTCTGTCTGTGCCTCAGTTTCTCTCTCTCTGAAGTGGCTATAATAATATGTTCCTATCTTTACAGAGTTGTTGACAACTTGAAATCTGTTCATATTATAAAAAGGAACAAGTTAAAAGTAGTTTCAGCTTCTACACCTGTCTGACTCACCCGGCCAATGTTTGTGGCTTAACAACCACATTTTCCTATTTAGAAAAATGTTGAAAATATTTTAAATTTTTTCTTAAAAATAAGTTAAGTGTGAGATTATAAACTCTTTGGAGTGGGAACTGTTGTCTTGTTCTGTTTGTACAGCCCCTAGCGTAATGGGAACCTGCTCCATGACTGGCGCTCCTAAGTGCTATGGTAATACAAATAATAAATAATGTGTGTGTAGACTGGGCCACAATTAAGTTTTGTAGCATAGACCTGGTCTGGAACCCTAAGACCCTAATGTTACACATGTATAGACCATGGTTCCCTTAACACAGTTTGACGTGATCTAAAACCAACTGTGTGATAACCTAGGTCTAGGTAAACTTGCTCTTGCCTCAGTGTGGACTAGATCAGTGCTTCTCAACCTGTGGTCCACAGACCCCTGGGGGTCCTCAGACTATGCCTAAGATTTCCAAAGGGGTCCGCACCTCCATTCCAAATTTTGTAGGGGTCCGCAAATGAAAAAAACACTGTACTGTACTAGATGACCTCTCTCAGTCCCTTTCAGCCCTACATTTCTATGATTCTAGAACAACATGGCCTGGTTGCACCTGTGTTGTAACTGGATTTCTTAACAGTTGTAACTGCAATGTAGACAAAGAACTAGATAAGTTCATGAAGGATAGGTCCCTCAATGGCTATTGGCCAGGAAGGGCAGGAATGATGTCCCTAGCCTCTGTTTGCCAGAAGCTGGGAATGGGCGACGGGACGGATCACTTGACGATTACCTGTTCTGTTCATTCCCTCTGAAGCGCCTGGCATTGGCCACTGTCAGAAGACAGGACACTGGGCTAGATAGACCTTTGGTCTGACCCAATCTGGCCTTTCTTATGTTCTAAAGGCTCTGGCTGGCTAGCCCCACCCTCTTCCTCTTGTTCTCTTTCCCCGTCTGTTTCTCCAGCCCAATTCTCTCCTCTGTATCTCCTTCCCCCCTCTCCCTATCTCTCCCCACCCCCAAGCCTGCTCCACGTTCCACCCTTTTCTCTCTCAGCTTCTCCCAGCTCATTCTGTATTTTCCACCTTTCCTCCTGACCAAAGATAGGAAGCAACCAGGGCTTTAATGCAGTGGCTTGTGGCCCTATGGAGCGGGTTCTCGGCCTTGCCCTTCAGCTGCATGCTCATAAATACTTCCCAGGCGTCTGTCAACGGAGGACAGTTCTACTGGAGGTTGGGATTGCAGGGCAACAGCCGTGGATGATCGTGTGATCATTTGTGGGGAGTGGACAGAGCTATTCCTCCCATGGGACAGACGAAAGCACCTGTTATGCCCAAGGCTTCTTCCCAGGGTCAGCAGAACAGCTGATAAACTTAAAGGGGGAGAAGACGGTTGACGTCGGAGTATCAAGGAGAAGTTTAAGAGCCTGATCCTGTTCCCGTTAAAGTTTATGGAAATTTTGCCTTTGACTTAAGTGGGAATAGGAGCAGGGGCAGGCCTTATGGGCCAGACAGTCGAAGGAGTTTGGAGCTGGGCTTTCAAGTGTTCAGCTCGCACCGTCAGGGCCAGATTCTCCTCAGGACTCAGCTCCCATGTAAGTGCCTAAACGCAAGCCAGAAAATCAGCAACCGGCAGCTTCCATCTTTTCTTTTTTAAAGAGCTCAGCATCCCACACGTCGATTCCCCCCTGAAAATCCAGCTGGGGCCTAAACAGAAACCCAAGTTCCCTTCAAAATCTGACCCCATGTGTTCACTTCCTGCTTGTTCACCGAAGCGGTGGATGGAAGATGCTAATTTATACCCATAGGGCACAATAAAAATAATATTGAATTAATTCATCATTTGTTCTCATAGCAGCTCCCATCCAAAGATTTCAGAGCCCATTCCAAAGGTGTGTAGTGTCTTATTGTCCCTGTCTTATAGACAGGAAGCTTGCCACAGCCATAGCGTACCCCGTGCGTCTCTTTGTCTCCCTCTAGAGGCTAGATTGACATAGAGAGGTTTACGAGTCTGCTATTGCCTCCAAACTTATGGAGGTGGTCCTTTAGCTCAAGCAGGCTAGAGACACCTGCTTATATACCTAGAGGTGCTGGGTTCGATCCCTGCAGACAACCCCAGGCAAGGGGTGTCGTTCCAGTTTCAGTGGTGGAAAATGTTAAGAGTGGAATTGTATAGTGTGGACAAGGCCTGAACCTTGCATCCCTTCTACTATCACAGAGAGGCTAGAGGAAGATAATAGTGAGGAGCCAGAGTAGGCCCCAGAGTGTCAATCAAGATAATTTAGTTCTATTTCCATCTGTGGCACCGACCTTGGGCAAGTCACTTCCCTGCTCTGTGCCTCAGTTTCCCCATCGGTCAGTTGGGGATGATGTCACCTTTGTGCAGCACTTTGAGACGCCTGGATGAAAAAGCACAAAAGATTGTTGTTCTCTCACGCATGATTTAATTCTAGCTGGGAATGGGCGACAGGGGATGGATCATTTGATGGTTACCTGTTCTGTTCATTCCCTCTGGGGCACCTGGCATTGATCACTGTCAGAAGACAGGACACTGGGCTAGATGGACCATTGGTCTGACCCAGTGTGGCCATTCTTATGTTCTTAAGTGTCAGTGGGACTGGGGGGACATTGCACCTATTATGCTCCTGGCAGAAAACCAGAAGACTTAAAAGATGATGACAAATTTATTTCTGTGTTCATTTGTGTCAAGAGAAACTTCTCCCTCACCCCTTGTGGAAAGTTTCAGACTTCCGGAGGGCTGTGTTGAGGAAAGTGGGCGTGATTTTCATTTAAATCAAAGAAGGGAGCAAATAAAAGATAGGTTTCATCTCTTTGTCATTTGTTCGTTGTGGGCTTGACCACTGTAACCAGTGTTCAGCTATGGCACAGAATGGCCCCATAGCACTGGGTGGTCTGGACTTCCATTCTGTTTCCAGCTTGGCCGTAGGCAAATCACGACACTCTCTGCCTCAGTTTCCCCAGCTGCAATATGAGACTGCTCATACCATTGTAAAGTGCCTGGAGGTCTATGGATGAAAGTGTCTTGTGTAGGCGCATAAATATCCCTTATCACCCGTGCACCATCTAAATGCGAGATGAACCTTTGGATTCAGACCTAAGTTCTCTCAAAGGCTGAGGGGGCTGGGATCTGGGGTGTTGGTTTGGCACCATCCTTAGTTGGTTTCTAGAACCAAAGTCCTCCAGGGAGTCCTACAAATCCACAGGCTGTCTCTTGCATGCTAGATCATATTACTAGAGTGTCACACCTTTGGTTTCTCTCGGAGGCCCAGTTCATTGCACACAACAGGGGCGCTTCTTGCATCCCTCCACTCCCCACACGATTGGTGCAATCCTGAAATCTTTAGTCAGACAAGATTCCTATTGGCTAAAATGGGAGTGAGGCTTTCAGGTTTGGCCCCTGTGTATACACCAGGATCACGTCTGAAATGCGGCTGCCTTTCGGGCAGCTCAGATCGGCTGGTAACTGCACACAGTAATCCTGTGTGACACGCCAGGAGAGAATCTCGTATCCAGTTGAAACAGCAAGGAGGACTTTAGCTAACCAGGGTATCACGTGGGCCTCCCCATCTCTCATGAAAAGTGGCAGGGGATCTCTAATGATTATACACGGCCAAGACCTGTGGTGAAAAGGGAGCACCTCTCAGAAGAACAATGCCCCTTTAGCTTTTTGCATTTGGATTTTGGAGGCCAGGGTTCCCAGGAGCACAAGTTACTTCCGCTACGGTTGGAACAGACTTAAGTTAAACCAAATCTTCCTGCAGGTTAGTGCCCAACCAGAGAAGGCAAAGTGGGGGCAACCCTTGCGGTATTGTAGTGCGATATTGCTGGGGCTTCAGAGCCCGGGCGTCGAGGGAGGAGATGGAAAAGCAGTCGAGGGGGGATGGACTCCCGTAATGCTGCAGCTCTGAGTCCTGTCCTTAGCTTTGCCACTGACCCGTTGTGTGACCATGGTCAAGTCACTTTCTGTTTCCTCTTCTGCCTTTGGTCTGTTTAGACTGTGAGCTTTTCAGGGCAGGACTGTCTCTTTCTATATGTCCGTAGAGCACCCTGATCTCAACTGGGGACCTCTAGGCAGGAGTCTCATAGAATTAGTCGTTCAGATGCGAGCTGGAGAGTGGAGCACAGGATGGGGAGGAGATGGGAAAGCAGGAGACAGCAGCACATGTTGGAGCCGAGCCGTGACGCACACAGAGGAGGGATGCACAACAAAGCACTAGTGAGATGCTCAGCACAGATCCGATCCCGCCCCCAAATGAAGTTGCTTTTTCTTCTCTCCAGCTGCATTGCTTTTAAACCTCCACTTGACTCTCTTTCTCCGGCAAAGGGATTCTCCCCATTTTCCCCCACCCTGCTTTCGGTTCATGAGAAGTGCAGATTCCCCTGCACAACAGGGCCTGCCAAACTCCGCGCCCTGCAAGTCCCCATCCTCCTGTTTCATGCTGAAGCTGGCACCTTGCCATCCCCACCCACTTATAACCAGGCCAGGCCCCCTTTTTGGGGCCATGCCACCGCTGACATGCCGGTCTGCTCCAGGGGAATTCCCACCAGAGTCTCAATTAAGTGAGGCTCTTGTCACCCCCTCGAATGCATAAATAAAGCCAGTTTCTGGAGATCTGCTCTGGGGTCTGACAGCTGAACCTGGCCGTGTGTATTTCACAGTGAGATTTAAAGGAAAAGAGTCCTGAACAGGGGGATCTCCTGGTGATCATTGTGATGGAAGGCATGTGACATGCTGACATTACTATTGCATCTACTTAATCTAGACTCCTCCTTGAGAACTCTTTCTCAAATGACTCTAGATTTTGTTCAGAGAGCATTCGTGCTCTTGCTAGGAAATGTTTCGGTTTTCCGTGGGACTGTAATAGCCCCATGGGACTATAATAGCCACGCTTCATCCTTTGTCGTTAACTAGCACCTCGTGTCCATCGATCTCCGAGTGCTCGACAAAGAATGGTAAGTGTTATTCTGCCCATTGTACAGGTGGAGAAACTGAGGCTCCTAGTTCTGTGTTCAGAGTGTGTCTTTAATATCTTAGGTATTTATAAGGCACCTTGGAATGGTATTAATATAATATAATATAAATGTATTTGTAGTGCAGTAATACCTGGGAGCCGCAGTCATGGACCAGACCCACATTGTGCTAGGCGCTGTAGAAACAGAGCAAAAACTCAGTCCCTGCCCCAAAGACCTTTCGGTCTATGTATAAGACACAAGACAACAGGGGAAGACAGACAGACAGATGGAGGAGCAGATGGAAACAATGAGAACCTATTGGATAAGGGAGAAGGTTGATTATATTTAGGTTTGGAAGGATTCGATTTTTATTGGTAAACATTGATTGCACACACACATCAATGAAAATAAAAATGTACAGATAAGCAAAGTAAGAAAAATGCTGCTTGAGAACTTGGTATTTGCTCTGTGTGTTTGATATGTGATGTTAACAATTTTTTAACAGTTCTAAAGCTTTAACTTTCTGAATCTCAGTGCCAACTGTCATTAAATAATTATCGTTTGATTTCCTCCCCAATAATTTCCTATAATTGGGGAAATTTAAATCAGTTAGCAAATGCATGTCAAAGACGCTATACTGCTACCAGATAACAGAGATTCTCCATGGAGAAGACTTGTGCTGTTTGGAGAAAGAGGGTCTTGTTTCTACCCCCACAAAGCAACGCATGGTAAAAAGCATTAAGTTCTGACGGGTCACAGATTTGTTACACCAAGTTGCACTAACATAGTGCTTTTCCCTTCATCTATGGATCGTTAAACGATCTACAGGGTGAAAATTCTCTGCCTTTTCTCCCCTCTCCCCAACTGTGGAAATTTGCAGAGAACTGTGAAAGGAAGGTTGGTTCAGTGATTAGAGCACTAGTCTCTGCCTTGGGAAACCTGGGTTCAAGTGCCAAACCTGGGAGGGAGGAGATAGCTCAGTGATTTGAGCATTGGCCTGCTAAACCCAGGGTTGTGAGTTCAATCTTCAAGGGGGCCACTTAGGGATCTGGGGCAAAATCAGTACTTGGTCCTGCTAGTGAAGGCAGGGGGCTGGACTCAATGACCTTTCAGGGTCCTTTCCAGGTCTAGGAGATAGAGTATCTCCAATAAATAAAGTCCCCGCTCTGCTACTGACTTCCTGTGTGACCTCGGGCAAGTCACTTAGCCTGCCTGTGCCTCAGTTCCCTGTAAGATGAGGCTAATATCACTTCCCTAACTCAAAGGGTTTTGGGAAGATGAATACCTTAAAGACTGGGAGATGCTCTGGTAATAGGCCATACAAGGACCTAAAATGGAAAGAAGTTTGCTTTTGGATTTCATAAATACATGGGGGGTCAATGAAGTGTCTGGAGGAGAATGGAGGAGGAAAGTGTTCGGGATATGCTGTAATCTGCTGCTGGCATTTTATATTTAATACAAGTAGCAAAATTGGGAAGATGCAAGAGTTTCCATT
>NC_048320.1:10066647-10215342 GCF_013100865.1 Trachemys scripta elegans | reverse complement strand
GCTAGTGAAGGCAGGGGGCTGGACTCAATGACCTTTCAGGGTCCTTTCCAGTTCTAGGAGATAGAATATCTCCAATAAATAAAAAATAAAGTGACCTTGGGCAAGTCACTTAACCAGCCTGTGCCTCAGTTCCCTGTAAAATGAGGGTAATATCACTTCCCTAACTCAAAGGGGTTTGGGAAGATGAATACCTTAAAGACTGGGAGATGCTCTGGTAATAGGCCGTACAAGGACCAAAAATGGAAAGAAGTTTGCTTTTGGATTTCATAAATACATGGGGGTCAATGAAGTGTCTGGAGGAGAATGAAGGAGGAAAGTGTTCGGGATATGCTGTAATCTGCTGCTGGCATTTTATATTTAATACAAGTAGCAAAATTGGGAAGATGCAAGAGTTTCCATTAGCACTGAGGCATTTCTGGGAATTGTTTGGTTCCCCTCCCTTCCCTCCCCCCCGAATATCCCTGCAGCTGCTTTTTAATTTATTTTAAAAAGCAGCAGCATGTGGACAGAATCCTGTGACAGAGAGTCGAAGAGAGACGCATTTTACCAGGTGGAATCCCCCCTTGCAATGAAAGGAAGGTTTTGAAGTGGGATCTTGCTGTCAGCGTAAGACAAATAGTAGTTTGTGCCGTTGGGGAAAAAAAAACCCTTCCTCGCTTTTAGCAGCCGGTAGCTTCCCAGGAAACAAGCAGCATCCGATTATTTTTTGTATTACGTACGGGTTGCAATCTAGATCAGAGCCCTGGTGTGCTAGGTGCTATACCAGACACCTGCTGAGAGGCAGTCCCTGCCTCCAAGCCAATGAAATCGATCATGATACGTTAGCAAGGGTTCTTCAGCCTCGCAAAAGGGAAGAGATCCCGGGAGTCTCTGGCTTTGACACATCATGAATTGAATGCCAGGCGACTGCCTGCTGGTGAGTTATTTATTTGGCGTAAAGGCTGTGCTCTGAACGGAGGTCGGAGTGAGCAGGATCGGACCGTTCGTTTCAGTGTTGCAATGAATGGAGTTTCACCATTGGAGTTTCCCGTAAGCAGGTTCCACTCCGTTTTTTAAAAATAAAATAAAAGAGGGGTTTATTTATAAGTTTGTTTATTCAGGTATCAGAGGGGTAGCCGTGTTAGTCTGAATCTGTAAAAAGCAACAGAGGGTCCTGTGGCACCTTTAAGACTAACAGAAGTATTGGGAGCATAAGCTTTCGTGGGTAAGAACCTCACTTCTTCAGATGCAAGACTGAAGACTTCTTGCATCTGAAGAAGTGAGGTTCTTACCCACGAAAACGTATGCTCCCAATACTTCTGTTAGTCTTAAAGGTGCCACAGGGCCCTCTTTTGTTTATTCATTACTTCACCCATCAGACACGGCCATTGCTGATATTTCAGAAGGAGCGAGAATGTAAAAGGTTGTTAGTCTTTGACTGAAAGGTGAGTAGAACTACAAGGTAGATGAGGTAATATCTTTTATTGGACCAACTTCAGGCTGAAGAAAACTCTGTAGCTCGAAAGCTTGTCTCTTTCATCAACAGAAGTTGGTTCAATAAAAGAGATTACCTCACCTACCTTGTCTCTCTAATATCCTGGGACCAACATGACTACAACAGCACTGCAAACAATGAAAGGAGTAGGCCTGTCATTCACTGCTGGCGAACTTCATTTCAAGCTATATCCCTTATGGTATAATGGCATATATTCTACTGCTGTATATGTGTACCACTGCCCTCTACTGGGCAGAATGGAAACTACACAATTCTGTAATAAGCCCTATACTGCTATAACCTCCTTTGGATTAAGTATTTAACAGCTCTGTTGTTCTTGGGCAGGAGGGGTCTTGTTCCTGTTGTTGCCATAATTTGTTATAGTAGATGGGTGTTACAGAGTTTTAGAAGTCATTTATGTTCAGATATAGATGTAAAGAGAGAAAACGTGAAGAATGGAAAGGAGGCTGATAAAGAATGCCTAATGTGTAGCATTTTTGATTAGAAGATCTGAAGGTTAATTAACTCATATTAATTAAGCCTCAATAGCTTAGTCTGTGAGAGGCAAGCAGATATCCTTTTCGTTTTGCGGTGGGGAAACTGAGGCTGAGAGCGAAGTGATTTCCCAAATGTCACCCAGCAAGACTGTGCAAGAGCTGAAAATAGAACCTTGAAGTCTCCATTCACCTAGATTTAGGTACCTGACAGACATTCTTCCCCCCCACACAAAAAGAAATCATTCTTGCTAATCTACAGAAGCTGCAATCAGAGGGGGGTTTTGTTTGTATGAAGAAAAATCAGATTCTACCTACAAACTCATGGCAAGGGAGTGGGATACGAACAGTTCTTGTCTGCACAGTGAATACATGGGAGACTAGATTAGGGTCATGTATGTGAGGAATACATTCTTTGAGCATGCGGATGCTTGTAGCTGTCGGAAGACGTTTTAGGGGCAAGTGGTAGTCAGACACATGTTTTCTTCTATCAGTTTAAATCCTTTTGACCCTCTCTGAACTGTGACATTCCTTGCATTCTCGACTTCTTCAGCAATCGCTCTTCCATTCATTTCAGGACATGGATTAGCTAGCATCCAAGCAAGGGATTTGATTTCATATCACATTTTCCCCCAAAAGAAAATAGCAAATCAGACTGAAGTTTCTCTAACCCAACCCATTGGCTTCTGTGGGAGCTGTGGCATTTTCCATGTCAGAACTTTCCTGTCTTCTGAATTGATTCGCGCTTTTTAAGCCTTTTATGACTCATTTTGACTTGAACTTCCAAAAGAAAAAAGCATGGGTTTTAAAGATTTCCTCCCTCTTGGGTCGCATGGAGTTGATTTGATTTTTTTTTTTTTTCCAGTTCAGTTGAGAGACCTCAATAAACAGAGTTTTCCAGCCATTTGGTTTCACCGAGCTGGAAGGAAGATGTAGGGTTGGATATGGGGCATTTTCAGTTTAGTAATATGCATCATTCCAAGGCGAACAGTGAGTCAGATATTTTTCCTTTTGGGGTAAAACAACCCATGGGGGATCCTTTAATGTCACTGGTGATTTAGATTATTTCAGCCAGCACCTTAGCTGGTATAAATCAGGGTAGCTCCACCGATTTAAACTAGCCGAGGATCTGGCCCATTAAAAGTATATATTTTGTTTGTACCAACACGGCTCCATGTCAGATTTCATATCGGGGGTGAAATCCTCGCCCCATGAAGTCAGTGGCAGCTTTTCCATTGACTTTGATGGAGCGAGGATTTCACTCTTTGTTCACAGTGAAACCTACAAAAGATTTTTGATGTTGCAGCACCGGGGTTCTCAAATTGGGGATCGCGTAGGGTGACCAGACAGCAAGTGTGAAAAATCGGGACGGGGGTGGGGGATAATAGGCGCCTATATAAGACAAAGCCCCAAATATCAGGACTGTCCCTATAAAATCGGGACATCTGGTCACCCTAGGACCGCAACCCCTCAGGAGGTCATGAGGTGCTTACATGGGGGGTCGCGAGCTGTCAGCCTCCACCCCCAAACCCTGCTTCACCTCCAGCATTCCATATAAAAAAAGTGTTTTTTATTTATAAGGGGGGGTCACATTCAAAGGCTTGCTGTGTGACATCAATCAGGGTGAATTATCAATTATTTTTTTGATAAAATGCTTTTTGAGGAAAAAACAATCTAAGTTTTAATTAAGATGCATTATAGCTCAAAGATATCTCATCATGGAATAGGGATTATAAATTCTAATTCTATAGTATGAGACAATATATTCGTGTAATGTTTAAGAAAAGTTTTGTAGATGAGTTCCAATAGTTCATGGATTAAGGATCCAATTTTATGGGGGTCCAGGGGCTTCTGTATAGATTATTTAGGTTAATCTTTCTATCTACCCAATGGGACTCAGTGCTCAGTCTAGAAGATACCATCAGAGATGCTTAGTTTTGCAGTTCTCAAACTGTGGATGTGTGTCTCCAGAGCTAACATGCTTGTTAACAGCAAAAATTTTTTTAAAATAAATAAATAATATATAGAGGTGAGAAATAACAGACCTCAACTCTATTGTCCCTCTGCAAATTTATGTACACAGAGTCAATCCCGTACCTCTCTTTAAAAGTGCAAAGTTTCAAAAAGTTCAATGAATAGAAGATTGTTGGGGGCGGAATAGATCTGGACAAGGAGAAGAAGTGTGGAGATAAATGTGAGAAGCGGGGACATATGCTTGTTTTGTTAAAATATTATATGTTTGCTGTTGAAGAAAAAAATCCAGAATATTTAATGTTGTTGTTTTAGTTAAATAAAACAAATTAAATTTCTGTCTGCTGATTTTCTCCTAATACAGAATGGCAAAAAATCCTCCAAATATTAATGATTAACCTGTTGAATTGGAGATAGTTCAGCTCCCAATGACTTCATAAATACCTGCTTCAATTACCTTTGGAAATGAAATAACCAAACAATCGTTCATTTTCTGATATAGCTGTAAAACTAATCTGAAAAGTTTTCAAAATAAATCACTGTTTAAAAATGGATAGTGTATACTTTCTAAGAAGTACTTTTCTGTAGAAAACCGTGATTAAATCGAGTCTTCCTGACTAGTGATTTAAATCATGATTTAAATCAAATCCACCTTGTCATCAATACAAACTGTTGTAGCAGAACATGGTGGTAGCCTTGTAGGGGAAAAATATTGGAAATTGATTTGGCCTCTTTATTTGGGAACATTTCTTCTTATCACTTAGAAATTAACTAAACCACATTCTGAATGTTTATTAATTTACTGATTTATCATGTAATTAGAGCAAACAATCAATAATGACTAATAGTAAACATCCCCTCTTTCTGGTTGTGTAATCTCATGTTCTTGATTCTTCTTCTTCGACAATTTTGTGACTTTCTCTTTAATTCTAGGGCAATTGTGAACAGATCTGAGCTGTCTTGATTGGCTGCAGTGGGTTAGAGGAGGCATATGTCATTGGTTCTGCTCTCTGATTGGATGAGCGCACAAGCACTGCTCATTGCAAATTGGTTCTCATGAATCATAGGTCTGAAAATTCTGAATGATCATGAAAAGCAAAGGCAAAAAGGAGAGGAACATTGTTGAAGCAAATGCAGTTAAAATTTTGAAATAATTTTAGTGGACATTTTTTGCACAATTTAACTCAGTTCTATGTTTAGTAAAGGAAGTAGATATTTATCCATGTAATATGCCAGCTAAGTGTATTGTGTCAATAGAGGATAATAGCCTACTACTGCTACTAGCTTAAGTAAATTAACACATGTGGAATCATGTGGTAGAGGCCCATTTGTCTGAGCTGATAGTTCAAGACTTTATCCCTGCTCATGACCTTCAGCTATGGGCTGATACAGGAATGCCTTAAAATAAGTTTAATTTATATGCCAACTCTTTGCTAGCAAAGTAAGACATCTGAGATGCAAAAGCAAGGGAATTTGGAGGCAGAACCGCCCTAGCAANACGGTTTGCCGGGCAGCCTCCAGACCCTGCGCCCCCGGCTAGCGCTTCCCCAGCGCAGCTGGAGCCCGGGAGGGGAAGCGCCCAGCCGGGGGCGCAGGGTCTGGAGGCTGCCCGGCAAACCATGAAGCCGGTAGCATTCGGACTTCGGGCAGCCCCCTTGACTCCGGACCCCAGCCGCTGGCTGGGCACTTCTCCTCCCCGGCTCCAGCTGCTCTGCTCCGGCGGCGCAGGGTCCAGAGGCACGGGGGCTGCCCGAAGCCGGTAGCGCTGGCTCGGGCAGCTTGGCTCTTAAACAGAGCCGAAGAGTGAGTCCGGGGAGGAGCAGAGCAGCCTAGGGAGAGGAAGTGCCCGGCCGGTATTTTTCCCGGACATGTTCGGCTTTTTGGCAATTCCCCCCGGACGGGGGTTTGATTGCCAAAAAGCCGGACATGTCCGGGAAAAACCGGACATATGGTAACCCTACCTGCTGCCTCTCTCTGCAACCCAGTGCCTCTATGGGGCCTTGGACAAGGCCCTGCAGCCTGGGGAGTTGCCAGCCTGGAGCTCCCCAGCCCCTCTGGCCTTTCCCCAGCCCTGCCTCACTCTAGGCACCCTGAGCTTCCCAGTCTGCTCCTGGCTTTTATAGAGCCAGCTGCGGCCTGATTGGGGTGTGGCCTCAGCTGTGGCTGCCTTCCCCAATCAGCCTAGCTTATCCCCTGCCACATCCCTCTGCCAGGGCTGTTTTAAGCCCTTCAGGGCAGGAGCAGGTGACCGCCCCGCTACAGGGGTCCCCATGTTCATAAAGTAGGTCTTTTGTTACACTGCTGCAGGTTTCCTTAACGCAGAACACGCCATTGGCTATGATAAGATAGATTTGTACAAATGCCACCCCGAGGAGTTCTGTGCCAGTATGGGCAATGGATATTTTTCTAGCGGTGTGGAACGTAGGCTAGCATCAAGGTAGGTTCAGTAAAGCTTACGCTTGAAGACCTCTTGGAAACTGCACCGGTGTCTTAGAAGACGCTGGCCGACTTGCTGGCTGGCTGACACAATGGTGTAAAATGTTCCCAGGATGGCACAACTTTCCAGGGCATTTCTGGATGCAATTCAGTAAGTGGACTGATTGCTTGTGAGCGCTTGAGTCATGTAGGGGATCAGCTACTTGGGAAATCAATCCTCTCTCCTTATACCGCCAAGACAGTTGATTCGCAGTGATGTGCAAGCTAACCGTTTCCTAGATCTGGATGTTTGGATGCTAAGAGTTAGGGGGTTCTTAGTCTTGGGGAATTCTGAGCTTTGAAAGTCGTTCCGGCTTGGATCTGAGTTTTTGACCTTTTGGGCATGGTATAAAACTCACCCAAGCATAGAGCTTATTGGAGTGGTGGTGCTGCATGTTACTATATGAGCAGAACAAACAACTCATAATGAAATAATTTGATGGCTCTCCATTTTCCCTTCCTTTTGGGGCAGAGTGGATTGATTGAAATCAAAAGTGATTGAAATTGGCAAGCAGGAAACCTTGATTTAAATATCCAATTTTAATCTTGTTTGGCATTTGTACTTTTTAGTTATTTTCCTAAAGAAAGGCTGATTCTCATTGGTATCCATTAGTCTCATCTGTTAGTCTATAAGGTGCCACAGGACTTTTTGTTGCTTTTTACAGATCCAGACTAACACGGCTACCCCTCTGATATTAAAAACATGTTGATTTGCAACTAAACATTGCCTTTGCACTAAATATCATACTTCTCTTTGCTAGCTAGGAGGAGGCAAGAAATATATACACATTTATTTAAGCAATTATATAGCTTCACATACGTTTATCCTTAATTTTTACATTTTATGTTAGAAAAAGGGTAAATATTACATTTCTTTACTAGATGATTCATTTTTTTTCTTCATGAATTGTGTCAAGCTGTATTTGGATGGAAACTGGAATTGAATTAAAAATATATAACAGCATTTTAAAATTGTTTTTGTTAGTTAAATAATCTACCTTTAATGTGCTGGATACATCAGAGTATGTTTGTCAAAACATGAATTGTATTTAAAACTAATTGCTATATGAAACAAAGAGGATATGTATTTAGTGAATTGAACGGATTGTTCTGGTCATCCTGTCCTTCAAGATTTTAGAACTAGTAGATCTCATCCTCTCGCACCTCATTTTTATTCATAGATTGGAAAAGAAAAGCATGTTTTCCTGCTTTTTCAACTTCCAATCGATTTCTCAACTTTGAGCTGGAGAAGTTGAATAAACCAAAATGAAGAAAATATTCTCTCTGCACCTGCAGAAGAAGCTACTGCTGTCAAAAGCTGGTTTAGCACTTCAACAAACCCTCTGGTTCCAGGTGCTTAACGAATGACTTCTACCAGTTCAGTGGGTTTGGCTTTCTTTAAAACATCAGCAGTAAACATGCACTACTTGAATATTATTTTTATGTAATTTAAATTATTTTAATAAATTATAGTAAATTTAGATTTTAATATAGGTTGGCATAATTTCACATTGGATTTTAAATAGGTTTATTTTTTTAAAAGGAAAAATGTATTTAATTTAATGAAAAATTCAGATTAAAAAATTAAGCCCAAGAGGTTTTTATTTATCCTGATTTGGGGGTTGTCTGCAAAACTCTTCAGCACTTTTTTTTGGAATTTATTAATAATTCAGAATGAGCCAACCAGATTTAACCAATTCCCTTTACTTTCTCTTGGTCGCTGAGCTCTGTTGGTTGAAGAGCTCTCAAACACCATGGTGAACACGTCAATAGATACAGTTACGGTCACAAGTCACACAGTAGAGTTTCTATTCCCTGGATATCTGAACATAACCTATATCATGCTTTCAGCACATTTGCATGTGCAAACCTAATATTTGCTCTTTGGGACCATTTTGACTAGTATTTGGTTGGGTAATTTCAAATCAATGGCCAGGCCCCGAGGGCCGGTACACATGGCAGCTTTTTATTGTTCTACATCGAAAGAAAATAAAATCAAAAAGCTAAATGCATCCTTAACTACTCCTGGTGTGCGTCCTGCCTAAAGCATTCAGCACCGCATTTAGCTACATGCTGTTCAGCAAAGCACCTGGGACCTGATCAAAAGTCCACCGACATCAGTGGAAACGTGGCCGCTTACGGCTGTGACGGACTGATATGGCCCCCATTGTGTAGTGTCAGAGCACCTCACAAGCTTTTATTCTCAAGTGCTATTACCCCCATTTCACAGCTGGGGAATAGAGGCACAGAGAACAGTAAGGCTGGGATTGAAAATTGACAGCACATTAGCCTGCTGCTCGCTAGCTGCCCGTGTAGACCCTGCCGCTACTTACTAGCGGTTCCCTTGCATGCTTTGACCTATGTCCCTTTCAAATGGCAGTAGATCAAAGCACAGTAGGGAGCTTTTAGAGCGTGGCAGCAGTGTCCCACACAGAGTGCGCGGCACATTGCTTGGCATAGATTAATACCCCAGCATTAACTGTCCATCTAGACAAGTGACTTGCCCAAGGTCATAAAGGAAATCTGTGGCAGAGCAGGGGCTTGAACCAAGTTGCCAGCTAGCGCCATAACCAATGCACCATCCTTCCTTTTGCTGGATCAGCCCCTTAAAGCATGCGCTTAAATCCCATTGAAGCCTGAATTTTAGCATGAGCGTTAAGGGCTTTGCTGAATGGGGATGGATTCCCAATTTGGACCTGTGTGCTGTAGTTCACCTCCCCTTAGCCTGGGTATAGGGTGTTCAGCATCACTCAGAATTTGGTCCATTGTGAGCCACCTTACGATGCTAGGAGGTGATTTAAAGGGATTAAATCTAACCACGGGGGGGAAACCCGTTCCTGAGAGTTTGACATTAAGTAACAATCTACGCATCGGTAGCTTTCAGAAGAGCTGTGCGTCTACGCATTTCACTGCAGTACCAGTGGCCCCAGCCCTCCGCTCCCTTCTGAAACAAACATCAGGAAGCCCAGCGAGCCCCTCCATGCTGCGCTCATCTCAGCTGTTTGTAACAGCTGTGGCGAACGGGCCGGCGTCGGAGTGGGAGTCAGTGAGGTAAATTTGGCTTTGAAATAAAAAAGATTCTTTTCTATTTTGGGAACTCGAGGTTAGAAAGAGCCAAGATGTGACCGGAGAAGTGGCCTGTTCTCAACTTGAACGTGTGATTTAAATTAAAAAAATATATATTTTCTCTTCTAAAGCATTAAAATTAGAGCATGGTTTATAGTCCCTTCCGCCGACGCCTGTGTAGAGATTCCCCTCAGTCTTGTCTGACCTCCAGAGATTCCACCTCACCTACTTACAGTGCCGTTTTGCTTTTGGGATCAGCCATAGATGGATGAAATTGTAGTTTTCTGTAGAGCTGGACTCCAGCCAGAGTATTGGGAACCTAGGTCTAGATTCCAAATAACACAAGCTTTGAGGTATTTGAAGCCGTAGGTTTAGTTTTGGGCCTGTCCTTCATTTCCTTCAGGATTTTCTATAAACTATATATTGATGGATCATTTTTCTGCTAATTGTACCTTGGATCATTTAAAAAAAAACGAAGTGTTTAACAGAAATCCAATATTTAGTGTGAACAGTCAGAAAAGGCAGAAGTGGTCAATAAATATTTCTGTTCTGTCTTTGTGGAAAAAGTCAGATGATGTATTCATATTAAACAATGATGAAATACTTTCCAACAATAGCTCCGGAAGTTGATAAACAGCAATTGCGAAAGTTAGACGTTTTAAAATCAGCCGGTTCGGATCACTTGATTGAAAGTGTTTTAAAAGAGCTGGCTGACGAGCATTTCGGACTGTTAGTTGGTTTTCAATAAGTCTTGGAACCCCGGGGAAGTTCTAGAGGACTGGGAGAAAGCTAATGTTGTGCCACTAGTTAAAAACGGTAAAGGGATGACCTGGGTAATTTCAGACCTCTCAGACTGGCAGTGATTCAAAATAATGGAGTAGCTGATGTCGGAGTTAATTAATAAAGAATTAAAGAAGAGAAATATAAATTAATGCCAATCCACATGGGTTTATGGAAAATAGATCTTGTCAAACCCACATAATATCTTTTTGATAAGATTACAAGTTTGGTCGATAAAGTAATAGTGTTAATGTAAGAAACTTCAGTGAGGCATTTCACTTGGTACTCCATGACATTTTGATTAAAAAAACAGAATGGTACAAAATGAACATGGTGCACATTGAAGGGATTAAAAGCTCAAAATGTAATTGTAAATGGGGAATCGTCATCAAGTGGTTGTGTTTCTAGTGGGGTCCTGCACGGATCAGTTCTTGGCCCTACGCTATTTAATATTTGTAATGACCTGGAAGAAAACAGAAAATCATTAGCAATGAAGTTTGCAGGTGACGCACAGATTGGAGGAGTGGTAAATAAGAAGAGACAGGTCACTGAAATAGGAATCTGGATTGCTTGGTAAACTGGGTGCAAGCAAAAAATATGCATTTCAAAAAGGTCAAATGAAAAGTCACGTGTCTAGGAACAAAGAATCCAGGCCATGCTTACAAGAGCGGGGAGATGCTATCCTGGAAGCAGTGACTTTGCAAAAGACATGGGGGTCCTGGTGGACAATCCACTGAACATGAGCCCAGTGCAACAGAGTGGCTGAATAGGGGAATGCAATCTTTGGATGTATAAACAGCAATATCAAGCAGGAGTAATGAGGTTATATGACCTCTGTATTTGGCACTGGCATGAAGTTCTGGTGTTTTCAGTTCTGGTCTTCACAGTTCAAGAAGAGTATTGGTAAATTGGAGAGGGTTCAGAGAAGAGCCATGAGAATGATCAAAGGACTGGAAAACATGCCTTATTTTGAGAGACTAAAGGAGCTCAATCTGTTTGTCTTATCAAAGAAAAGATTAAGTGGTGACTTGATCACAGTCTGTAAGTACCTCTATGGGGAACAGAAATTTGATAATAGGGGGCTCTTCAATCTAGCAGACAAAGGTCTAGCAAGATCCAGTGGCTGGAAATTGAGACTAGACAAATTTAGACCAAGAATAAGGCAGAAGTTTCTAGCAGTGAGGGTAATTAACCATTGGAACAGTTAATCAAGTGGTCCCTTCTGGCCTTAGAATCTATGAATCTATAATGGCAAAAGCACTTCTTTAGCCTGGTCCCCACTAACCCCCCACTTCGGACTAAGGTACGCAAATTCAGCTACGTTAATAACGTAGCTGAATTCGAAGTACCTTAGTCTGAACTTACCGCGGGTCCAGACGCGGCAGGGAGGCTCCCCCGTCGATGCCGCGTACTCCTCTCGCCGAGCTGGAGTACGGGCGTCAACGGCGAGCACTTCCGGGATCGATTTATCGCATCTAAACCAGACGCGATAAATCGATCCCAGAACATCGATTGCCTGCCGCCGGACCCTCCGGTAAGTGTAGACGTACCCTTTGTCAGTATAACTGAGTCTACCCTGGAGCTTTTTCTGGTACAGAAATGTCATAAAGAAATCCTACCCCTCACCAACACTGCTTTTCCTGCAAAAGTTTCCAGTGTAGACCTGCTCTTCATGAGTGACTTTCACCTCTCTGCCCCACAGGTTCTCTGTCTGCAAAATGGCACTAAATGATATTTGTCTACCTTGCCAAAGATAATGTGGGGCTTGATTAACTGATGCTCATAAAGTGCTTTGGGGCAAATATAAGTGTCAGCATTACTCAGTGTACGGAAGGGAAATACTTTGAAATGCAAAGGGCCTCATTTCAGACAACAACCTGGGCTTGAAATTGATTTTCTTTTTATTTCAGGAGCCGCAAAATTCAGATAAGAAATATCCCACCCCAGCTACGATGGGAGGTAAGTGAAACACCTGAGCAACTGCAGACCTGGCTTATGACGTACAAACCATTTAAATACCGACGCTTGATCTTTAGAGCCTTGCAGATTTGCGGATATCCACTTTATATCTGTGGATTGTGGATGGATGCAGATCCAAATCTGTGGATGAATGTGTTTGTGGATCCGATGCAGATACAAATTTTGTATCCCCGCAGGGTTCTATTTGATCTTGTCTTGACTAGCCTTTTGTACCCCTCGTTCATTGATCTCTAGGGTGATGAACAAACATTTGTACCCTGGGACAAATGGGAGTAGCCACACGAACCTTTTTAAATGTATTAAGCTCCTCCAGTTGGTAATGAATTAACTCAAGGTACAAAAATCTCCGGAAGACGAACCCAAATTGTGCTTGGATCACCTTGACTGCTGCATCTTCCATCTCCGTGACCTCCCCGAGTTCTGTTTCTCCTAATCAAAGTGTTGGCTTCTTTTGATGCATATGAGAAGCTTCAACCTCTGCCAACACTCTCACTGTCTCCCGGTTGGTGTCAGGGTGCAGTTCCAAATTGACTTCCCTGGTCTTTAAAACCTGTGGTGGACTCATCCCTTCTAGACCTGAGCCATGGGGCTTCGAGAGCCACAAGTGATTATTGGTGCCCAGCTTGAGATGCCTTAAAGGGGCCTGGTTGTCAGAAAGTGCTGAAAAGCGCCCTCTGAAAATCTGGCCTCTTTAAAGTGTCTCAAATTGGGCAGCAAGAAATGGAGGTGCCCAAAATCATTGGCCATGTTTGGGAATGGTGGCTTTCATACTACAAGCTGGACAAACGAACGGACACCCACCCACCCCTTTTTTGTCTTACCTAGCACCAATAAGCCCTAACTGAGTTGGGCAACCATTGTGCTAGGGGCTGTACAAACAGTCCCTGCTTGCCATCTAGACAGACACAGGGTGAGAGGGGAAACTGACACACACAGAGGGGAAATGACTTGCCCAGGGTCATGCAGCAAGCCAGGGGTTGAGCCAGGACTAGAATCCAAGTCTTCTGACTCCCGGTCCAATGCCTTCTCCACACATGTTCTAGAACTGCCAAAGCTAGGCTGTCCGATCACGAGAAACTGGGTTTGATTGAAGATTTGTTTTATCTTCCAGGTCTGGTCATATGCACCCATGTAATGTAGTTTCCCCTTCCTTTTATAGGTGTTGGATGGTTTGCTAGCTCAGTATGGTACTGTAGAAAATTGTGAACAAGGTAAGAAAGTGTGTTAGTGTGTGTGTGTGTTCGGTTAGATTATTAGACACTAACTTTTTTCCGGAGTCAGTAGAATTCAGTTTAAAAGCTGTTGGGAAGTAAAGGCTTCTTTGCTCAATCATTTCATAGAGGGTGAAATTTAATCCTGTGCAGAGGGTCACATGTTCATAGGCCTTGGGTTGGTCCTCTGACCGGGGGCAAATTTAACTCCGTGCGTCTGACCAATGGGTTGTCATTGTCTCCTCTGTACTCCTGTGTAACTCCCATTCACTTTCCCTATGATGGCGCGCTAGGAAAGATTTTTGGGGCTCCAAAGTCTGGACTTGCCAGACTGGATCAGAACCAAGGTCCATCTAGTCTAGTTTCTTGTCTGAACGTGGCCAGTGCCAGATGCTTCAGAGGAAGAGGTAAGATCCCCACTGTAGGCAGAAGTGGGATAATCTGCCCCCTATATTCGGTCTCTGCCTGGTCTCTAATAGAGCTTTAGGGCTACAGCCCTAAAGCAGGAAGTTTAATATTCCCTCCCAGATGTTTGTTATAATTGTGGATATTCTTGTTACCCATATACACGCCCAGTCGCTTTCGGAATCTTGTCATGTTCCTGGCAAATCCTCAACCTGTAACAGGACATGTGGGGAGGAAAGGGGGAATGTCAACCTGTAACAGGACATGTGGGGAGGAAAGGGGGAATGGGTAGGGAGTAACTCACCCAGGTTACTCCTGCATCGAGCGGGTTTGACTGATGCACGTCTTCCATAAAGACCTCCGGGCTTGAAACCCTAACCCTAACCCTTTCCCTTCTGGTTCAAATCTGTGAGTGACTAAAACTCCTTGGAGTAATGACGGCTCTTCGATGTCCTTTGTAGAGTCGGGTTGGGCATCTCTCCTCCCAGTGGCCAGGTCCCCGGGGTGTAGGATGCATGATCAAAGAACAAGAACCAGCAGAGGTGTCAAGGATTGAATGGGCCACAGATGCCAATCTCTCCTCTAGCTTTATACCTTGGTATATTGGCTGGATACATGTTAAATATCATTCCCCTCTTTCCCACCCTCCCCCACCTGGGCCAGCTTGTCCCAAGCATCAGCCGTCCCTGGGGGTTCAAATCCCTATTAAGGAGTTTGTATGATAAGCCCTCTATGGTAGGTTCGGGGATTCAACCCAAGATCGCTAGAACTAAAATCGTGGGCCACTGCTGTTTGAACTGAGCAGTCAAATGCCGTAGCTGGTTGGCAGTATGGCCCAGATCCTCCCACATATTTAGGCATTGATGTCAATGGGACTTAGGAGATGATCTAGGCCTAACTGGAAAAAGGATTTGGGGGGGTTCTTAATTTTTAAATGTAAGTCATTTTATTTAAAAAGCAGCCCTCAAACCAATTGCCCTTCTGCACCATTCCCACTAATTCATGTGTGTTTTGCTCGAAGTGAACACAGACAGCGAGACGGCCGTCGTCAACGTCACCTATTCAAACCGGGAGCAGACCAGACAGTAAGTGAAATTAATCTGCCCCGTGCTCTTTTAAGGGTGACGAAGGAGGGAGTTGCTTTTGTCCAAACAGAAAGCCTTCCCCATCCCGGCCCCTCCAGGATTTTGTAGAAAATGGCTTGGCCAACCCCAAGCATTCAAAAATCAAGTGGCAGCCCCTCCCCCCATCCAAAATTATGGGTTTGGATTAAATATCATGAGCCTCTTTAAAACATTTGAGGTTCTTTTTCTTTGCCTCCTGGTTTCTGAATCTTTAGGGGCACTCAGGTCAGGTATTCAAGCTTTTCTGTGCAATCACAAGGGCTCGAAACGTACTTATTTGAAAGAAAGCTGAGATTCCTTATCTAATCACAGGACTCCAGGAGCTGGGGCTTTACAAATATGCCAAAGATTGCGAGAGTGAGGGAAAAATCTATGGTGTGAATGAGTTTTAAATTGTACACCTTGGTCCCTGACGAAACAACAGCCAAACGCAACTTGATCATTTCGCACAAGGATGATTCCGATTCTGAATGGCTTGTTGATGTGACGTGAATTGGGATCTTGCTGCTGCACAGATTAAATTTCCCTTTTGTGACGGTACCCCAAAGATCGGTTCTGTCAGAAGCCCTAAAAGAGAGCGATTGATTCAGACCACTTTAAATTTAAGTTGAAACAGGAGGATTTCATAGATGTAAAGCCCAGAAGGGATCTTTAGATCAACTCGTCAGACCTCCTATATAACACAGGGCATAGAATGTCATCTGGTTACCCCTATGGTAAAGCCTACTAACTTGTGTCTGGCTAAAGCTCATCTTCCATAAATGCATCCAGTCGTGATCCGAAGACCTCAAAAGATGGAGAATCGACCTCTTCCCTGGATAGTTTGTTCCATTGCTTAATCACCCTCCCTGTTAAAAATTCTGTGCATTATTTCTAAGTTGAATTTGCCTGGCTTTAACTTCGAGATTGCTAGTTCTTGTTATGCCGTTCTCCACCCTTTAGTACCTGATATCTTCTCCCCACAAAGGTCCTTATAGCCTGTAATCGGGTCACTTCCTTATCTTCTTTCTGATAATCCAAACAGTCTGAGCTCAGCAAATCTCCCACTGTACGGCATTTAACATGTATAAGGAACCATAGCATCTGGTACGGCGCCATTTCTAGGGGACGTTTCACTAGGGTGAGCAGATAGCAAGTGCGAAAAATTGGGACACTTTTTTCGGGGGTATAGTTGCCTATATAAGACAAACCCCTAATGTCAGGACAGTCCTGATAATATCCGGAAGTCTGGTCATCCTACGTTTCACGGGGGTTGGAGTATCAAAGACTTTTTGGATAAACTGGGGGTCAGGTTAACTGGGTAAAGTGGGACACTGAATGAGAGTTGGCTAGATGGGGTTGTAGCATGGATGGTTCTTGCTTATGCGGGTAGTGCCATCTATTGGTAGCTTTGTGAAACTACAGCCAGCTTTTTAACACAAGCGAGAAATCAATTAAAAAATTGGCCAGAATTCATCCGTGGGGCAGCTTCAGTGTGTGGGGGATGGGAGGGGGGGTTATACCAGGAATGAATGTGGCCATTTTGTTTTCTCATTCCATAACTTGGATTGATATAGTCCTCAAGCCAGAATGATCAACTTAAAGACCCCCCTCATCCACTTACAAAGCCAAGTGATGGCCTGACTTCCATGAGTTCTGGTGCCTTCTGTGGTGTTGGGGTCTGTGACTTTAAGGGCTGAACTTCCCAGACAGAGAGTCTGGGCAGGGGGCTATGAAGGTCATATTGTTATGCCCAGCCAGTTGGAACCGGACACTGGAATAAAGCAACGTTTTTGCAAACACCTTTTGCACTGGGTGATCTCTGAACGTCACACCTGATGCAGCAGGGAATGAATGGCGAGAAGGGACATAACTTGGGATGTTCTTCCTCTCTCTCTACACCAGGGCGATCATGAAACTGAATGGGCACCAGCTGGAAAACCATGCACTGAAAGTCTCCTACATCCCTGACGAACAGTCCATGCAGGGGCCTGAGAATGGGCGACGGGGCGGCTTCAGCACACGGGGGGCCCCCAGGCAGGGCTCGCCCGTCGCTGCAGGAGCGCCCGTAAAGCAGCAGCCGGTGGACATCCCACTCCGACTCCTGGTGCCCACGCAGTACGTGGGGGCCATCATCGGCAAGGAGGGGGCCACCATCCGCAACATCACCAAGCAGACGCAGTCCAAGTGAGTCCCGCCTTCTCCTCCCGCCTGCCTCCCTGTCCATCCGTCCCCTGCCCCTAGTCTGAAAGGGCTGCTTGCACGCTGTCGTGGGGAGGAGTTCAGAGCATTGGCCGTGTGGGTGTAAGGGGCTGGATTTTTCATGGGGGGAGAAGGATTGGTATTATTAAGTTGTAAGAATTACTCCAGAGCCTCCAGTCCTCTGTTATCCCCACCCAGGCTGCATCTGTCTCCTCCATCCCTTAGCAAATGGAGACAGAGGCCGAACAGCTCTTCCCCACTGCCACCCACCTACAGATGTGGGCTGTGCGGCTGAACTGTCCCATTTCTTTCCCCTCTCCTAGGCCATCTGGTTGTAACTGGGGTCCCACCCTGCTCCCTGCAGTGTTCTGAAACAGACTGGGTCTCCCATTCAGAACCATAGATTTTTAAAGCCAGAAGGGATCGTTAGATCGTCTAGTCAGATCTCCTGTCTAGCCCGGGCTAGAGAATTTCACCAAGTTACTCCTGCATTGAGCGAGTTTGACTAAAGCACGTCGTCCGTAAAGACCTCCGGGCTTGATCTGAAGACATCCAGGGATGGAGAAGCAACCTCTTCCCTTGGTGGTTTGTTCCACCCTCGCTGGTTAAAAATCGGTGCCTTATATCTAAGTTGAATTTGCCTGGCTTTAACTTCCAGCTGTTGGTTCCCATTACCCCTTTCTCCAAGACAGCCGTGGAGTCTAAGACTTCAGAGCCTAGCATCTGATCCGTACTGCCCCAAGCACATGTTCCAGGCCAGCGTGTTATTGAGCGAACCCTGCACTTTGCTGTTCTTGACCCACTTCTGGGCTGCCCTCAAGAGAGGGCTCAGATTTGGAGCAAGATCAGCCTTCAAGCCATTCAAAGGTCACGGAGCAGAATGCCCCATGTGCGTGTGTTTCACTATGGTGTGTTTTGTGCCCACGCAGAATCGACGTGCACAGGAAGGAGAACGCGGGAGCAGCGGAGAAAGCCATCAGCATCCATTCCACCCCCGAGGGCTGCTCCGCGGCCTGCAAGATGATCTTGGAGATTATGCAGAAGGAGGCAAAAGACACCAAGACGTAAGGCTTTCAGCTTCCTGGCTGTACGCAGGAGGTCTCATCCCCCCTCTGCTCTCCCTTTGGAAGTGGGGGGGTTTCCCTAGAGGATGTTGCAGGGGCCAATGAATTTAGCTCATGGGGCTTGAAACACTTCTGAAGAGGCCCTGTCCAGGAACAGCTCAGGGCTGGACTTGTCCACAGGCACTGCGGCCCCCGTGCTTTTTGGCCACCCACCTGAGATCCTGCAAAACTACCCAGGTCCGCCCCTTCAGGCAACGGGATGCTGGGGGAAAGGCAGTTCCCAGCCTGATACCCCCCACACTTTAGATGTCAGTTTCAGTACGTTAGAAAACTAGCCCCGACAGGAAACCGAATGGGAGGTCTTGACTCTCCCCCATGTGAGGTCTGTTTGGCACCTTGGAAGCATGGGGGCCATCAGGGGCCTGATTGTGACTCCCTGATTCGGTGCTGGCGATGCAGCCAATGGGCTGCTCCAATATACTCAGCTGGTCCCCAAAGGATCTTACCCCATGGGCCTAGCAAGTCCCCACTCGGCCACACCCACTCCCCACCTCTGCCATTGGGGGTTTTCATTCTCTTTCCTCTTTCTCAAGAGCTGATGAGGTTCCCTTGAAGATCCTGGCCCATAATAACTTTGTGGGGCGGCTGATCGGCAAAGAGGGGCGGAACCTGAAGAAGGTGGAACAGGACACGGAGACGAAAATCACCATCTCGTCGTAAGTCTCTCTCTCCCCCCCGAAACGTGCCCGAGCAGAGCTTTTAGGCTGGGGGGGAGGTTTAAAGGAGCCGAAGAGAATTTGTCACCCAACTGTGACAGACGGCTAAGAACCAGCAGGTGACCCAGCGCTCTGGTCCCTGGAACTCCAGGTAGTTTCCCTCGGAGACGGCCTGAGTGAGGAAAGGAGGGGCTAATTACCAGATCCGCCTGGGCTGAGGAGAGCTATTTACCCCATTCACTGGAGCTGTGTCTACACTCACACTACTGCAGTAGCAGTGCTGCACTGTAGACCCTTTCTGCAGCGATGGGAGAACCCGTCCCCCACAGAGGCGGTAGGACCTTCCACCGCCTAGGGCAGCAGAAAAGCTGGCGGCGCTCCTGATACCTACACACAGGCGGAAGCAGCAGAATTTGGGGGGTGGGGGAGAAAGAACAGGAGTGGGAGAGCACACGTCGAGTGGGACACCTGTTTGATTCAGGCTCCCTTAACTTCTCTTGAAGATCTGAGTCCCAAAGGGTTCATTTCTCTGCGCACGCAACTGTAGCCCACTGGCGCGCGCGCGTGTGTGTATGTGTGTGTGTGTGCAACGCAGCGGTACCGATTCGCAGAGGATGTGAGTCTGTTGCAACCCCATCTAGGGAGCTGTGGCTTTTAAGCGCAAGCAGTAGCAGCTCCCGCTCTTAGCTTTGGAGGCCCTGGGTCAATGCATAAGGAGAGTCACAAAGCCCTGGATGGTGCATCAGATCTGTGCAGGTGTTGCTGTGCCGTGGCGACAATGAACCAGGGTGCGGGGCTGCCGGCGGCACACTTTCTCTCTCTCTCTCTCTCTGATGGCTCCCCCCACTTCCAGTTTGCAGGATCTGACTCTCTACAACCCTGAAAGGACGATCACGGTGAAGGGCTCCATCGAGAACTGCTGCAAAGCCGAACAGGAGATCATGAAGAAAGTGAGGGAAGCGTACGAAAACGACGTGGCTGCCATGAGCGTGAGTATCAAAGAGGGCCATTTCCCCCTTCACCCCCTTGGGACACCAAGGCTCGGTGCCTCTCTCCCCTGGCCGTGGAGCCGAGGAGCCGCCTGCCACCGGGGAGAAAACCGGGTGTGTGCACCAAGCAGTGCTGGCATCGGCAGCATGGGTGAGCCTGGCGTGTCACCACCCTCTCTTCCAGCGGACGGCAAACCGTCTCCCAGCCGCCCCTGGCAGCTTGTTCCACTCCCGGGTTCAGTCCCTGATGCCCACGCCCGCCCTCCTCCCCTTCCCCCCCCCACAGGGCACAGAGTAACATGGATGGGGCTCTGATCTCAGTTGGGGGCCACCATAGTTGCTGCTGTGATCCCAATAACAACGTGCCTCTGTTTCCCTCCCCGTCTTATCCCTGTCTCTCATTCTCTCAGCTACAGTCTCATCTGATCCCCGGCCTTAACCTGGCTGCTGTCGGACTCTTTCCGGCGTCTTCTAACGCGGTGCCGCCGCCTCCAAGCAGCATCTCCGGGGCAGCGCCATATAACTCCTTCATGGTAGGCAGATGCCATGGTTCATGACTCAATCCCGCTTGTTTAGGGAGAGCGTCTCCTAGGCACTTAGGAACGTGGCAGTCCTGGGGGCTGGGGAGGGGGGGGAACGGGACTGGACGTGCTCTGGCTAGCTGCTCAGATGATAATTCCCCAAGCCCTGTGTCTGTGATCCTGGCCTGGTTTTATTGTACACAGAGACGGGCTCGGGTTGCCTGGTTTTACAGGCCCAGAATTTGGAGGGCTCCTATCTGAGACGTGGGTTGAACTCCAGATAGACTCCCTTGTAGCTCAGGTGCCCGGTCTGGAGATCTCCTTCGAAAAGGGACGAAACAGGTGTGTTTTGGCCTCTGGGCTTTCCTTGTAACACAGCTCGAGTTGGCTGCGGCACAGCTGGGACGTGTGATGAAATGCAGACCCCCCCCCCCCAAGAAGAGAACATGAAGGACCAGCAGCCCCTGGTGCCCTGGTCTCCCTGCCATCAGGGAAATGACCGTATGGATCCAGCTCTTCCGAAGTGCAAATCACGGGCTGTGATTGTGTCTCCCTCTAGTGGCGACCGGCACAGACACGAGCCCACTACCAATTCGTGGTTCGTTCTCCTCCCGGAAGGTGCTGTACGCTGTCCGCCCTGCACCTTGCAGGAGTAGACCCTCGCTGTTGAAGGTCCCGGGCTTGATCCCTGCTGTCCCCCAAGGGACACACTGCCCATCTAGCAGCCCCACCGGCTTTGTGCCCGCTACGTTAGGAGTTTGCTTTGTTTGGATCCGTCCGATTTAATTTGACCCTTAACGGTAATACGGAGCCTTGTGCTGGCAGCCCCCAGAGCAAGAGACGGTGCACGTCTTCATCCCCGCGCAGGCCGTCGGCGCGATCATCGGCAAGAAAGGACAGCACATTAAACAGCTCTCCAGATTTGCGAGTGCCTCCATCAAGGTAGCCCTCCCAAGGCGGCTTTGCTGCAGTCACATACGGTATTTCCCTTTAGTGAGTAAAACACAACCGGCTGCAAGGCAGGCGGCCAATGGTGATCCCGATTAGCCCTTCCGACAGGTTAGCTCTGAGCAAACAACTGGCCGCACTTTTAGTGCTGGCGGGGAAAAGAGCTGGGCCGGCAGCTCTGAAGGTTTCTCCCCAGAACAGATGCAGCGCCACTACATGCTTCTCCCAGTGCACACGGTGCCTTCATTTTCAGTCCCCACCACCCATCCGGTCCTTGGCCTCGGCTGAGTCCCGCCGACATGAATGGAGCCGATTCATGTCAACGATGGTGGTGATTTCTGTGATGTGGACACTTTGTCGGCTAGGAGCTGGGCTGAGATCTGGCAAACTCATTGCACTTAGGTCTCTGGAGAGCCACCAGATGACAATGGGTTGCAGTCTCTATTGTGTGGCAGCCTATAGAAGGGGAACAAAGGCTTAGTAGCCAATTAGTGACCCAGTCCTGCCTGGCTTAAGTATAATCCCAGCGATTTTTTTTTCCCAATTAGACTTTCAACGACAGCTCTCTGCCTGTCTCCCGTATGCCCCTGGAGCTGGATAACTCAGGAGGCGATTCAGTTTAGAACCCCGCCCTTCCCTCCCCAATCCTACCATGATTTTATATCCAGGCGGGAATTCGCTAGCATGGCTCGCCCAGCGTGCTTGGTGCTCTCGAGGCTGGGATCTCCCCCCGTTCCAGTTTGTTTAACGCAGTGAAAAGGATAGAATAACAACAGCAAGCCGGGCATGGGGCGGGGAGGAAACCACCTGCCCCCTGATGCTTCCCTCTCCTGTGTTAAAATTCTCTCCCTTCTCCCTTTCAGATCGCGCCACCCGAGACACCGGATTCCAAAGTGCGCATGGTTATAATCACTGGACCGCCAGAAGCTCAGTTCAAGGTTCCTTCCTCCATTACTACGATCCCCACCAGCCTTGTCTGCATGAGAATTTTAGCCCAGGGGGTAGCTGCCTAGTACCCATGTGATATTCACCAGTGCAGCTCTCCCCATCTTGAAACACCTGTGCAAACCACACACTAGGGGTGGCCCATAATACGGATTACCTAGACTAGAGCCTAAAATCCCAGCACAGACAAGGCTGAAGCCCAATGATAGAGATGCGATGGATCCACCCAGCGCTAGATATATTTATTTTTTGAGCATACATATAAAGTATCTTTTCTATGAGGCAGCATGATCCAGTGGCCAGAGCACAGGCATGGTAGTTAGCGGACCTGGGTTCGATTCCCGGCCCTGCCGCTAACTTGCTGTATGACCTTGGGCAAGTCACTTCGCCTCCCAGGGCCCTTCCCCCTTATGGAAAAAGTTCTATCGATCTGAATAAGGATGAAATCAATAGGCTCCCATTATGATGGTTAATTAAGGATTAATCAGCATTGGGGGTTGATTTTTTCAAAGGTAGAACAGGGAGAGCTAGCCCCTGGTTTCTTAGTTTGCTTCGGTCCATACTGAACAAAGCCACTGTGAGCCGATGTTTCTTCACTGGGGTCTCTTTCTTACAAAGGAGATCCAGAAGACAGCAACCAAAATGATAAAAGCTTTAACAAACCTGACCTATGAGGAAAGGTTAAAACAATGGGGCATGTTTAGTCTTGAGAAAAGAAGGGGTGGGGAGACTGATAACAGTCTTCAAATAGGTTACAAATGACTGTGATCATTTGTTCTCCGTGTCCACTGAAGGTAAGACAAGAAGTAATGGGCTTAATCTGCAACCAGGGAGATTTCGGTTAGATATTAAGAACTTTCTAATGATAAGGGTGATTAAGCACTGGAAGAGGTAACCTAGGGCGGCTGTGGAACTCCCATCACCAGAGGGTTCTAAGAATAGGTTGAACAGACACCAGTCAGGGATGGTTTAGGTTCACTTGGTCCTGTCTCAGCTCAGCGGGCTGGACTACATGACCGCTCAAGGTCCCTTCCAGCCCTACACTTCTATGACTCTATGTAGAAACGGGTAGGAAATCTGGGTGGGCATGCATCCTGGGACTGGCATTCCTGAGTGTAGGGTTGCTCCCTCTCTTACATGGGCACCCATCACCATGGTATCTGGGCAGCTTAGTATTTTGTTTCCTGAGGCTTTTTTTTGTTTAATGTCCCTTAATGCAGTGGTTCTCAGCCATTTCCTTACTGGGATCCCATTTTATTTAGTGGGATCCCCCTCCCATTCAAGACCCCTGACACCTATTTGCCCACCCAGTTGAGAACCCCCAGCCTTAGAGAGCTACGTGACTGTATCAACACGGCTTATCTCCCAGTTGCTGTTCTAGCAATAGTGCAAGGAGACCGGAGCCCAGGTTGGTCTGGCCCCATCAATAACTGTGCCCTGAGGCCAGAGGGAGAAAAAGCCCCAGGAGAAGTACTAACTCGGATCCAGAGATCACAGGCGGAGTTTAACCACTTTCCCCACCCCCTCCCACAGGCACAAGGACGAATTTATGGCAAACTCAAGGAGGAAAACTTTTTTGGGCCTAAAGAAGAAGTGAAGCTGGAGACGCACATTAGGGTCCCTGCCTCAGCTGCAGGGAGAGTTATTGGCAAAGGAGGCAAAACTGTAAGTGAAAGCAAGGAGAAAGGGAATCAGGACTGCAGGGAGACAGGGTTAGGAGGCTGGTTCATCACCAGGCGTGGAAGCTTTTGAGGATTGGCTGTCATGGCTAGGAAGCCGTCACTGAGGGAGGAGAGGAGGGGATGCTGTGAGGCAGACCTGGGACAAGACTATTGCTTGAAGGGGGTTTTTGCTGGTGCTTCTGTTTCCCAGCTCCTCTGCTGACCTGGCAGGGGATTGTTCTCCCACTGCCAGCTCCTCCCTTGGCCCACATACCAGTGTGGAAGGCAGGAGAGACAGGTTAGGAGCAAGGAAGAAACAGCTGGTAACCCACAGGAGAGGGTGGAGCAAGGGCGGGGCCATAGAGGAGGCGGGGCTATTGCTGCTCTCCTGGACAAGTATCAAGGCAGAGAGGAGGCCGTGGGTGGAGCTGGTCTGTGAGCATCCTTGCTTTCACAAGCTAGTCCTAGTTACCGTCCCGCTGTGAGGAGGGCGGCTCTCATGCAGTCTGAGCTCCAGGTGGTGGGTGGGAGTGATTAATTATTATTATTTTGCCAACTGGAGAAATGCAAAATCTGGGGGGCAGGTTTTTTTTTTTTTTTTTAAATTCTTCTTCCTGAAATGGCGCAGTAACCGAGTGGGCTCTGACGCTTTCCTGTAGGTCAATGAGCTGCAGAACCTGACGGCAGCAGAGGTGGTGGTGCCGCGGGACCAGACGCCTGATGAGAACGAGCAAGTCATTGTAAAAATCATTGGACACTTCTATGCCAGCCAGGTATGGAGAACGGAATCTCGCCCTGAGCAGGGCTTGTGCTGGGAGGGAGAAGGGGAAGAGGAGAGAACACAGAAGGCAGATGGGAACTTGTAAAGTCCTGCTGGCTGCCTGCAGTTGTGTGTTTGTATCTGTGCATGCCCCATCACTGAGGGGAGAGGACAGGGTAGTCTGTGGTCCTAGAATTGAAGTAACCTACCACCAGCAGAGGGAACCCCTGAGCCTCAAGAGAGGCTAAGACCAGAAGAGACAAATTCCTAAAGAAATGAATTGACATCAGTTATCACCTTCGCAGGACCCCCGAGTTCTCATTCTTTCTCTGCCACTAACTCCTTGTGTGACCATGGGCAGGTCGTTCCCCCCCCCCCTTTGCCTCAGGTTCCCCATGTGTAAAACAGAGATAATGGAACCTAGCTGTGGAGTTTTTTGAGGTTTAGCTCAGTAAAGTTTGTAAAGTGCTTTGGAGATCCTCTGGTGGAAGGCGTCAATGAAAGGGCGAGAATTTTTACTAGACTTGTTTATTTAATATTGTAATAGGAGAGGCCCCCTTGTGCCGGGCACTGTGCAACCAACGGGCTGGACATGGTCTCAGCCCTAAAGACCTAGCCCAGAGCCCGCACCCCCTCCTGAACCCCTGCCCCAACCCAGTGAAAGTGAGCGAGGGTGGGGGAGAGCGAGCGATGGGTGGGGGGGAATGGAGTGAGTGGGGTGGGACTTTGGGAAAGGGGCGGGGCCTCAGGGAAGGGGTGGGGTAGATCCTGGGTTGCCCTTAAATTCAAAAAGTGATCTTGGGTGTAAAAAGGTTGGAGACCACTGGACTAAAGTATATTATGTTCCAAACTGCAACCACCACTCGCTCTCTCTCTCTGCCGTACAGCTGTAGCAGCCAGGATCAGCGCCCCATTGTGCTAGGGGCTGTACAGACGTAGAGTGAGAGACAGTCTCTGCTCTGCCCCAGAACTTACAGTGCAAATCAGGGGTTCTCATTGTACCAGGACCCCTTCTGACAACAAAAATTACGACATGACCCCAGGTGGGGGGACTGAAGCCTGAGCCCCGCTGCCCTGGACGAGGGGAGGGCAAAGCCCAAGAGTTTCGTCCCAGGCGGGGGGCCTGTAACCTGAGCCCTGAGACCCAGGGCTGAAGCCCTCGGGCTTTGGTCCCGGGTGGTGAGTCTTGGGCTCAGGCTTCAGCCCTGGGCCCCAGCAATGCCAGCCCTGGTGACCCCATTAAAACAGGGTCACCACCCACTCTGGGGTCCTGACTCACCGTTTGAGAACCACTAGTCTAAAGAGACAAAAGGTGGAGCGGAGAGCGATGAAGTGCACCGAGGCAAGATCTTCTAATGCCCAGTCCCGCCCTCTGAGCACGAGACCGCACTGCCTATTGCTAACTCCGCCGTGGCTCCTCTTCCCCCAGATGGCGCAGCGCAAGATACGCGATATCCTGGCCCAGGTGAAACAGCAGCATCAGAAGGGACAGAGCGGCCAGACGCAAGCGCGGAGGAAATAAGAGCAGCTAGCACGCAACGACTGTGACAAAAATTGGAAAATGAATGAGTCGATGCCGGGCTTAAGAGTGGCTGGGAATCAGTTACCGTAGACAGATGATAACTTTTCATGACCAGATTGAGATTAAAAGGCAGTTTGATTGGCTTCCAAGGTAGATGCCTACATTTAAAAAAAAAAAAAAACAAAAAAACCCCCGGATCAATTAGATAAACAATCTATATGTTGCAAAGGCTGCTTAAATGAAGCAACATGTGCTGCGGTGTGTGTCACCCCCAACACCCTCTTGCTGCTGTGATTGGCCAGCGCCTAGCAATGGAGGTTCCACCATCCCTTGCCGCAGCGCTGCAGTGAATCTAGTGCGTAGCAATTAAAATTGGAAACAGTCCGTCCCCTCCTACCCCCTGCTCTGCAGCAGATGCAACATAGATGCTCATTTAAGTTGACTTTTGTGGGCCAGTCCACCCCAAACTTGTGGTGCCATCATACCCTTCGTAGAAGAGTTCCAGGGTGCTGCTTTCTGGCCACCACGTTACACATAGATATATGAGACTGATTAAAAACAAACAGAAAAAAATTCTTAGAGCAAAGTAACTTTTCTTAGTGCTGATTTTAGAAATTCCAACAGATAGGATGGTTCCTACTCCCATTCGCAGTAAAATCTAGCGTGGGTGAAGGTTTTAGAACAAAATGGACTCGGATAACATCGGAACCCTGCACTGATCAGTCTTAGAACATCCGAGAACGTGATGGAGGAGAGAGACCTCTCTTCCATTGTGTACCAAACTCAGTGCAATGACTTTGCAAAGCCTTATAAGACAGGAGAGCAACTATATTTTCCAGGATGACTTTTTTTTTTTTAAACTAAGCCTATGAAATGATTGCAGAATTGGGGAGAAATGCCAAGGCTAACCCTAGCACAGGCAAACCTAAACAGTAACCCTTCTGGGTGATCAGCACTGGAAAGAACCAGGCACGACGCCCCATCCTACCAAGTGACGCTATTCACAAGAATTAAATCACCCGAGGAAAAAAGTTTTGGTCCCTCCCTCTTTTAAACAATGACACCCCCCACCCAAAAAAATTGCTTTGTAGGAAACATGATTAAATCTTCCTCTATTTAATAATCATCTTATTTAAAAAAAAAAACTAAGGCCAGGATTTTTAATCAACCCTGAGAGTGTCGGGTGTCCAACTGAAGATAGCTCAGTGGTTTGAGCATTGGCCTGCTAAACTCAGGGTTGTGAGTTCAATCCTTGAAGGGGCCATTTAGGGATCTGGGGCAAAAATCTGTCTGGGGATTGGTCCTGCTTTGAGCAGCGGGTTGGACTAGATGACCTCCTGAGGTCCCTTCCAACCCTGTGATTCTGTGAAGGCAGGGCTTCACACCTCAAGAGAGGCCAAAAACTGCAAGCTCCTATAGAAATGAATTGACAGGCTCATGCCTGGGAGGCAGTGCTGTCTAGTGGATAGAGCACTGCACTAAGACAGGACACTTGTATTCTATTCCAGCAGTTCTCAACCAGGGATCCGAGGCCCTCTGGGGGGCAGCGAGCAGGTTTCAGGGTGTCTGCCCAGCAGGGCCAGCGTTAGACTTGCTGGGACCGAGGGCAGAAAGCCGAAGTCCCACCACGTGGGGCTAAAGCCGAAGCCTGAGCAACTTAACTTCATGGGGCCGCGTGGGGCCCCGGGCAACTGCCCGGCTTGCTACCCCCTAACACCGGCCCTGGATTTCATATGCAGAAAAACATTTGTTGTGCCACAGGTGGGCCGTGGAGTTTTTATAGCATGTTGAAGGGGCCTCAGAAAGAAAAAGGGTGAGAACTCTTGTTCTATTTCCCACTCTGCAAGTAGCCTGGTGGGTAACCTTGGGGAAGTGTTTATGCCTCAGTTTCCCCATCTACAAATGGGGATAATGATGCTTACCTCCTTTTGTAAATGCTTTGACATCTACTAATGATAAAATCTAGGTATTATTATTATTATTATTATTATCATCATCAGGCACCTGCTCACCTCACTGCAGACAGCAGGTATCCAATGGGATTTGAGCACCCAATTCCCACTGGCCTCTGAAAATTGCAGCCTAAACCGAAAAGGATAGAATCTTTGAAAACACCCAGGGAAGGTTTATAAGCTAACTAGGAACAAGGATCCCAATTCAAATACACTCTCCTGGGGTTATTTGTCTTTTACTTTTCCCTTTATTCTCTCTAGGTGGTGGGGGAATTCCTGAAATTTGGCACATTAAAAAAAAAAAAAAAATGTAAACCCGCAAGCAAAACTTTTCTGCAGTAAAAAATACCTTCTTTTCATGAGACAAAACCAAATATATACGTCAAAAGAATGTAATATGGTTACTGAATCCAGTCACTCTTATGTGGATTTTTATATTTTAAATATATTTTAATGATTTTTATATGAGTATTTGGAAGGGACAGTAACTGCTGTGATGGCATCTTAGACGCAGGGCAAGGTCTCGTCTTCCCTAGGCATGGATCCTTCAAGCTGGCTTATGAGCTGAAAGCAGCTCCTGAAGTCAGGTGGAAGTGACTTCAGGAGAAGCAGGAGGATTTATAGGGGTCAGCTCCTGCTCTCTGTGACTCCAGGGTAAATCCAGAGACGCTCCATTGAAGTCTGTCGTTTAACTCGAGGTTTACAGCTCTGCGCGCCGTAACGCCGGTGTAAAAGCAGAGTTAATTCTCCTGGAGTCAGCGGGCCTGGTATTCCGTTGCCTTACGCCCTTGTGCAATCGCATCAATGCGGCTGCTCTGATCTGGTAGCATTTTACGCTCATTCTGCCCTGACGTAAGAGTCTTCACAAAGTGCAGGGCAGTGGAGAATTGGGAGAAGCAGACTATAACTGAGAACACACTCTGCCTGTGTAGCCAGAGGATGGGTGGGCTATTGGAATTTGACGATCTATCTAGGCTCTGCAAAGCGAGCCGGGAACCACCCTTGCATTGATTTGTTTTTGTAGGGGAGACCAGACCTTTTGTTCTGCCGGTGCATTCCTTTGTACATCTTGCTTAGGGTATAGCTACGCTGCAATCAGAGGTGTGATTGCAGCATGGTTTGGCATGCCCACGCTAGCTAGCACCGCTAAAAATAGCGGTGAAGATTCGGTGGCACGGGCTAGCAATGCAAGTACATACCGAGGGGGACCACACTGAAGTCCACAGCCCCGTATCTTCATTGCTATTTTTCATCCTGCTAGCTAGATCGATGCTAGCCCAGGTCTGGCTACATAAGCTGCCATCGCATAGTGTAGACGTAGCCTGAGTTATGACCATCTTTGAATTTGGATTACGCAACTGCAGGAATGCTTGCTGGTTTTGATAAAGGGAACAGACAAGCAGTTACTGTCCTTTAAACATTGCAACAACAAGACGATGTGGGGAAAGTCAGGTATTGCTGTGTGTTTTAGCAACAAGGAAAAAAAAAAAGTAAGAAAAGAAAAGGAAAAAAAAAAAGCTACCTCAAGGTATGAAGTTACCTCAGCCATTGTTTTTTGTTTTGTTTTTGGGGCTTGCTGATATTTTATATAAAAGCTGATAGTCTTGAATATTTTATTTTTTTAATGAAAAGAGAAGTTACGTTTCATAATTTCTTATGAGCCAGGAGTTATGTGCAGGTAACCAAGTGTTATGAGCTCTCTATTGAGAACGACAGAAATTTCAGATATAGTGGACAAGATGGCAGCAGCTGATTTTTGGCCTCTTAAAGCGGGGTGGTTAATTTCACTGTGATGCAAGAGTGATTGGCTGTAGAAATTCATCTAGGATTTTGAGGGTTAGAACCCACCAACTTTTTGATTGGATTTTTTTTTTTTTTTAAACTAGCCATTGGAATAAAGTCCATGCTTAACCCAACTCCATCAGGTACCCAAACTGTTAAAGAGCCTTAGATTAGAAACATTTCACAAAAAGTCAAAAGAGTAGAATGGATTTGCTATCAAGCAATAATTATTAGCCATATCAATCAGCAATGAAATATGGCATGTGGAGGGGCTGACTGGTATGTTTCACGAATTGGCCCGCTGTGGTAATTCCAAGTAGTCCAAATACTTCACTTACCAACCCAAATGGATCGACCTCTTGTATCTGAATAGGCAGCGTCAGACCATCTTCTCCACTATGATGCTTTAAGTATTTTACAGAGATTGCCTCAGTTTTACCGAGGATAAACAAATAATTAAAAAGAGAGAGAGAGAGAAATGGGAGCCGAAATTTTATACATGCAGACAGCAAGGAAAAAAAATAGAGAGAGAGAGATGTGAACCCAGCTATTGCTATTAGAAAGGTTCACATTTTTAATCACATCTTGCTACTTTTTTATTGTACCTGCAGGAATTAACCCTTTTTTTAGAATGTCATGTTAAAAGATCCGTGGTGGTAAAATCAATTCTAAAGAGGCTGACCCTGCGTCCCGTGCCCCCAAAACTCAGTGGTGCGTGAAGAACGCTGGATCAAGCCCCTAAATGGATGCAGCTTTAAAGAAGTAATGACCCTTTTTCAGTAGAGACAGGGAATGTCAAACAAACGAAGCGAGAGTTAAAAATCCCCCTTGAGTGGGTGACACGTTCCAAAGCGCGAGTGAGGAGAAAGCAGGATGCTAATTCTGCTTTTTACCACTGGAAGGTTGGGGTAGTCAAAGCCTTCATTTCTGACTCCTTGCACCTGTCTCCTCGGAGGACAGAAAGTTACAAGACACGTGGTAGGAAAGACGTGGAATAGATTTCAAGTTGATGCAGTTGATTTGATTTTTTTTCTTTTAACGGCATTTGTCATCTTGTCCTATGAAAAACGGTTTCCTACTTCTTTAAATCTCTGGCTCTCTACTTTTTACAGACTTTCACAGAACAGTTTATTCAGACATCGGTGAATTGTATTTTCCAACAGCAAGCATTTTTGATAACTGGTTCAAACTGTATCATCGAGAGAAAAAACAAACAAACCCACAGTACTGTAAATCCGATTGTTGCAGTGTTCTATTGAGGGGGTCCTGCCACTTACCCAGAGTTTGATTATTCAGTGGAAACCTCTGGTGTTTTCCATAATAGAGGCCTAACCCCGTAAAATGTTTAGAAGCATTGCACCATTTTAATACTGTTTCTATGTGTTCAAGGGGGCGTCTTTGTCACCCCTCGTTTCTTTTAAGATCGGTTGTGATTACTCTGGAGCTAAGAGGCTGCTGGGATCAATGCTTTAGAAATAACCATTTCCATTAAGGAAGGCAGCATTGCCTAGTCGTTTCTGGACAGGCCAGGGAGCTAGGATATCCTGAGTCTGAATTCTGTTTCTACTCTGTGGACTTACACAAATCACTTATCTCCTCCCTGAGGCCCTGATTCAGGAAAGCACTTACACAGGCTTAAGTCCTGTTGACTTTGATGAGACTTAGGCACCTGTTTAAGGAGTCAGAGAGAGCTAGGTCTCCCAGTGCAGAACTCTGCATAGCCGAGTTGCTTTGAGCATCAGTGAAGTTATTCCCAGTAAGCAACAGGCCTGGCACCTACTGTATTTCTCTGGCACCAGCCTAGACTACAGCGTTATGCAAGGAGCCCTTTGTACGGACCAGCTGCAAAGCCCAATGAAGTCAATGGAAGGAGACTTGACTGAGCTTTGACCCAGGCCTAAGTGAATAACAAGTAAAAGGGATCTGATGATGCAAATACATTTCTAGTCCACCAAGAATTAAAAAGAAACATGAACAATCCCTCAACAGGCACCAGAAGCCCTGGAGGCAAACCCTTGTTAAGTGGCAGGATCTTTAGGTTTGAAATCAGAAGGGAAGTATTACCAGGAGCATCTTCCTCTGTAGAGCCAGGGCTGGCTTTGGACAGGGTGAGGAGCAGAGAAATATCTCCTCTCTTCTGAGCCGGCACCTCATTTTTATGATAGCAGAAGCAGCAGAGTTTCTCACGCACGCACATTTCCTCGACTAAGTGTGAATTTGGTTGGTTCGGTTTCTGTAGATCCTTTTCAAAGGGTTTGAAAACGTTCCCTGGGTTTTAAACTTGAGGGGAATAAAAAGTGGGACAGAATCTGGGGTCATTCTGGAGGACGGGGGAGGCTCTAATGCATTAGGTAGCTCCAAGGTGTAGAATTTAAATTAGGGAAGCAGTGCAGTCTAGTGGCTAGAAGACAGGGTTCTGTGCCCAGCACTGTCACGGACTTGCTTTGTGGCCTGGGGCAAAAAAAAAAAAAAAATCCACTTCTCTGTGCCTCCGTTAACCCATCTGTGGAATGGGTATAATGATACCTACCTCACAGGGCTGTTGTGAGGATTAACAAATTACTCTTTTTCAAGCACTTTGCAATCCTCAGTGTCATATAGAGTGCAAAGTATTATTATTAGGAGGAACTAAAACAACACTCTAGTTTTGGGTTCACCTACCTAGTGCTATCATAATCTTGTCATGCCGTTCAGCAAGGGGCAAAAATGACTAAACCAGCATGCACAGTGTTTTTCTCTTCTGAGCTCTGAACGCTTTCTCGGCAATTAAAAACACATGGCTATGGTTCCGTAGCTATGGCAGACGATACACTCCTTTGCTGGCAGTGATCATTGCAACCTAACCAAATTGACATACTTGGAAGGTTTTTAAGGAGTTAAAATAGACTAAAATTCAGTGTAAATATTAAAAAGAAACTGCCTTTAAGCTACATTTTAGGTTTCCTGGGCATTAGATTTTGGTTTTTTAGCAAGAAAAAAAAAACAGTAAACATTAGTAATCTAGTATCAGAAAAGTCTTTTTTTAACGTTTAGCTCCAAATATTTTGATTATTTTTAGATTCTGGGGGAAAAAAATATCAGAAACGCAGACTTGGTATGAGACAGTTGAAGACTTTTATTAAATTAAATTTTTTTTTTTTTTTTTTAATTATAGGATCTGCTTTACTGTTCCCTTGAAATGGTACACACCTCATAGGCTTTTTTTATTTTTTGGAACTTTCTTCTTTTTTTAAAGCATATAGTAACCGAGAGGTTTATTTTTTTTTTTCTTTTTTTTTTTTCTTTTGAATGAAATCGGTGCGATCCTGTGAAACACGTATGCTCCTGAGAGGGCACAGATAATGTTTTTGAAACTCTAATTCACTCTCTTCTCGAGACCGGTCTGGAAGGAATGAACAAATCAGTTGGCCTGTGAACATATCAGCAGTGCTACTGTTAATTTCAGCTGGGGTTTTGCTAGGGAATTGAGGGCCAAAATTGTCAGAAGCGCCTTGCAATTTTTTAGATGCTGCAATTACTGGGTGTCCAAGCTGGGACATCTTAAAGGAGTCCCAGTTTTCAGAAGGCAGGAGCTCAGCCCTATCTTAAAATCTGGCCCTTTCCAGTGTCAAGGTGAGTGACTTTTGAAAATATTGTCCCGGATACCTAACTCCTTTGGAAATCCCAGCCTTAAGTTCTGCTCCAAAACCCATTGGCAGTCAACGAAGACTGCAGTGGGCTTCGGATCAGGCCCTTACAGTATTGTTTAGGAAGAAAGAAATTCACCGTGATTCGGCTGAATCGGACCTGCCGCCCCCCCCCCCCTTTTTTTTTTAAGTCATAGTTTGTAAAATACAGAGCGAATGAAATAAGCGAGAGGCTCTCGAATCATTTTCTTCCTGAGAACATGCAGGTGCTGCAAGCTTGAAATTTACATGTACAAACTACCTCAAACCTTACAATAAGATTTGAATGATAGATGGGAGAGGATGGACATATCCACCCTGCAGCTTTGCCCAGCCTCAGAAATAAGCCCTGAACAGAACCTTTCCTGAAAGCTCAGAGAAGGGTCTCCCTCCATCCTCCGCAGCGGTAGGTTTCCTGGAGGGAGAAGGAGTGGTTGGGCAGTTTATTACCCCTCCTGGTCAGTGTGGGATCTTCTTGCAGGTAGAGCAGGAGAATAGATGATGGCTCCTCCCTTTCCACTATTGGCGTCTCGTTTCTAGGAGTCTGAGTAGGTGCTTTGGTGCAATGGGAGCCTCTCTGGAGGGCGATGATTATCCCGTCACCGTAAAATATAAGAGACCAGTCAATGTACATCAGATCCCGCCAACTTCATGGAGATTTTGCCCCCCCGGGCACTCAAGAATCCAGTGCTGTGGCGGTTAAGACAAACCCAGCGGCTGATCCTTTAGCTCCTGCTGCATCAGAGGTAGGGCTGAGGCTCTCCTCTGAAGGAATACTCTGAAGGAGGGAGAAGGTGCCACCCCTCCACTCCCTAGAAGAGACCTGGTAAGAGAAGGTGGAATAGCCTGCTGAGTCAAAATGACACAGCTGGTTTGAGGGAGCCAGGGCCTGGGGAGAGTAGGACATCCTGGCCATGATGCCATGCGGGCCCGAGGTTCAGATAGACATCCGGGCAGAAGGGTGATAATCAGAACCCTTTAAAAGTCAGCCCATCCCTAATTTAAATATGCATTTAAACCCTGCTGCTTTATTGTACATTACAGAATTTTTAAAATATTTGTTCAAGATTAATACCTCTCGGACACGTGGTCTGTGTGTGACACGGCAGGAGCGGCGGCGGGCAAAGCTGGACCGCTTTCGAAACTGGCCTGTGGGAGGGGAGAAAAAGCCCAACGCCGTCTCACCACAGAGGTGATCGTCCCCATTCCCAAAGGCAGCGGGTAGGGTGTGAACTGTGCAGTGTACCAGTTAAAGGAGCGGTGATCTTCAACAGTGAATGATTAAAGAGATGGTGTCAGGTGAACCCAGGCTCACACTGTTGGTTTTATGACCCCAAAAGCAATATTTGGCCAAACTAGAACTGTTTCCACAGATACTTCTTTAAATTAATGATTCCAGTAGAAATCTGTATTTCATCACCTGAAAACACCAGCAAGTGTGCCGGTGGGGAAGGAACTGAAAAATTAAATTTATTCTAAACAGCAGCCAAACCGACCACAGTGCATAAAGTAAATCATTAATGGAACACAAATTAGATTCTTAGCTAAAATTGCTTTAGATTTAACATACTGGGAAATTAATAGGACTAAACGGCCTATAAATCGGGGCAGAGCTGGTCTTTACAAAATTATTTAGTGTGTGTTAAAAGAGTTAAGGAAATTATGCTTTTTAAAGATGCACCCAATTCATCCCAAGATAAGCTCCACTGGCTTTAAGGATGAATTTCTCCCCCCTTTAAAAAAATAAATAAAAATCTGACACTGTCCCTTTAATCAGATCTGTTCCAGTGAACTACAAAACCTTGATTAAACCCACTCCTCCCCCATGTGAAGCCCCCAGCTATTCCTTAAACAGCCAGTGCCCATGGAGTACGTTAGCTTCACTGCATGTCAAACAAGGGGACATGACCTTATATATAACCAATTCATCTTTGTTTATCTACCTCTTAGTGACAATAGAATAAAATAGGTAGTGGCAACTCCACATGCTGTAGTGTAGAGGAAAAAATTACTCTCTTTTTCCAAAGAAAAAATGTTCTTTTAAAAAAAAAAATAGAATTTATGGGTTTCTTTTCACTTTAATGTGTTCATTAGTTGTAAAAGTTCCAAACCTCCGCAGTGCTAAATTGTTCAGTTGTGACTAATTTTTTTTAAATGCTCAATATTCCATTACTTTTTTTTTTTTCTTTTTAACTTTGATATTTACTTCTGTCAGCCGTACAACTTCTCTCAGCTCCTCTGTCTCAGCGGACGCTTTGTTCGTGTGATGACTGGTCACTTTCACATAGACTGGCATTCAATTGCCATTTCGCCCATATTGCTTTTTGCAGCACCTTTGCACCCCAGATGGTATCCCTTTAAAGTGGGGGAGTATTTTTAGGTGGTGTGAAATCTGGATGATTCGCTTTTACCAGTGGTCAGCGTGGGTTAACGATACAGCAATCAGGGCTGGATTATAAGAGTAACAACCAAACAGGAATGGCTTGTGTGACTAAAGTGAGGTCTTACATGATCGTCTGAAGCTTAGGACAGTTCAATACACAGATGTGCAGATAGAAAGGTAGAACTAATCCATATTGCAGTTATCCTGGTTTTGAATCCCCAGTCAGCTGCCATGTTGTTCTGTACTCCCTCATGCCTGATATTGGGGGACACGGGGAATAGCTAGTCCACCTGATTGATTTCTTCAAACAAGTGTGTGCTGCTTTCCCCCTGCACCCCAGTCACCGATCCAATGCAATTTCAGACTATTCATCGAAAAGTTGTACTTGACTGTAATGATATTTTTCCTCCCTTCGGTTGATTGTTTATTTTCTCTCTACTCCCCCTTCCCCTTCTGCTCCATGTTCTTTACCTTGTACTTTTGTGAGGCAGGTTAGTTGGCTCAGATCTGGAGTTGTGATTGTGGATGGACGCGGGCTCCATTTTTCTTCCAGCTAGGTTTTGCCACAAACCGCTTTACTCCACTGTTTCATTTTTAAAAATAAAGCAAAAAAAAAAAAATTATACTGCACCTGTGTGTTTATCTCCACTCTTAGGAGAAACAAAGAGGTCAGCGATGCTGAGGAGTGGATGGGTGGGTGCTGATAGGATTCAAGGCATGGACATAATAGATCTGCATGCCTCACACCACCACAGATGCCTCACTGGACTCTCCGCAGTATACTCGCGGTTATCTGAACAGCATGGAGGACTCGGATTTGATTTGGCCCATCGGGAATTGGGATAATTGAGAGGGCAGGAGTCATTCAGCAGCCTTCCACATGGCGGCCTCCTTGCAGTCTAGGCCAGGGGTCTCTGCTCTGCCCTGCTCACTCACTCCCATGACACTGGTGCTGTAGGGGGTTCCTGATCCCTGCAGGCGGAAGATGCAGGACAGAGCAGAACCCCTTGGCCAGTACTCTGCCACCCCAGGCCTGCAGCCTTCCCTGCACCATGCGCCTGCAGGGATCGGCCCCGCTCACTCGCTCCCGTGACAGCAGGGCTGCGGAGGATCCCTGCACTGTGGCAGGAGCCATTCACCAGCAACGTGGCCTCCCTCACAGCTGCACCCTCCTCCGAGGCCTGCCCAGGGGTCTCTTCTCTATTATCCGCACCTCTGGATTTTCCTTGTCCCCCCCCCACATGAGATACATGAGAGATGAGGAAGGGATTTAGATAATGCAGAGGTTCAGATCACAGGGTTTTGGGAGCAAACACTCTCAGAACAAAGGCTTAGCAGAGACTTGCCTGGGCAGTGTCTCGCACCCTAAAGGGCCAGTCAAAGCTGGGACTTCCAGGTGCTACTGCAGTACAAAGAGAGAAGTGGTTAGTGATTTTGAGGGCCTGCTGTGGAAGGCATCTTCAAGGGCCCTGGTTTTCAGAAAGCGCTGAGCACCCACTCTCTAAAAAGTAGGCACTTCAGAAATGGAGCCTCCCCTGGGTCACCCAAAGGTTACTTTGCCTTCCAAGTATCAGAGGGGTAGCCGTGTTAGTCTGAATCTGTGAAAAGCAACAGAGGGTCCTGTGGCACCTTTGAGACTAACAGAAGTATTGGGAGCATAAGCTTTCGTGGGNGCAAAATACAAAGCACTAAGTTAATATGGATAGGGAGGAATCCCGTACCTACTTGCTCCAGTTTTTAAACTTGATTAGCTGCCACAGTCAGTCCCTCGGATTCACTTTATTACTGGTGCACCTCGAAGCTCCAACCGAGATCACAGATTTAGGGCCTCATTTTGCTAGACTCTGTACAGATGCATGGTGTGAGACCATATCTGCCTACGGAGTTTTCAATCTAGGTGGAGGAGACAGGGGTGGGAGAAAGGCAACGTTACTGAGAGAGCTTCGGTGACCATGAGTGTCTGAATTTTTGCCAGCACTAATGTTCTTGGAAGGCAAAGCAACAGAGGGTCCTGTGGCACCTTTGAGACTAACAGAAGTATTGGGAGCATAAGCTTTCGTGGGTAAGAACCTCACTCCCCACGAAAGCTTATGCTCCCAATACTTCTGTTAGTCTCAAAGGTGCCACAGGACCCTCTGTTGCTTTGCCTTCCAAGAACATTAGTGCTGGCAAAAATTCAGACACTCATGGTCACCGAAGCTCTCTCAGTAACGTTGCCTTTCTCCCACCCCTGTCTCCTCCACCTAGATTGAAAACTCCGTAGGCAGATATGGTCTCACACCATGCATCTGTACAGAGTCTAGCAAAATGAGGCCCTAAATCTGTGATCTCGGTTGGAGCTTCGAGGTGCACCAGTAATAAAGTGAATCCGAGGGACTGACTGTGGCAGCTAATCAAGTTTAAAAACTGGAGCAAGTAGGTACGGGATTCCTCCCTATCCATATTAACTTAGTGCTTTGTATTTTGCTGCCACAACTAAAGCTGTCTATAGAATCATGAGGTATCATTATGCACCTCAACTGTATTGCACACCTGGACTCTCTGACAGCAGTAAGGGCTGGCTTTCAAGCAGGGCCCTTTTATTTTTGTGGTAGCTTTTAAAACACCCACCTTAAATATTTTTAAGAACAACACTGCAGCATTGAGAATACACAATCTCTTACCTAATTATAAAAGGATAGTAAGTGTACTAGAAAATCCCTTTAATCACCATGATGTAGAAAGCTCTCAGTGTCACCTCCGGGGGACACAGAGCACTAAGAATTTCAGCTCTTGCATGAATGGATAGAAGTACTTTTCAGAACTACAAGGAAAATTCTCAACTCAAATAAGGTATTTTAATTATCCACATCACAGTAGTGTAAAGGAACCCCGATCAAGGTAGGTGCTGTCCAATAACAACAGAGATAGCCCCTGCCCCAATGAGCTCACAGGCTACAAGACACCCAGGGAGGATCTAACAAAACAACTGAGCAAAAATCAAAGCTAGGTCATTTGCCTAAACAACGTCAGAACATTTCATACCAAGGCCAAGTTCTCTCATCTCGTCAGAAGTACGGGGCCCTGATGCGTAAGACCCGTGGTCTGCTTGTGGCATTTACTTCTTGGTTGAGATTAGCATCCAGGTCCCACCACTGTTGTAATGGTGGAGTTTTTTGATGATGTGGTTAGCTGCCCACTAGGAACTGAACTCCACCATTTCACATAGGCCACGAGCTCGCAGATGAAAAGAACTCGGGTCATGTGAACATGGATTGCATTCAGGCAGGACAATTAGGAGAGTTTGCATTTTCCTCCTCCTAAGTGAAAGCTTCTTAACCAAGCCAGGTTTCCAACATCCCCACTCTGGTCTTTAAGTAAGGAGTAACCATAAGAAATTCTCAACAGATATTGCATAGGTAACATACTAACTCCATTTAGGATAAACCAAGCTCTTCAGTCTAAACATGAAAATCATTGTGCTTCTGGCACTCGACTTGAGAACACACATTCCAGTTACTCCTCCAAGAAGGACGTCAGACAGTCTGTGCATCCCTGATAATCCATTCAAATGCAGGGAGGATGTGGAGTGCTACCAGATCAAACCAGTAGGAATTCCGCCCCACCCCCACTTCACTCTGCACTGGCTGGAAAGGACCCAGTGCAAGGCCACGAAGAATCTTGCTCAGTATTAACCAAGCGGCCTCACCCTATGAGGAAACACCATTGCAAGGCCTGTAGCAGGACCCGAGTGCAGATAACACACTTGACTGCGTTGCCATTTCAAGTTTCGGCCAAGAGATTCCAGAATCCCAAATTTCAGCCCATTCAAAAGTTTTTATAGAAAGGTAGGTGCAAAAGAAAGGCATCCAGTGTGGCACAAATAAGGCAATTAGGCGGAAACCCAGAGTGTACTCCTGCCATGGGCATCAGGGAGGTTACAGTAGGAATTGCACACAGCAGGATAAAAGGGTTATCTTCTTGAGTAGCATTTCAGTTGGTTTTTGAAGTAGTGCAAAGATAGCTTAAATTGGACCTGTGCTTGGGTGTTGGTCCGGAACCTTTTATATTGGTCTTCTACCTTAGTCAAGTTGGGATCAGATGCGGGATTATGTGCTCGGTGACCGATAGAAACATCAGTGCAGGAACTGACAGGCAAGATGCCCAGTCCATCCACGAAAAATTCTGGGGAGGAGAAAAAAAATTGAAAAGCAAAGATAAGCGACCCTGCATTTCCCGAAGAATGGCTGTGAAACTATTTTACAAGGCTCTGTATGGTCCACTTGGGATTGAATCACTTCTCCCTGTAAAGGAATTGAACCACGGGTCCTCTGGGTCTAAAACCAAGCTGCTACGGCTTGACCTAGAGAACCAGGTCCATTCACTTGTGGACATTAGTGGGTATGCGTACACTGCAGTCAAGCTGTGACAGCAGCATGGAAAGCCAAACCTGTGCTAGCGTGGCTAGAAATAGCAGCATTAGACGCAGCATCTGAAGAAGTGAGGTTCTTACCCAGGAAAGCTTATGCTCCCCATACTTCTGTTAGTCTTAAAGGTGCCACAGCACCCTCTGTTGCTTTTTACATAAAGTGAGGTATTTTTGAGAATATCTTACTTTCAAGTTTTTTTGTTGGCAGAAATACAGGCAATCAGGGAATACAAGATTATTTCTGCATTTACTCTTCTTGATCAACAAGGAAGAAAGATGTTTAAATGTATCTATGATTGCGACCTTCCTGGGATTTATTGGATTCCTTCGCATTGAGTTCCTCTTCTCTATTTTTAGGACCCTTTATTCTGAGGCATTATGGTAATTTTTCTTTTTGGGACAAGGAAGTGGCTGTGTTTAAACACTGAAGCAGCGGTAGTTTCTTCTCCCCTCTGCCCCCCGCATCATTCAATATATCTAAGAGATATAACCTTTCACACACACACACAACAACAAGCCACAATCAAACCTGCAGTAAGATCTCAGAATCGACTGGCAGCTGAATACCCTGGCTATGTAGGAAGCCCAGAAATAAGGAGAGATCCATTCCCAGAACATGCTGATTCTAACCAACCAAACATGCCCCAGGACCATGAGTTCCCCACAAGTAACCAATTACACTAATCTGAGCGATATGGCAAAGAGAGCTATTCAACCCTCCCAGAAACTCACATCCCTAGTACACAGGTACCCAATATCATCTTATCTCCAGGTATTCAGTGTCTACAGCCCACCCTCTTAACAAGTGCAATAACTGCAGACCTACCTGAGAAACAAAGCAGCAAACACATCTTTACCCTGAAGACGCTTATAAACAAAACCACCTAAAATGAGCTAGGGGGAGAATATTTACCTGCTCTGTGGCCTTTTTTAAAAAGCAATTGCTTTAGCGTGGCACAAAACTAGAAACCTGGAACTGCTGCCAAGTCAAATTGTTGGTGAAAAAACATAAAATGTCATTCAATTATGTGTCGGTCTATTAAAATCAGGATAAGGACAAACCTCACAACGTCTAAGCCAAAAGGAGAAGCCTTGTCCGTTTCAATATAGACAGCGACAACCCAGCAATGCTACTGGAAATGTCCCCAATTCTGAGATTTTCAGCCAAACTACTCAAAAGGTAAAAAACTTCCTCTGTGGGAAATGGCACAGCTGTACCGTCACCCGATGCAAAATCCTCTCCATGAGAACAAACACCTACTAAAAATATACTGCAAACAAACTACTGGTCAGCTTCAAAGGACATAAATATTGATCTTTTAAAAAAATAACTGCAAACTAAGCTAAATAAATTTTCTTTTGGAAATACAGAAAGAGAACACAAACTGAACTGTATAGATACAGGCCCCGTAAGAGATGCAACCCAGAACACCAGTGCCAGAAAGAAACCACTAGATAAATACAATTCACCAGTAAAACAACTTGTTAAATTATTTTTAACAGTATAATCCTCATCCTTCTATGCAGGAGCAAAGTCTGTGGGCCAGTTTTAGCTAATAATTGCTCCGGTTTGGATCAAATCATAGTTGTCAGCAGAGGCAGTAGGAACTCTGCCTATAGAGGTTTGGTTTGGTGTTATTCTTTCAGCTAACAGTTATCTGTCACTGCCATATGAATCAGGGCAGCATATACCCCCTCCGACCAAGCTCACGTGCACCATGGAGAGGCTTTCCTCCCATGAAAGGCAGCATCGTCTAGCAGATAGGATACTGGTGTGGGAGTCAGGAGAGGTGGGTTCTGTTTCCAGCTCCGTCACTGGCCTGCTGCGTGACCTTAAGCAAGTCCCTTCACCCCTCTGTGCCTCTATTTATTTACCCATCCAGCCTTTGGTCTGGTTGGTCTTCTTAGATCAGCAGTTCTCAAACTGTCGGTTGGGACCCAACTTTAATGGGGTTGCCAGGACTGGCTTAGACTTGCTGGGACCCAGGGCCGAAGCCAAAGGCCAAGTCCCACCACCGTGGGCTGATGCCAAAGCCCAAGGGCAGGGCTCAGGGCCGTTTTTAGGATTTATGGGGCCCTAGGCAGTATTATTAAACTGGTGCCCCTATGCCTGACTTGCTCTTAGTAACTCAAACATAAGCTTACAGTATTGGAAAACTTCCTCCTCCGTCCCCTCCCCCCCCGCTCCCCAAAGTCCCATGCCCACCTCTACCCCCCCCGCCCCCAAGCTCGGCTCCCCCCTCTCTTCCCAGACTCCAGGTACCCCCCAGCTCTGTTCCTAGCCTTACCTGATCCCCCCGGCCAAGTTCCCCAGCCCAGTTCCTCCTCTGCCCCCCGCACTCCCCAAAGTCCCACGCCCACCCCGTCTCATCCCAGACTCCGGGTATCCCCCCACCCCACTCTGTTCCCAGCCTTGCCTGCCCCAGCTCCCCCTGTTTACTTACATGCAAACTTCCAAGCGCTCCTGCTGAGGGGAGGGGAGGGGAGGGGAGGGAAGGGGCCAGGGCATCTGCTCAGAGAGAAGCCTGCGGGCCCAGCACTGGAGAGGGGCCGGAGAGGCATCTACGCAGCAGCCCGCGAGGGTGGTGCCCCAAATTTTTGGGTGCCCTACACAGTCGTGTATGCCTAAGGATGGCCCTGCCGGGGCTGAATCTCTCAGGTTTTGGCTTTGGCACCCCTGCCCCGGACAGTGGGGCTTGGGCGTTGGCCTCCCCACCCAGTGCAGCAGGGCTCGGGCGGGCTGAGACTTTGGTCCTCGCTCCTGGGGTTGTGTTGTCAAAAGGGGGTCGAGGTGCAATGAATTTTGAGAACCTGTCTTAGCCCAGTGGTTTTCAAACTTTTTTTCTGGCAACCCAGTTGAAGAAAATTTTTGATGCCTGTGACCCAATGGAGTTGGGGTGTGAGAGGGGCTCAGGGCTGGGGCAGAGGGTTGGGGTGCAGGAGTGAGGGCTGCTGGGTGGGGCTGGGAATGAGGGGTTCAGGGCATGGGAGGGGGCTCTGGATTAGGGCATGGGGTTGGGGTGTGGGAAGGGGTCAGAGCTCTGGGCTGGGGGTGCAGGCTCTGGGGTGGGGCTGGAGATGAGGGGTTTGGGTGCAGGAAGGGGCTCTGGGTTTGGGGGGGCTCAGGGCTGGGGATTGGGGCGCGGGGTTGGGAAGCAGGCTTACCTCGGGCGGCTCCCGGTCAGTGGCGCAGCGGGGGTGCTAAGGCAGGCTTCCTGTCTGTCCTGGCGCCACGGACCGCGCCCAGAAGTGGCCAGCAGCAAGGCCGGCTCCTAGGCGGAGGCATCTGGAACTGGTGCTCAGGGCGGGGGCAGTGCGCAGAACCCCGTGGCCCCTGCCCCGGCCTAGGAGCCAGATCTGCTGCTGGCCACTTCCGGGCCGCACACCAGTGTTAGAACAGATAGGAATTATCCTGCCTTTGCCGGGCAGCACCACCGACAGGCCCGGTCGGCGATGTTGACTAGAGCCGCTGTGACCCAGTGCCTTAGGTTCCGCAACCCAGTACTGGGTTGCGACCTGCAGTTTGGGAAGCAGAGTATCTCAGCTGTGCTGCAGCCTGGGGCCCGGAGAGAAGAGTTTATAACGCTGAGGGTGAGAATGCACCTTTCTCTCCCTTTATAATACTGCAAACAGTCTTCCACAGTCATGGTCTCAACCACTCTTGCTTGCAAGAGTGTTATTGCAGCATATTAGTTCCCAACAAGTGTTTGCACCGAAAGCAAAATCCTCTTTTCGGATCTACATGCTGCAACTCAACTCTGCTACCTGCTCTCTGGCTATGATAGGTTCATGTCCTGAGCGCAGATCAGAGCCGGGATGGGAGCAGAGCATTTCATCCATGGAGACCGCAGCTGTTTTCCTGTCCATCAAACCAAACCAAACCAACACACACTTCAGTGCTCTATAGCCATGGTTGCATCATTGCAGCTTGCACCAGGGCCTGGTAGGGTGACCAGACAGCAAGTGTGAAAAATCAGGACGAGGGTGGGGGGTAATAGGAGACTATATAAGAAAAAGACCCAAAAATCGGGACTGTCCCTATAAAATCGGGACATCTGGTCACCCTACACCAGGGTTGGTGCAGCAGCAGGGACCAGTGCTTTTTAAATAAGTGTTTCCACAGATCAAAATCCTCCTCTTGGTAAAGGTTCAACTGTCTCCAAAACAGGGGTGGAGGGAGGACTAGAGGAGAATGCACAAGTCCTCACAAACGCTGGGGGAGGGGGGGTCCCATCTGCCTTTTCTCATGTCTGCAGCTTGGCCTTCTGGGGGTTACAATTGCATCTAATCCCCCAGCGTTCACATTCTGCTGTCCAAGGGCGAGAGAGCCCAGCATGGTTCAAGTGCAGAAGTAGTCCCTCCTGCTGCACGCCCCGGGAAGCGTCTCTCGGGTCCAGCTAGCCCTAGTATCACCCCAGCTTGCAAGCCTGCAAAGGCAGCATGTGGCTTGCAGACTCTTGCTGCAGCATTTAATCAGGGACTTTCTGCGGGGAGCAAACTGCTCTCTGTAGGGTGCATGGTGCAGCCACGCTGGGCTCTGCCTGGTTCCCACAAGACTGAGTGGGGGAGAGGATGCTGCGGGGAAAGGGGCAGGAAGGAAGGGTTTTTTCCTGCAAGGCGGCTGGTCATGGCTGAGGACGGTTTCCACGCACTGTGCTAGGCAGCTGGTCCCATGGTGTAATGGTTAGCACTCTGGACTTTGAATCCAGCGATCCGAGTTCAAATCTCGGTGGGACCTCTAGGGACTTTTTGCCACCGAGGCCTTACTAAATTCACAAGCAGAGCGGAGTCGCGGCTAGGCGGGAGGAGGCGAGCCCCAAACGCTCCCCCCGGCTAATATCAAAGGAGGCGGGGGCTAAGCTGCGACTCCATTTTGTGTCTAGGGAGCAAAGGGTAGCGAGGGCAGGGTCGGGCGCATGCGGGGGGAGGGGGGGGGGGGCGAAGGACCGAAGAAATCCGAGTGACGCCGAAGGGCCTGGCCCCGCCCTCCCTAGCGCAGATTGGCTGAGTGAGGGCGTGCGCCCGCCTGCCCCGCCCTGCTATTGGCTGGCCAGCGATGCCCGTCCTCGCATTGGCTACCCGCTGGGGCTTGGGGCCGCCGGGTTCGGAGCCGCAGCCTCTTCCCGCCCTCGCCTCGCTTTGGACCCCGGGCGTCCCTCAGCGCCCCCCCCCCCCCCGGCATCGCGGGCTCGGCTGCGAGCCCCCTCCCCCCCTCCCGTCACGCGGGCTCCTTGGCATCCCCGGGGTACCGCGCTGGCCTGGCCTTGGGGAGACCTGAGTGCTGGTCCCAGCTTGGCCATTGGCCTCTTGGGAGACCTGGCACGGTCCCTGTCCTGCTCCGTGCCTCAGTTTCCCCTCCCCACTGAGTCTAACGCAGGGGGGTGCGCACCCCATTGGGCCCTCTCACCCCCCTGCTTGTACTCCCAGGGCCTGGTTTTTTAGAGGTGTTGCCCCCAGGACCGGCTCTAGGCGCCAGCAAACCAAGCACGGGCTTGGGGCGGCACCATTTCAAGGGCCGCGTTCTGGGCAGGGCCGGCTCTAGGCACCAGCTTACCAAGCAGGTGCTTGGGGCGGCCACACCAGAGAGGGGCGGCACGTCCGGCTCTTCGGCGGCAATTCGGCAGTGGGTCCTTCACTCCAGCTCGGAGCGAAGGACCTCCTGCCGAAGTGCCACAGATCGCGATTGCGGCTTTTTTGTTTGTTTTTTGTTTTTTGGGGGTGGCCGCTTGGGGCGGCAAAAACCCTGGAGCCGGCCCTGATTCTGGGTGTTCTTGGAGGGGTTTTTTTTCGCTTGGGGCGGCAAAAAACCTAGCGCTGGCCCTGGTTGGCCACCACTGACTTGGACCGGAGTGATAGACGTGCTGGGCTCCTAATAAGCAGGCCTTAACTAACTTGCCTCTTTTAACCAGGTGTTTGTCACGGCTGGCTGACGCAGTGGCTTTGAAAGACGGCAACTTCTCAAAGCACAGGTTCTTCAAATCCCAGAGTCAACTCAGCCCTTCATCCTTCGATTCACTGCTGTGCACTCAGGAGTAGGTCCTTCAGGATATGATCTGCACAAACTCTGAAGAGCCCAGTGTTATTTCTTATGACTGGTTTGCCCCCGCAGTTTCCTCTCCCCCAATGATAGGTCTGCTGTGTGCCATGGGCAGCTGCATTTCCGGAGTGCCGTGTGCCCTTAGAATGAGAGATGCTAGCAAATTTTAAAATGTGTCATGTAGATTTCAGAATGATTTTTAAGGGCCATTGATGTGTGGGAAAGGGAAAAGTTGTGTAGCAAGAGAAAGGACGGTATTTGTAAAGAGACTGTAACATTTTGTCAGTTGCCATCCTGAGGTTGCATACAAATGAAATGTTGGAGTACTTCAGTAGCTCTCCTGGTATTTCAAACCAAGATTGCTCTGACTAATTACAGTGAAGGCTTCCTAGTCTGGGGTGAGAGAACTGGTTCTCTCTTTCCTGGCACCTGAATAGATGATACTACCACCAGATGGCAGACTGATCACAGGTGGAGATTTGACTGCTTTTGTGACTCTTGTTGTCTGTCAGCTGCTGAAATAAGGATTGAGTGAGACCATTGCCTGTCTTTTGTCAATGACAGTGGTTCCCAAACTTTAACAACCTCTGAATCCCTTTCAATAAAATGCCAAGCCTCATGAACCCCCTCCTAAAAATGAATATTTCCAGGGATTTTCTCCTTTACCTGAGTAAAAGTTATAAAAGCAGTGATCTTTGAAATATAACATTTGTTATTATGACATGCTTATTACACACTATTTATTATTAATTAATAGTTATAATTACAGTATTTTTATTACATTATGAAAATGGCAACGCTCTTCCAAGATTTCACTTTTGTAGCTTGTATCACTTTGAATAAGCCTGTTATAAGACAAGGCTCCTATGTTTCATCAAGGAGTATCGGATGTGAAACAGCATGACGATATATAAGAAGCCAACTCAAAGAGTTCCTCTTACACAAGTAGTCAGGTCTTGAGCAGTCCAGGCAAACAATGCACGTTACAACAAAGCTTAAACTTGTTCTTCATAATAATTTTAAAAACAATGTTAGCTGCCTATTTAATTTAAAAAAACAGCAAAAATATCCACCTCCCTTTCCATTTCTTATAAGGAGTCTTGAAGTTTAAATCTCCTCACTGTGATAGATATGCTTGCTTTGATCTGTGTAGCTCTTGGAAGTCCAGGGGCTCTGGGCTGCTGGCCCCGTGCCTCCTGGGGTCCCAAGAGACAGCTCTGTCTGCCATTAGGGAATTTTTTTCCCAAGAACCCTCTGTAACATTTCACGAACCCCCATGGGTTCACAAACCCCAGTTTGGGAACCACTGGTCTATGACCACCTACCTGTTGAGAGGGCATCACCTTTCCTCTCTCCACTTGTTTGCAGCTGGTTCTGGGGAGCGTCTCTGACACAGATATTGCAATTCAATGTTCAAACAGCTGTTGCTTCATCCTGTGAGTCTGAAAATGGGAGCAAAATGCAGACTGAGGAATGAAGATTTGCCCCCAAATGGGGCTGAGACCAGGGAATTAGCTGATTTGGGAATATGGCAGGCAAAAAAACTGAAAACACTAAATTACCTGATGGAGATACTTACTAGGATGTTAATTGCTCTTATTTTGCTCTTTGCTCTTACTAGGATGTTAATTTCCAAGTACAAACCTGCAACAGTTTGCCACTTACAATGTGATTCTATTGCAGAAGGTGTCTAGATAAAAATGCCCCCCTTAGCAGATCTATGCTGCACACCCTCCAATTTTAGTGGCAAAAATAAGATTCTACTTCTCTGAGCTCAGCTGAAACAACACAGCAAAGAGATTGAGCCGGGCTGTCATCATTAACAGAATTTTTAACTAAATTGTAATTGTGGGGCCAAACTCCGCCTTGTTATACCAGTGCTGCTCTACCCCCGGAGATAATGGAGCTACCTGAGTGTAGGTAAGTGCAGGATGTAAAGACAACAGCATTACACACGTGAGAGCAGAATCTGACTTGCTGTTACTGGTGATGATGTAGGTCAGAAATAACCCAGCTTGATTCTCAGATCCCAAGGCAGGTTTGGAGACCGGCCACTGTTGGTAAGCAGAACAAACTTAATTTGGAGTCACTGAGAGAAGATAAACATGAAGGCCCGGGGTAACATGTCTGCAGAATCGCTTTTCAGATTAGAGCTCCACTCTTCATTTGTGCATCTTTTAAAGGGAGACTTGCAGGTTGTAGAGGGGGAGCTATATTGCACCATTCGCTTTTAAGCAGAAGTCTCCGTGGAAGAGAGAGAGCCGATCTGCTTAAAACCAGATGGTATAGTTGACTGCTTGGGTCATTAGTGGGATTTAAATCTGGGACCTTCAGATCTAAAAGCATGACTCCTCCCTTTGAACTAAAGGACTAAATCACCTAGGTGGAAATAATATTCTTGTAAACATTTTGTATGCACAGGGAACTACAGCAGAGCAAATGCCCACATTCTTTTAGAATGGGTTACACAGGCATTGTAGGACACCGGACTCTTTTTTTAGGAACCTTCATATTGGCACAAACAAGGTTTATTTCCCTCAATTTTCTGCAAAAATGTAACTATGTAGCACCCTGAATCATAATGGTCATGGCTACAAGCAGGGAGTCACCATGCTGTGAACATTTTAATTTCCTGAGGCCAGCACTTCTTGTGTCACACTGGAAGGGTGACTTTGGTTTCCCCCCCATCACTATGAATGCATTGTTAGTTCTCGCCACCTACTGAGTCTGCTGCCTCTTTCTCCGCAACTGTATTGTACGTATGATCCTGGATCTTGGAAACCCCACCTGCCCTATCGAAGACTTCTGACCTGCAGAGGGTATTCCATTGACTAACATTGACTTCCTGTACCAAGCTGGTGGAATCTTAAAAGTTCCAGGATTGGAGTTGCTTGGTTGCTTCAGGAGATTCTAAGGAGGCTGCAGGCAGGGTTCAGGAGGCCCTTGCTTAAACAAATTTCAAAGGCTGGTTACAACCCCTGCTTTCAGTGCTGTTGGTAAATCCTTTATAAAGACCAGAGGCCAGTCAAACAGGAAAGGCCCAGAAACCCAAATCCCTTTAATACAGATTATTTCACTCTGACGCAGGTTACAAGGAGCTTAGCTTTCATTAAATAGGTCAATCTGCTTTGAGAACAGTAATACCTGGGTATATTTGATCTATCTCCCCCCACCCCTCACTCTCAGATTGGAAATGGAAACAAAGAGCAAAGTTCTTATCTGTCAGTGGGCAAGTTTTAATATTTCATAAGTGCCTAATGGTGACATAATGGGTGACACATTCCAGCAGAGGCTGTTGGGAGAGGAAGATTTGAGGGAGGGGGATGAGAAACTGGGTCTGTTGTTTTTAACCTGAAGATGTTTGTCTTGATTAGAAAACAGCATATTGTGTGTGCTGATTGGAAAGACCCTTTCAAAAGATGTCAGATACTTTGCCCTTTCAGTGCCAACAATGGGTCAAACCCCACTAATCCTGACTCAGGCTAAATTCCCATGAACTTCAATTTGAATTTCACTCAAGGAAAGATTGCTGGGTGGTTTTGCCCTCTGTCAGGTTAACTGAGCAGAGGGTTCTATGTTCCGAGCAGTAAAATCAGGAACAGGTACTTCTCGAAACTACTACTAACACTCCCACCACCCCCACAAAAAAAGGAAGAAAGATGAGCCATGTTTAAAATATTCAGCAAATTTATTTATAGTCCACAACAGAATGAACAGAACATCTTCTGCTAATTGCATACAAGACATTGAGCAGGATGATAGCTACAGAGGAAATGCATAATTCTCGATTTGGCTTAAAAAATTAGTTATATGTTATTCCCCCTCCCCACACTCATCTCTTGTATGGGAGCTGGGCTCCTTTATGATGCATGTAGGGCCTGATCCTAAGAAGGCTGAGCTCCCTTCCACTCCCATGAGGTTCAGCAGTGGTCAGGACTGAGCTTCAAGTTAGTGCGAGCGCTGGCTTGGCAGACGGAAATCATGCAAGTCAAATGGCCAGCTAGCGAGATTTGTTCGTATGTGGTGCCGACTAAGCCAGTCCTGATATGACTTCTACTTTGCCACTAAAGTATCAGAAGCTGGTACTTTGGTGTGTTCCAGCACTAACGCTTGACATGCAGAATTGCTACAACAGACGCCAAAAGATAACCCTGCCACCTCTTCCCACGTCAGTTGTTTTTTATACGGGAGGGAAGAGAGTGGACAATTCCTTCTCTGAAAAGCCTTTATTGTCTTTTAACGCTACTAAACCTTACACTGATACATGCCTACTTAAAATGTATCTTTTGTACCTCCGAAGTAAAGTGTTTCATATCCTTTAATATCAAATACACTATTACAGAGAAATCACAGGATGCAGCAGGGGTCTGAGTTGTGATCTTGGCCACACGTCTTACTCAGAGGGGAAGTGGTAGTGGTGTAGACAGCTCTGCCTCAGACAGGAAGCTTGGATTCCTTGCTGTCTTATTTTCAATATACATTTTTTTTCTGTTGATTTAGGTTATTGCGCAAGTGGTTTTTTTGGGGGGGCTCCCCAAAAAATGAAGACAGCCATAATCACATCGGCTCTTGGAACATTTCAGCCTTGGTGGTTGCAGACGGATACACTTCATCTGTTGGACAGGTAGCAGCATGGGAGGTAGCAAGGTGAGCACCTCATGCTGCCCTGCCAATGCCTCAATGTAGCTCATTTAGTGCTTGGCTCCTAAGCCTGTCAGCAAGTTAGTGCTAGATGTGGGGCAGCTTAGGGGTACTTGACCACTGGGGACTGGACTGAGATCACCCAAACCGTGGAACTGCAATCTGAGGAATAACTCTCACTACCACCCCAGGCTAGGTTTGAGCAGATGAAGCCTTTCACCCCTGGGTTATTTCCCATTTCCACATCTCTGAGCTTCCTGTCATCATCTTGCTTCCCCTCGGTTCTGTTAATCCACAGGCCTTCAAACTCCCAAGAGGTGAGCAGAGGACTCTGGCTGTTACCAACATGAACGCAGGTGAATTCCAAAGTTAAAATGATGGTCAAAACAACCGTAGTTCCAGCGCAGCTTCCAACATCTACCTCCTCACTGCTCTCTCCTGCTGTAAAGGAATCCGCCCTGCCTCAGGTAAGATGGTGGGGGGAAGTAGAGGCAGGGAGAAGAGGGGCTCTGAACGAGTCGCTTGCAAACTTTGCTCCCTTCTGTGCCCTTCTTTGGACTTGTGTGCCATACAGGAAAATGCTGCACATTTCAGGCTGGGCAGATGGCCAAGCCATCACAATGGCAGCTCTTAAGATCTGGAATTGAGACTTAGCTCATTCCCCACTTCTAAAAAATCTCCCTGCAAACATTTCTCCATGGTGCCGTTCCCCGTCAATGATTGCTATTGGCTCCTTATTATCTTCCTCTCCTGCATACCCATCACTAGACTCAATTTGTATTTTAAGAGGGTGTTTGTGTTTTAAATGGTTAAATTATGTCTGTATTCAATATTTGTTCTTGCATCGTGATCTGAGTGCATTGTTGGGGGCAGATGGGGTGCGGGGGTGTCTCTCCCAAAATAATGTAATGAATAAATGAGCAACTTCCAAGTAACTGGTAGCCTGGTATGTGGACAGAGTAAATATGTCAATTTATCAGGCCCCCTAAAATCCTTGGCCGTGATAGTTATAATAATACTTAGCACCTTTGAAACTTCGATCTCTACATGCTTTGCCAAAGGTGAGCAAGCATTATTATCCCCGTTTTACAGATGGGGAAACTCTGTCACAGAGGTTAAGTGACTTGCTCACAGTCGCCCAAGTCAGGTGGCATTGACTTCCACCTTGTGCTAGGGAGGTCAAGTCTGAAGTTAAGCTTTATAGTCTCAAGGTTTTCTTAATGCCTGATTGAAGTGTTGATTGATAGAAGTGCAGCAAGTTCAACAAATGTGTGTGTATATTAAACGAAATGGAAATCAGCTGTGAGAGCCTAGAGAAGAAGGCTGCCTTCTTGCTCCTAATTTTAGGTATGTCTCCAATATCCTTTTTTTCCCCTCCCATAGATGTGCTACACTTCAAAAGGGTTTCGTTTTGGGGGGCTGCCCCACCCAATGGAAAGATCATGCTACAGGGTAAGCAAAATTCTTACAGTCTTGGTTTTGTAGGAGGAAAGGGTCCGAAGTTTGTCTGTGAGTGGCGGGGGTCAACTAATTATACAGCCTCCCTTCTCCTTAAAAGGGTTTTTATCCTCAGGAACACCTTTCAAAAGAGGGTCCTCTGCTGCCAGGGATTCTATATACTCCTTGAGTTCTTTGCCCGTCTTGGAGATCTGGAGAGAAAGAAGAATCTCTTTTTAGATTATGATCATGAGATCTCATTACATAGGCTTGGCCAGACGGTATCAGACTCATGGTCCTCTACTCCACTGTCGGACACAGGACAGTGGCGAGTGCTAGATGATTCAGAAGAAGGTGCAGGAAGCCTCTGCCCATGTAGAAGTCATCCTAGCCCCTAATTGTTAGAGGTTGGCTGAAGATTTTGGAGCATGCAGTTTTAGATCCCTACCAGACCCGTTTCTTAGCATTAACTGTTCTAACTCTGAATAGCCTTGTGATCCCTATAAATGTCCAATCCCCTCTCTGAATCTTGCACCTTGATGGGAATTATTTTTCTGAAGCAGGCCACTTCCCTTGATCAGCAGCAGGAATTTCCCAGAACCCTGGGGCATGGTGCTGAGAACCCTCAGCAAGCCAGTAAAAGCTCCCTGGAGCTGAGGGTACTCAACACCAGGAGGAGTCAACAACTTCGCCCTCTGGCACTATGGAACTCTCAACAATAAGGATAAAAGCTTATCTGTACGGGAGACAGAACCTTCTTCGGGGCTGGTCCGAGACTGTGTAATGAACTCCCCCAGGCACTCAGGGCTAGAACAGACCTCATCGCTTTTCGCTCCAAGTGCAAGGCACGTTTTTTGACCTTGTCTTCTCTAATGTAAACATATAGCAACAGATACATATTTAACAAATAAACCAAAAACCCTAGCAAAACAAGACATTCCCCTGCACACACTTCTCCCTCTGGGGAGAGGATAAGAGAACAAACACATGACAGATACATAGTCACGTTGCTTAATGCACTACAGGAAAGCGCTCAGATACTCTGGTGATGAGTGCGGTATAAAAACCTATATAGAATAGAATATCAACGTTGGGCTGATGAAGCAGCCAATGAATTCCATGCAGAGAGACCGCACTGCTACCCTGCTCCTGTTTTAAGAACTCTGGCCATGTTAATTCAGCTGGGTTATACTGTAGTAATTTAACGGTACAAGATGGAAATTGGCTAAGATTTTTCAATCCTCTAGTCAATCTCTTCCCTCAGCAAGTCCAGGATTTTTGTCTTCTCTAGCACATGACTTTGTCTTCTCTGCACAATACAACTGGATTATTTTAAGGGGTCTCCTATACAAATTAGTTCTCCTGCCCCTTAACCTTTTTTTTAAAAAAACCAAATGAAACATTGCATGTAAGTATCTTAAATCTAATGTCATTCTCCATCAGTTTTGGGCCTGATCCTGCTATCATTGAAGTCAGTGGCAAGATCTTGCTGTTATCCAAGCTCCCATGGACTTCAGTGGAACTGGGCCAGGCTTTTTGTGCAGCAACAGACACTGTGGGACAGATTTTTGAAAAGATTGTGGTGTGTTGAGTGCTGAATGTCAGGATGAGGCTAAACTAAAAATCTAGCCCCATGAGACCAATCCTTCTTTGTGCTGTCCCTCTTCTCCCATAGACTATAACAGGAGTTGAGGGCACTTGGCACCTTACATGATTGGGCTGTGTTGGCAAACTGCTATTTGCCATGTGCCTTTAAATACTCAAATGGCAGCCAGAGAAAACTGTGTTCCATATACTCAGGGACCAAGATCCTCATGCCTCATTGATTTCGGTGGGAGTCAGGCACCTAAGTACCTTTGAGATCTGGGCCCAAATCATTTTCTCTTTGTGTTCTCACTAATCGTCCTTTCCTCTAGCCTTTTCATATGCACTAGAAGCCTGAAGTTTGCTATCCGGACAAGTAAAACACAAGGCTAAATCCTATCTTTAAGGTGGAAATGTGAAAACTCAGTCACTGGTTTTGTATTTGAGATTTAATTGAAGGCCCTTAAATTGGGGCGAACGTTGGTCTAGATGGTTACCCCAGGGATTAATTTATCCCATTGTGCTTAGACCCTAATAGAAATACTTGCCATTTGCCTTTCATTCTTCACTTCCTTTTTCAGCTGGTCAAGTTCCATCTTCAGCAGTTCTTTTTCTGTGAGATCTTGAGCCATGCTGCCCTGCAACCAGAGTGGAAGCCCTGTTACTGATTTACATGCATCTTCTGGAAATAGCAGGTATCATCAACAGTCTAGCTTCTCTTAGTACCCAGTGAAGTCAGTGGGGCCAGGAGACACATTGAGACTATCTAGCTGCTTCCCCACTCAGAGCTGGCATGGAAAATCCTTGAATTTCTCCAGCATTCCCAATAGAAGATATAATCAGTTAAACCTTGATTTGCCAGATCTTCAGCTGGTTTAAACTGGCGGAGTTCTATTAGAGCCAATGGTGCTATGCTGGTTTAGGTAACATAGGAATTTCCACATTAGATCAGACCAATTGTCCATCTAGTCCAATATTCTGTCACCAGCTGTGACCAGTATTAGGGGAAGGTGTAAGAAACCCTGCAGTGGGCAGTTATGGGATTAGCTGCTACCAGAGAGAGTCTTCCTGGCCCCCCAGTAGCTAGGCTGATGCCCTGAAGCATGAGGGTTAATAGCTCTTTCAAAGTTAATTTTTGTTTTTTTTACTATAACTGGATATTTTTGTTATCCAGGAGAGCATCTAATGGCTTGATGCTGATTTATACTAGCGGAGTATCTAGGCTGATATTAAAACCCCCCCACCCAATTCAATATATATTTTAGGTGGGAGATTTTTGCACAGGCACAAACCCTATTCCTTTGGGTAGGTTTGTTACTGAGTTGCTGTTTCCAGCAAAATTCTAATACTTTGCCCTTCTCTAGCACCTTCCATCCAAGAGTCCAAAAGCGCTTTATGAACATTAATGAATTAAGTGACATAATGCCCCTGTGAAATAGGTAAGTATTATCCCCATTTTACAGACTTGGTGACCTGAAGATCAGACCGCTCTAGTCACTTGCTCACTGTCACAAAGCAAGTCAGTGGCAGCGCTGGCCATGGAACCAGGAGTCCTGGCTCTCTGTCCTAGCCCAAACCATCATCTGTGCTCTCACTGTATAAAAAGCAACATGAAAACAACTTCCTAGTTCTAACTTAAACCAAAGGTGGACAGCTGTTAGGTCGGAAACACTGTCCTTCGTTCACCTGCTATGTTTAATTATTGAATGTCTCTCAGAATGCTGTGGGCTGGATTTTCAACCAGAGTAAAGCCGCATAACTCCCTAAAAGTCAGTTTACATCAGCTGAGGTTCTGGCCCTTGGAGTCTGAAATTAGTTTCGTAGTTGATGTGGAAGGGGAAAACAAATGAAGTATTATTCTGATTTCCCCCTCCCCCTCCCCCGGCCTTTGTCAGGTTAAGCCAAAACTTAAATATCTCTAATGCTTTTACGGTTTGTATTTTTTTTTTTTTTGGCAATTCTGCTTTAACTTGCAATAATTTAACAATTAACTTGCAAGAGTATTAAAAGGAAACAGCACTATAAGGAGATTTTAAACTGTCCAGAAAAACTGAGCTTGTTCTGCGTATCTAAATATGTATTTAGACTACACTTCTGATCTTTATTCTTTATAAGCTGGGAGATAGCAGAGGCAATTAGTTAAGCAACGCCACATAAAATAGAATCCCATTTATGGAAATAGAACAGGGGATATGGAATCTATGGAGAAGTTAGGGTTTGGAAAAGAATGAATAACCTTTAGAATAAGTGATGTGCGTGAAATAATCATTATTATCCTAGCAGTATTCAGTAAAGCTTCTGGCAAGAATAAGTGTGGCTGCAACTGGTCTGATGTTTGGGTCTAGTTCAGAGAGACTTCTTAAGCAAGAGTGATCTATTTTACATAGAGTGTCTTTTAAAAAAAACGTTATTCAGAATACCAAAATTAAGTGGCCCACATGATGGATTAATCAGTTTCATATTTAGAATCAAAACACGTTTGGAGGTCTGGGTGCAAAATATATCTAAGTATAAAGCTGAATGGATTCATTTGAACACACATCCACGCGGTGATTCTTCCTGGTTAAGGCAGGTAGCCTGTCTATTGCTAGCAGTGTTATTTGCCATTTTTCTTTGCTCCATCCCTTCGTAAGAGTGCACGCTCTATAATGCACTGCAATAGAAGTATTCAATATTTCTCGCCCTAGCTTCCTCTACCTACAGTGGTATATAAATACTGTCAAATCCCATAGCTGAGACTGTTACACTTTCGTGCCGACCTGCAACCCATTGATACCTGAGTGCTAAACCAAGGAAAAGTGAGGCGTCAAAGAGAAGCCAGGACCCAGCCTGGAGCACAGCAAAGCAGCCTACGCTCTGAGGAAATGAAGGGAACTTACCTACTGGGCTGAGGGCTTTTTCCTTTCCGAAATGCTGAGAGGTTTTAGAGATACATCTGTACAGGCTGCTGAGAGGATGGCCTCTGCTCTTTCCTTCTGCTTCCCACTTGAAGACTCCTTCAGACTTACCAGATGGCCAATGGAGCAGATGTCTTCAGTTCCTAATCTGATAATAGACTCAGTTTATTAAGCTGGTCAGGTGTCAGGCATTAACCTCAAAACCCAGGGTAACCGGACAGGGGGCTGCAGAGGCAGATTTTAAAGCTGATCAATAATTTCATAGCTGGCAACTAACATGCTGCTTAAGCGTTGGTCCCAGGATATTAGAGAGAGGTGGATGAGGTAATCCCTTTTATTGGACCAACTTCTCTATTGGCAGTAGATGTTACGTAATGCTTCCTTTTTCTTCATGTTGTGGCATTTCTATTTCAGACGGCAAAATTCGAGATCTTCCCTGGTTGTTGGCAGAGTTCTTGAAGCTGTGTGGGTCCAATGAAAGCGGTTACCTCGCTCACCTTGTGCTACATAAAGGCAGTCTAGAAAGCACCTCCAAACGCTTGGGAGTCGGATTTCCAGTCCCGGCTGGTCATGAGTGAAAAGAATTGCTAGAGATGGGTACAATAGGCCAAGTTATCCAGGATTTTGTCCTAGGGCCATCTTGAGCCATTGTTGCCTGAAGGCCGCTCAGTCGCTTTGTGAACTGAGCTTGGTGGGTCTGAATCAAGTTCCTAGTGAGCAGGGGTCAATAATCTAAACCACCCTCCCTTCTCCCCCTCCCACACACAACCATCATTGGCCGTCTCCGCAGAGAGAGGTAAGGATCAAGTGGGCCTCTTTGCCCCCTCCAAGCCAGGACTGAGGACTTTTTCCCATGTTGCTGGTAGGGCAACATGGGAAAAAGTTTGCATTGCTTCTTCTATAGATAGGAGACTGACTCCCCGTGTAGACATGGATAGGTTGACAGAAGGATTCTTCCATTGATCTAGCTACCACCTCTCGGAGAGGTGAATTAACTACATTGACGAAAAACCATCTTCTATCAATGTCAGAGGCGTCTACGGTGTGGCACAGCTATTGCACTGTAGTTCTGCTGTAGCAGCTGTAGTGTAGACATACCCTGAGGGCTTGTCTACACAGGGAGCTAGTCCAGAATAGCTACTCCTGATTATCTCCATGTGTGGATGGTCTTAATCTGCTTTAAATTCACACCCTACCTTATTCCGGATTAATTTTCATGTGTGGACAAGTCCAAGTAGGAGGGCTCCTGCACTTGGGACGTAAGAGGGATTTTCAGAAGCATTTAGGGTGGGATTCACGATGGTATTTAGGTGCCTAAATCCCATTGATTTGAATGGGAGTTAGGCGCCAAAGTATTTTTCTGAATCCTACCCTTAGTGTTTGGCCTACCTCTGCTGCCTTCGGAAATCAAGGTAAAGTTAAATTTTCCTGGATTTCATCAGGAGCCGTCAGCCCAATGCTGAGTGCTTTGGGAAACCCCGCCCTTAAGCCCTTTATTCAGTTGCAGATGGCCACATTGCAGCAAGTTGTGCTCCTCTGGGAGGATAAACTGACAGGCAGGCAGGTGCACATGCTATTTTTATGAGGATTCTAGAATTCCACAGATCTTCGAGGGAAGAGAGGATTGACTTATGGCAAAGGCACTGGCCTGGGACTTGAGTGGCAGCTTGCCACGGTCTCCCTACAAAATGGGACGATTCCTTTGTCTGGGATTTGGACCTTCCCATTAACCCAAATGGCTACTATGTGTCCAAATCTGCTGGGCAGTTTTGAAAAATCTCAGCCTTAGATTGCAATCAATTCAGGACAGGAATGGTCTTACTCTGAGCCTGTACAATGCCTAGTGCAAAGGTGCCCTGATCTCAGGCAGGGCCGCTAGGTGCTACCATAATATAATTATTATTTAATCCTCCCAGGAAAGATCTCTTGAGGAGGTTCTCTCCTGTAGGCCTCCTCTTGCAATATTTCCATTCTCTACAGGAAAGACAAGGACTACATAATTTAGCATTGGAGGTCTGCTCCTTCCCTAGAGGCAGGATGTTCTCCCTCCCCCACTACTTCTTCTCCCCTTGGAAACCCTTTAGGTCTTGAGTGACCGCACTATTACCTACATCACTGAGCTAGAAATCCATGTGCCAGTTTCTTTCCTGGATTCAGCAGAGAATGTGGAGGAGGAAGAGTCTGTGAGGTCCCAGAGTGCTGGGGAAGGACAAACATCATATCTGTCTTTAAAACGGGGAACAAATAGGACCCAGGGAATTATAGATCAGTCTAACTTTTATACCTGGTAAGATACTAGAACAAATTATTAAACAATCAGTTTGTAAGCATCTAGAGGATAATAGAGTTATAAGGAATAGCCAATATGGATTTGTCAAGAACAAATCATGTCAAAACAACCTAACTGGGAGGGCATATGTAGTGGGGTCCTGGGCCACAGGGGTCAGTCCCCTGGGTTTGGTACTGTTCAATATGTTCATTAATTACTTGGATCATGGAGTGGAGAGTATGCGTATAAAATGTGTGGATCGCACGAAGCTGGGAGGAGTCGCAAGCACTTTGGAGGACAGGATTAGAATTCAAAATGACCGTGACAAATTGGACAATTGGCCTGAATTCAACAAGATAAAATTCAATGAAGACAAAGGCCAAGTATTTCACTTAGGAAAGAAAAAAAATCAAATGATTACTATAAAACGGGGAATAACTGGGTAGGTGGTCGTCCTGCTGAAAAGAATCTGGGAGTTATAGTGAATCTCACACTGAATATGAGTGAACAATGTGCTGCAGTTGTAAAAAAAAAAGGCTAATATCATTCTGGGGCATATTAACAGGGGTGTTGTATGTAAAATGTGGCAAGTAATTGTCTCGCTCTACTCAGCACCGGTGAGGCCTCAGCTGGAGTACTGTGTCCAGTTCTGGGCACCGCATTCTAGGAAGGATATGGACAAATTGAAGAGAGTTCAGAGGAGAGCAACACAAATGATAAAAGATATGGAAAACCTGACCTGTGAGGAAAGATTAAACAAACTGGCCATGTTCAGTCTTGAGAAGAAAAGACTGATGGGGGAACTCGATAAAACCCTTCAGATATGTTAAGGGCTGTTATAAAGAGGATAGTGGTCAATTGTTCTCCATGTGCACTGAAGGAAGGACAAGAAGTAATGGGCTTAATCTGCAGCAGGTGAGATTGAGGTTAGATATAAGGAAAACGCTAAACGTCGGTAAGCTCTGGAATAGGCTTCCAAGGGAGGTTGTAGAATCCCCATCATTGGAGGTTTTGAAGAACAGGTTGGACAAACACCTGTCAGGGCTGGTCTAGGTTTACTTGGTCCTGCCTCCATGCAGGGAGCTGGACTTGATGACTTTTCAAAGTCCCTTCCAGCCCAACCTTTCTATGATTCTGTAATTAGAGCAGCCTAGGAGCTGCTCTAAAGTGCACCAACTGGCTACGGCCCCCAAGGGGCCATCTGTCGATTGGAAAACAGCTTGAGCTCAGCAGCGCTGTGGTCGCATCCCCTGTGCTCTGGGGTAGAGTAGGAACAGACTAAACTGGCTCTATGTCAGTGGGGACTTGCTCACATTGGGAGAATCTCCAGCTAGGGAGAGAAAATGGCAGTGCAGCACAGGGGGGCTGGAATGGAAGAGCCCCATTGTTGCACATTATAGTGTAGACTGGCCCATAACCAGGTTAAAGCTTTGTTTATGACTGAGTGAAGGGGCAACGGCTATGTAGCATGTGGAGTGATGCCAGGCCCTGCATGTTCTTTGGAAAGCGGAGGTGAGCCCATGGCACAAATATCTGTTGGGTTTTGAACTGCCCAAGTTCAGGGCTGTTTCGATCTGAGGGGTTGGTTCAGGCCTGTCTCTCCTGGAAACCTTGGTCCCGCTGAATATGAGGAACCCCACTGCTGTATTGCATTCGTCTCTAACTCCCCACTCATTGGTTTCAGTAAGGCCAGGATTTGACCCCCGCGATGCGCTACGGAGGAGCTGCAGCTGTAGAGAGCACCAAGCAATGCACCCAGGTTCGGCTATGAACTTAGGAACAAACGCCTCAAGCAGATGGCAGGAGTGGGACACAAGTCGATACCTAAGGAGCCTGCTGTTGCCTGATAGTTTAGCTTCCTAGCTGCTGGGTTCTTCTTGGAAATGCTTCTTTTTCCATCGCCCACTTACTTTTCTGCCAGCGGGAACATGACTCACATCCTTTATCACTGCTGCTTTTCTCTCGCCTGGTCCCCAGAGCTTCCCATGGTGGCTGCGTATCCCTGTCTCCTTTGCTCCTCTTCCATCCACCCATTCCCCAAGAGGATCAGACCAATGGTTTGACACCAGTTTCCCCCTTGCTGCAGCCCAGTTTGTGTTGCAATTCCTCTGTCCTACAGAACGTGGGAACCCATTTGGAGCAATCAGTAAACAGATCCAGGGCTAAAATAATAGTTTCCTCTCCTGGCAATTCCGAAGTTTCCTGAGTTATTCCGATCGCCTTGGTTTCTCTTTGTATCAGTCAGCCTCCAGATCAGGGGCTGGGATGCAAGGAACCAAGGGTGGTTAGGAGCTGGAAGTCGGGTCTCTTTGAATTAACCCCCAGGGTGGCTGAGCAAGTGACCAGTGCATAGTGAATCTGAGGCAGATGACAGAGGTCCTCAGTTCTCTCTGTGAGATGCAAAGGAAAAGGTTCACTGCTGGTGAAGGCAGTTGAAGCGTGACTGAGCTCCACCCCAGCCAATGACAGCACCAGCGTGTCTGAGAGCTGCAAGGTTCAAAACACCAGGCTAGGACAGCAGCTCTCGCAGAGAAGGAAGTGGGAACAGAGCAAAGCAGCAGCATGTCTGAATTGCAGAAACTTCAGCAGACTGAAATCCCCTCTGCCAGGCAAGTCCTGAGGGAGAATTACAGCAAACTTCACAAAGTGGCCGACTACTGTGAGAACAACTACATGCAGGTAGGTGTGTGCTCTCTGGCCCCAGCACACCATGCTGAGCTCCATGGCTTTGCAGCAGGCATTCAGGGACTGGGGAGAGTGTGTGCTGGGCTTCCCCTAGGTTGATTGGGCATGTGCCCCGGAGGGGCAGAAGCATGATGCTGCAGGTGCAGAGATCTTGGGCATGCTGTTAGGGGTATGAAAACTTCGGACACTCTTATGCAAAGGATCAGATGGGTCTGTCTGTGCAGAGTAAAAAGAGAAGGAAAGAAAATCATCTTACCTTTGGAGAGACAGTATGGTCCAGTGACTAGCGCACTAGGCTGGAACTTGAAAGACCCGGATTCTGGTCTCAGTCATCTTCGAGAAACCACTCCATCTACTGTGTCTTGTGTCCTTAGATCGTAAGCTCCGAGGTGCAGAGAGACCATGTCTTCACTGTGGTGGGGCACAGGGGGGAAAGATGTGTTCTTAACTCAAATTCAACCCCTGGGGAGTCTGGTCTTTAACTTGACCTGCAAATGTCTGTGAACCGAGCATCTGCCTGCTCTTCACTAGGCTTCTATCTTGCACTAGCTAACTCGAGTGAAGGACAAACCTTTTTCCATAGCGAAGACAAGCCCTGTGTGTTTGTACAGCGCCTAGCACAATAATAATAATAATAATATATATATAGCACTTTTCCACCTTAGAGCTTAATAAGCTTAGCTAAGTAGAAAGTGTTACCCCCATTTACTGATGGGGAACTAAGGTACAGGTGGGTGAAGTGACGTGCCCAAGGTCACGGGGTCTGTGGGTGGCAGAGCTGGGGATTGAACGTGGATCTTCTGTCTCTACATCCAGTCTTAATGACAAGCCCACCCTGATGGTCTGTAAGTATAAGCGCTGTACTATATGGCGATAAAGACTAGATCAACCGTAATTTCTAGATAGGTTTTTAAAGGCGAAGAGTGACCAATTATTCACATACAGCGGGGGCGGGGAGGAGATTGTTCCACGCGGTGACCCCAAAAATCACGTGTCAGGAAACGCAGAGGTAAAAGCTGAAACTCTGTGCTCAGCTCACGCACCTGTGAAATAGCAGAACCCCAAGAGCCGCAAGCGGCAGCCTCCGCTTTGCAGTTTCTGGCTTAGTCACTGCCACAATGTTTCCGTGATAGTTCTTGAGGGAGCAGCTGTCTTCTTTTGTGACTGCTTCATTGAAGAAATTGCAGCGTTATTCCCTTCCATGTGCAAACTGTGAATTAAAACCCACCTCCTTCCTTTCTCCAGATGGGAGTGGAGAACGATCTTGGTATCTAGGCTTATTTCCTTTGCATTGTGGTAGCACCTAGAGGCCTCAGCTGATATCAGGGATCTTTGTTGGGGGGTGCTCTGCCAAAACAGTTAAATCCAAATAAACAAGGGGAGCGTTATCCTCATTTTATAGGTGGGGAACTGAGATACAGGGAGTCTGTGGCAGAAGCAAGATTTAAATCCTGGTGTGCGGAGTCAAAGTCCAGTGTGTCTTAACCACCTTTGGTCCATATGGATTCTAAAGGGCTGTACAAACTCTTGGTGTGAGGGATTAAACTAGTCACTCTTAAATGCAGCCACTTCTGGGGTGGAACACAGATGGCACCACACAACCATTCGGGGCACAAAGAGAAGAATCACAGTGTGTCCAGTTGAAAATAGAGGTGGAATTTCAGTACACAGAATGTAATTGTTCGAGCTGGAATTTGGGCAGGACACCAAGGGTAGCACTTGTGCTGTTGTGAAAACAGCAATGATTGAAGTGAATCTTGAATGACCACAGGTGGCCGGCAGCTTGGTTTTGTATATTCTGTGAAAATCAGCACCCGGGGCGGAGGTGTGCTAACACCGTGAGGACGCACTGATTCAGAGAACGTTATCTACCACATGGCTAGCACTGCTGAGGGTTTCCCGAGAGGACTGCATCTAAGAACTAAGCTTACCTGACCCTGCTTAGCTTGAGAAGAAGACAGCTTGCAGTCACACAGCACCAGGCAAACAGTGCTGCAGCCCACCTAAGACTCTTGGTTTGTTCCCTTCAGTTCCCACAGAAGATGGGGGTTTTATAGCTTGATCCACAGCCCATTAGAGTCAATGGGAGACTCACCATTGACCGCAGAGCCCTTTGCATCAAGTGTTCATTCGTTTCCACTCAGGTCATCGGAAACGGAAGACCCATTTCCAGCACGTCCCGGCCATGTCTATACATACAGCGGCACAGCTGTACCGCGTACAACTGCTGTGCGCCTGGTGAAGACGCTCTATGCCGACAGGAGAGAGCTCTCCTGTCAGCATAAAAAAGCCCACCTCCACGAGCGGCGGTAGCTGTGTCAGCGGGAGCAGCTCTCCCGCTGACATAGCGCTGTGCACACGAACGTTTATGTCGGTGGAATATTCACACCCCTGTGCGACATAAGTTTTGCCCACGTAGGCCGTAGTGTAGACGTAGCCTAGGTGTTTTGTTTCCGCTTCCCAAGTGAGAACACCCTGGCGTCCCTGTCTGGAGTAACAGCAAGACAAGGCGAGCAAGGGAATATCTTTTATGGCACCAACTTCTGGTGGTGAAAGAGACAAGCTGTCAGGCTCCACAGAGCTATTCTTCAGGTCTGGGAAGGTGTGTGTAGCTCGAAAGCTTGTCTCTTTCACCACCAGAAGTTGGTGCCATAGAAGGTATTCCCTCACCTGCCTTGTCTCTCTAATATCCTGGGACCAGCACGGATACAATACCAACGAACAGGGATTAACAGCTGCCTTTATCCTCCTGTCAAGGCCAGGGTGGGGCTGGAGGGAAATGGCGGTGTAGTTTCAGGCAGAGACAAGTGTCCCTGAGTAATGAGTGTCAGTGACCTGCTCTTGTTCTGTTGACGCAGCTGAAGGAAGTTTGATGCATTTGGAAAGCAGAAGGAAACATCTTAAAATTAAGCCCGACGCCAATTAAAAGACGTCGTCTCTAAAGGCGCCTTCGCCCAGTCACTTGGCTCTGCTTCCTGAGAACCCCACCCCTTGCCAGCAATAAACTATCCTCCTCAGGGTCTAATTGACCAGGGACACCACCCGGTTTGCTCTTTGTAAAAGGAATCACGCTAGTGAGCTGGGGCTGGGCGATGGGACCTTTCAGCTCTGCCTCTGGCCCTGGTTCATTGTTGTCTCAAACTCTGGCCTCTCAGAACTTCAAAGTGATGGTGGGGATATAACATGGGATTTTCCTGCTCCAAAACAAGCAGACATTTAACCTTTGAACTAGAGAGGACTTTCCATGTGCAAAGTAATGTACATTGGAAAACACAATCCCAACAACACATATAAAATGATGGGGTCTAAATTAGCAGTTACCACTCAAGAAAGAGATCTTGGAGTCACTGTGGATCGGTCTCTGAAAACATCCACTCAATGTGCAGCGGCGTCAAAGAAGCAAACAGAATGTTGGGAATCATTAAGAAAGGGATTGATAATAAGTCAGAAAATATCCTATTGCCTCTATATAAATTAATGGTACGCCCACATCTTGAATACTGTTGCAAATGTGGTCATCTCCTCTCAAAAAAGATATACTGGCATTAGAAAAAGTTCAGAAAAGGGCAACTAAAATGATTATGGGTTTGGAACAGGTCCCATATGAGGAGAGATTAAAGAGGCTAGGACTTTTCAGCTCGGAAAAGAGATGACTAAGGGGGGATATGATTGAGGTCTATAAAAACATGACTGGTGTGGAGAAAGTAAATAAAGAAGTGTTATTTACTTCTCATAACACAAGAACTAGGGGTCACCAAATGAAATGAATAGGCAGCAGGTTTAAAACAAACAAAAGGAAGTATTTCTTCACACAATGCTCAGTCAAACAGTGGAACTCTTTGCCAGAGGATGTTGTGAAGGCCAAGACTATAACAGGGTTCTAAAAAGAACTAGATAAATTCATGGAGGATAGGTCCATCAATAGCTATTAGCCAGGATGGGCAGGGATGGTGTCCCTAGTCTCTGTTTGCCAGAAGCTGGGAATGGACGACAGGGAATGGATCACTTGATGATGATCTGTTCTGTTCATTCCCTCTGGGGCACCTGGCATTGGCCTCTGTCGGAAGACAGGATACTGGGTTAGATGGACCTTTGGTCTGACCCAGTATAGCCGTTCTTATGTTCCATGACAGTAGAGGGCTTATGACACATACAGCCGAGCAGTTCTGATCCATCCAGCAAAGGGCAGTGGTTCACATAGACACTATCCAATCTGTTTCACCACTGACAGCTGAAGGCTGATTGGTGGGCTGTGTGAATGCAGTTGGCGGTCGTAGATTAGTTCCTGGGTCCAAGTGTCTATGTCACATTTGGCCCCCTTGTTGGCTGTCTTAATGGAGAAGCCAGGAACAAATGGCCCATGGAGATAGAGGGCAGTTTCTTCAGAGCAGCATCTAGGCATGTTAGCTGGGGATAGTACAGGGAGGAGAAGGAGTCTGCACGGACGCTACCCACGCTGTGTTTATCCCCAGGGCAAGTAGTCTTCAGAGCGGTCACTCCAGCACCTTACATCAGCTCTTCATTCCCATGTAAACGAAAACTGGCCTCCTCCATCGAGACACCAGAACTGTTGGCCTAAATACCAAAGGGCCGGTATCCAAGTCCCGAGTCCCTGAGCCTCTCCAGTCCAAAACGTCTTAAAGATTATAGTGGTAGAATGGCAGAGAAGCCTACGGACACTGAGACCACACAGGTCTCCTGGCTCTCCCGTTCGGTTGGGTTCTTATATTGCTCCATCACGATGGTGTCAGAGTCTGGCCAGGGTGACTCCCAAACATTTTTTTTTTCTGTTCCAGGCAACAGACAAGAGGAAAGCGCTGGAGGAGACCATGGCTTACAGTGCCCAGTCCTTGGCTAGCGTCGCATACCAGATCAGCAATCTAGCCAGCAACATCCTCCAACTGTTGGACCTGCATGCAAGTGAACTCCACCAGGTGGAAGCCAACGTCTGCTGCGTTGCGCAGGTGGGTGGGAAATGCCTAGAGACAATGCGGGTGGTTCACCCTGGGTACGTCTACACTACAGCACGTGTAGACATCCCCGAGCTAGCTTTGATCTAGATGGTGAATAACAGCAAACAATCCATGAGTACAAGCCCATGCTGCCACAGCTTCACTTGTTACACGAGCCAGCTAGATCATCGCCCCTCTGATTGCAGCGGAGACATACTCTCCGACTCCTCATCTGCTGCCTCTGACCTCTGCGCTGCACACAGGTGGGCCACGCTAAACATGTGGCTCTTTGACGCCAGGCGAGGAGTTGGTCCACAGGAGAGGTTTATATTGGCAGTTGATGAAAGCGCTCCTTTAGCTCATGTGGTAGAGGCTCGTGTTTTCAGTGCTGAAAGTCTGGGGTTGAAATCCTGCTGTTGGTTCAAGCGGGGTTTGATACTGGCATGTGGGGGATTTCTACTGTACGTGCCCCACTCCATAATTATAGCCTGCAGTCACTCCTATTGGTGGGGCTACAGCCGTCCTTTGTATATGTGGGCCGAGCACAATGAGGCCGTCCTCCCTGATCAAGCCACTTAGGTGCTGTCATAGCATGAAGAATAATTGGCGATCCTTCAAAAGGCCCCAGATCCTTTTGGGGACACAGTGGGGCCTGATTTTCAGAGGGGGTGGGGCTGACCGCTTGCCGCTCCCACTGAATTTGAATGGAGTCGTGGGTGCTCCGCACCTCCTGAGAATCCTGTGCTGGGACTGAAGCGAGAGCAGTTTTCGAGCCCACGTGCACACCCTGCAACGCAGGCAAGTGTCACGAAGACCCCTTGGCCCCACAAGCGGGAAAGCCCTGCAGGAATTGCTCCCAGGAGCCCTGTTCAGTTTGACACACAGAATAGCGAGCTGCTAACTTCGTGTGGGCCGTCCCTTACCGCAAAGGAAAGACGGCCCCATAGCTGACTGAAGGGTTTGACTCTCTGCCCAGCAAGACGGTGTGTATCTGACTGCTCCCCACCCCCATCCTTATCCTCCTGGAGTCTACGGATGCGTGTCGAGCGTTCAGTCACAGCCAGCCCTTTTCCTGTGCGTGAAAGTTGCCTGGTAACTTTCCTGTTAGCTGGAGAATAATAATTTGCGGGGGGGGGGGGAGAAACCTGCTCAGGAAACTGCAGAGGAATGGATTAAATGCTGCGAAGAGCTGGGCGCTTTGCTTGTCTTGAGTGAGGCTCTCAAAGGACTTTCTGAACGTGAAGGGCCAGATCATCACCAATTTACACCTGCTGTAGCTCCATTGAGGTCAATGGAACTGTGTCCATTTACCTCAGCTCAGCATCTGCCCCCACATGCCTGATCCTGCAGCATTAAAGTGTGGGAACTGCACCACGGAGTTCAGGAGCAGGCCCTCATTAAGTTTCACCACCCCTCCCCGGGAGGCAGCAACCCTTCCCTGCCCCCTCAACCCCCAACTTTATAGATGGGGAAACTGAGGCACAGAGAGGGGTTGGGACTTAAGGACCATTGCAGAGCTGGGAAGAGGCCCCAGGAGTCCTGGCTCCCAGGCCTGTGGTCTCCACACAAGAGCCTCTTGTTTAGGGGGAAGAGTGCTTCTGGAGCCCCACGAATTTCAGATGTAGAAACTCATGCCTCTTAGTGGGATAACGACAGGGGTTTGAGGTTCCTCCAAGAGGAAAGGCCCTGGCGGGGAAAGTGACAGGTGACGATTGTCTCTCTCTAAAGATGGTGGACGTGCACAAGGAGAAAGTGGCTCGTCGGGAGATTGGAACGCTGACAGTCTGCAAGAGGCCCCCCCACTACCAGAAAATCATCTATCCAACATATCAGGAACCCCTGGAAGCTTACTACAGGAAACCCCTCAACTTCAGCATCCTGGATGACGTCGGTCATGGGATAAAGGTCAGAAAAAACCCCAGGTGAAATCCAGCCTGCTGTGTCCCAGGTCACGGGGAGCTTGAAGTGATCACACTCAGGCTCAGTAACGAAAGAGGTGCTAGTTCAGTTGGCAGTTATTGGGATTGATGGTGTTGCTTACATCGCAGGGAAGACTCATTGCACTGGAGGAATCTCTGGGTGAGATTCCGTGATGGGTGCTACACAGGTCAGGCTGCTAGATGATCACAATAATCCAACCCGGCCGTAGAAGAGTATGGTCGTCAGGTTGAAAGTATTAATTTTGTTTGAGGTCCTCCAATTTTTCCTGGGGGCCCAACTTGACACACCTGAAAAGGCCGGGTTTAGAAAGTGCCTGGCCCTGTGAAAATCAGCCGTCCTCAATGTCTGGCAAGTCAGGCACCCCGACTCGCGCGTCGCCTCTGAAAGTCTTGGCCTATCGGACTAAGGTAAAGAGCTCTCAGCTTCACTGAATTCCTCTTTATTCCCTCTTCATAGATTCATCTAGTCTGACGTCCTATAGAGCACAGGCCAGAGAACTGCCCCAAAATCATTCCTGGAGGATTTTCTTGTAGAAAAACATCTAAACTTGATTTTAAAATTGCCAGGGATGGAGAATCCACTATGACCCTTGGTAAATTCTTCCAATGGTTAATAACTCTCACAGTTAAATATGTATGCCTCATTTCCAGTCTTAATTTGTCTAGCTTCAGCTTCCAGCCCTTGGGTCATGCTAGACCTTCTTCTACTAGTTGAAGTGTTACGGTGCACTCAGAGTATGTAACTTTTCCCTTTGATTCAAGAGGCTCCACCATGTTTTATAGACATTAACTAACCCTTCAAACACTCCTGCAAGGTAGGGAATTATTATCCCACCACAACAGGTGGAGGACCTGAGGCATAGTGAGGTGAAGTGAGTTGCCCGGGGCCGCAAAGTGAGTCAGTGGCAGAAGTGGGAAAAGAATCCAGAATTCTCCTGGAGCCCTGCTCTAGCCACTAGCCCACACACCTCCCTGAATGCAGCCAACATTGCAGCTGATCCAGCTGACGCAACAATCCCAATCCCAAAGCGTCCAATCCCAATGTGAAGTAGGGTCTTGTATAAAACCTTGCGATGTCTGCCTCTCAGTCAGCCGTTCCAGAGTCCCAATAAAAGGGATAGAAGGGATTTTACCCAGACATTACAATCCAGTCACAAGAAAATTGCTGTAGAAAACACCAGAGTCCAAATCCTGCCCTCACCAGTTGGGCAACCTTCGTGAGTTTGGTGGGGTTGCGTGAGTGTATGTGAGACACACCAGGAGTTCTGATGACTCACGCAGAGACAGGCAGACAGACCCAGCGTCTCTAAGCGCTTCCTTTGTGGACAGCTAGCGTCCTCTGGTGAGCCACAGTCCAGTCCTCCTCTTCCTCTTTGAAAGGAACAGGAGCAGAGCTCGATGAGAGATGGAAGCCTTGGCAGGAGCTGGAGCCAGAGTGAAAGGGGTAAAGGTGGTGTTGGCGTGATGTGCTATTTGGCCTAACCACTGGGCCACCCATCCTCTACATCTCTCTGGGTGCTGCATTGCTGTCTCCCCGGCGCGTATTGCTCAGACTCTGCTGGCAAAGATGATTTGCCAAAGAAAAAGAAAATGGATTTGTGCCCCTTTTTATACGACGTAGTAAAATGATCTGCAAGGGTGTCTTTCTGCTGCTTATTTTATTTTATTTTTTTGGCCTTCCCTGTTTTTGATGGAGAACTTCTTGGCTGTGTCAGAGATGTGTGCATGGCTTTCTCATCCCTGAACGGAGTCGGGGCGGGGAGGGATGCTGAGTTCTTACCAAGGAACTTTGCTCCCCCAGGTTTTCGATTCAATAGCCATTATGCACTTTGTTGTTGCTGCTTTTGAGACACCGACTAAAAATCCTTTCTTCTCTTGGCGACTCTGATGTTGCTCCCTTGGTATTTGTAGTGTTATAATCCTCTCAGTTCTCCAGTCGCCCGGCGAGTTCTCCAGGGGAGCGGATGCCTGAATCCCTTCAGGTATTTCTTCTGAAAGGAGGCAAAAGTGCCACGACAAGCCCTATTTTTTTTCTCCTTTGTGAATCACCTTTAAGAAACCAAAAAGAAAAAAAAAAAATCCCCATGCGTGAGGGTTTCATCAGCTAGGTGCCCGGCAATCTGAGACAACCGTAACCACCCGAAATCGAAACTGCCACGGTTGGCGTAATGCAGACACGGGAAGTTGTCTGCTCGGGCTCTCTTTTCCCACGATCGCCCCCGCTTTCTCAGCGGCGTGCTCAGCACAGCGCCGAGGGCTGCTTCCTCCACCCAGCTCTTGCATGCTTTCCGCTGCTCCCTGTGGCTAAGTGATCAGCCCCCTCGGTCTGAAGGACTTCCTCAGTACTATTTTGTACATGGCAGATGTGAGACTTTTTCCCAATGAGCTTCGCTTCCGTCGAGGGAGCTAAATAAAAGCTAGATCTTCCGACGTGCTCAGCTCCCCGTGCGACGCCGATGGCCGTCTTGTCAAAGCATCAGCACCTACTGGCAGTACGTGAATTCATGTGACCGTCTTAGCCTGTGGGGTAATGTTCTCTTGGCCCCTGGCCCCTAGTAAACTGCTGCGTTTACCGGAGTAGGAGGGTTTTTCTTAGGGTTTGGGCTTGTCCAGTTTGTATTATTTTTCCCTTTAACTATTTGAAAGGGCAGGTGAATGTGGCACTGGTGACAGACACTGGCTGCACGGCTGTCCAGCCTGGCTAGCCACAGAAAGATGTGTAGCCATGCTTGTCAATATGGTGGCCCAGCCTTCCTCCACCCTGGCCTCAGCTCACGCCTCTCGATCCTGTTAGTTTGGCGCTCTGCTGAGGGAGCCACTTTCTGCTGATTGCATGGATGCTGCTGGGCGGAGACCCAGCAGTGTGGGCCCTGAACAGCTCACTATGAACATGGGCTTTATTCCAACCCGGCTCTGTATCCTGACTGCTTGAGCCATCCAGTCCCGGCTTCGGGACAAGGTGCTTGGCCTGCTTGTTTTCTTCTAGACCTTCAGGCCAAGTGACAGGAAAATCTTTCTACTCTGACATCTTCCTCCCGAGCCTCTCAGATAAACTCATCCTGCTGCACTCCAGCAGGCACGACACTTTATAAGAGGAGCCACGCACCAATATGGGGCAGCGGGGGTAGAAATACCCTAGTGCTTTGCTCAGTAGGAATGTCCCGAGAAAGTGAACAAGAGTCTGAACAGATCAAGAGGCCAGATTTGCCCCTGCGGTTGCTCCACCCCAGGGGAAACCCAGCCCTTTGCATTGGCGTGTAACAAGATGTAGGACAGTCCCAGCCCAGCGTTACCAAGTCTGGGCTCTGTTCCTCTGGAGAAGTGCCTGGCAAAGGAAGTGATGCACCGCGTGCCAATGCTCACCATTTGAAGGGGCGTCTTTCCCGAGAGTCTTCTCGCCAGTGGTGCATTGGCTTGCTGGCCTTGTCTCTCTCACCGTGTGTCTCCTACCAGCTGCAGCCGTGTAACTTCCTCAGTGGATTGACAGCGTGTCCTGTTTCGTTTTGATCTAGCACACGGTGCTGGCAGGGTACAAAAGAAACATGCAGCGATGCATAGCGAGGAGAGTGGCAATTCTGAAATGCGTATTAATATTTTAGGATGTTTTGCCTGTTGGTAACAAGGGAAAAAAGACTTCATGCTATTACCGGTGCTGCCAGGTCTGCTGCTTGGAAGCAACAAGACTGTGGGTTGTGACAGTGAAAGGAGGGCAGCATTCGCACTTGAAAGACGCTGTCGCTGTCCATATAACTTACTTTACATCTGTGTAGCCATGGCAGGACTCTCTGGATTCCCTCGGCAGTGTGGGGTAGCGGGAGCCCTGTGAGACAGGACTCCTATGTCAAACTCTGGGAGGGAGTAGGGTCTATTGGTTAGATCAGGGAGCTGGACGTCTGGGATCCTGAGCAAGGGAGTACAGTCCGCTAGCTAGAGCAGGATTGCAGGAGTTGTGGATGGGTTCCATTCCCAGCTCTGGCTGAGAGCATAGCATGCCGGCTATGAGAGAGAGCTGGAAATCACGACTCCTGGAGCCGCTTTCCAGTGCCACCCCTTCTGACCCAAGCAGCTAGCCACAAATTGGGGTCTTACAAGCTGTTCCAGCGGGAAGCAGGTGCCCTTTGATGCAATCTTGTGTAGTTACAAAGTCCTGATTCCATGAACACCAGAGGAACCAAACAACTGGAGATAGTTTCTTTGATTACAACCCCAGGCCTCTTTTAGCCAGCACCCCACTGTACTTGTCCAAGCTGTGCGCGTAGCTCTGTCTGTTTCTGTGTGCTTTCTCTCCTTGTCTCATCTCTCTCTATCTCTCACATACACACCCACCCTTACCCCAGAAGATCACCAGCAAAGCCCTCTGCCCACATAGTTCTAATTCCAGGACAGACTTGCGTGTGCCTGTGTTTTGGGTGGGGGATGCTATAAAGGTGCTTAACCGTTTCTTAACAGTATCTTAAATGAAGGGCAGTGGTTATACCCATTAGCACCATAGAGGTTTAACCCAGCCTATACCACCGGCTTTGCCGCGGCTTATTGTGTGGCCTTGGCCAAGCACTTTACCCCTGCCCCTCAGAAGGTGGCATGGGATGGTTGGAGAATTCATGAAAGTTTGTAAAATGCTTTGTAGTCCTTGTATCAGAGGCCTGGTATGAGGCCTAAGGCCTGAGCTAAAGTAATGGTCAAGACTTTGCGGATATAAAACAAAGGTAAGCTGTGAGCAAGAGGCAGGCCCTGCTCACAGAATCTGGCATGAAGAGGGCTGATGCTGCAAAAACACACATACCTAAAAGGAACTGGGCACAAATGATGTACACACGTGTCAGGATGGTACCAGAACACTCCAGCACGAGCACATTCCCCCTCAGATAACAGGAACAATGCTGACCCATCCTAAAGACAGGGTTAAAAGGATACTATGATGGATAGAGTTGTTTTGTTCCAACCAACATGTACAAGGTAATAGGCGGCACCTTGACACGTAGAGGGGTTGTACCTCAATACGTTAGGAGGGATGTGTAACTCGTTTGTACCTGTATAAAAAAATGGACCTCTGAGGGGTTTTCTTGGTCTGGCCTAGGGTGCAATGGTAAGTCCCGCCACTGACTGAGCCGGTCCATTGTCAGGGAGCACATCTGTACTAGCAAGAACTGTAGACATCTGATCCAGGGAGCTAGAGATTGTGTTTCGTTTAGCAATAAACCTGGCCGGGTGCCTTCGTACCTTATCGGAGTCTGTGGTCATTGGGGTTTTCCTCGGGGTCTGCTGTGCCAGCTATCTGCGCAGAGCCAGGCCAGCACACACCCACACAGCTGACTGTTATCAACATTGGACAGAGCAGAGCACGCCACTGTCGACATTCCTCTGATGAAAGATGCAGGAAATACAAAGCATTAGTATTAGCAGTGTAACCCTTCTGCCAGGTGGAGCCAGCAGCAACCATGGCCGGGTTCACTATCGAGGGGTTCCTTTTCAACAATACAACACAAAACGGGCTCGAGCCCCCACGCAGTGACCTGGGAAAATTGCACAGCACCCCTGGGCGCCTCTGGTAGGCAATACTTCCCCACTTGCAAGCACAGAAAAGAAACGTTTAATGAAAGGAGGGAAGTCACCCGACATTAGTTAGGGAGAATGCCACAAGCAGGATTCATAATCATAAAACTGTGAGCAGGACCCCCACCCCAGAGTGCGTGGGGCAGTGCCTTCTGCCTCATGTTCTTGAGTTCTACAACCAAACGTTCCTTTTCTGTGCCCCTCTCTGCTTCCCCACCATACCCCACTCACAGTGGTTGTCCTTGGTCAGCGAGGGCCCAGGGTTCAGAGGTGCGTTTGTGTGAATTCACCTCCCACCTGGGAAAGAGGGCACCTTGCTTGCACTTGCTCTGGCTGGCTGCCGCCCGGCCAGCCACTCTTCCGTGCCACCAGGCCGCCCTGCCAGTCGCGGTTCCTCTCTGCTGGCTGCCCCACCAGCCGCAGTTCCTCACCAACTGCTTATTGTCTCGTCAGCTGCTCGTTCTGCTCACTGCCTCACCAGCCCACTCGTTCGCCAGTTGACTGTCAGCCACCTTCTGCTGCCACCCGCCTCTTCTGCTGTGACCTCTGCAGCTCAGTCTCTTAGTAATTTTCAGCTCTTTGCAGGCTGGGCAGAAACACTGCCCCATGTCAGGTGATTTCAGCTCTCATTTGAGCACTTTAACATATCACAGAGGTTCCTAATGAAGCCTGTTTAGCTGTATCATTGAACAGTGTGGAGGAACAGGTTAAACCAGACAGGACCCTTAGAGAGCATCTACACCTCTTGGCTAGGACACCTGTCCCCACCCCTCTTACTTTCCCAGGGCTCTGGCATTTGAGCCCCTGGTGTAATGAGGTCCTTTCAACTGAGGGTGGACCCCCTCATTTGGGACAGGTTAAGCACAGTTCTGCTCCCCTTTATTCATACAATAATGACAACAACATTGGCAACAGCATTTCCCTACCCCTGCATTCAGTACTAATGCGATTTGTACCCCAACACCAGCCAAAATTGATCACTTTGAGCAACCCCGTTTTATCCGCTGGATATCTAAGCAGAGTGGGTGTGTTCATGTAAATACGCTTTGCTCCTGAAGTTTCTCCCCCTCCCAGCTAGCTGTCAGGGGAGAATTCATTCAGACCCGGCTTACATCAGCAAGGCCTTGTTGTCTGTGTAATCTAGAAGTGGAGATTGTTGCGAGCACCCGGCTCATCATTAACAGGGGGCACAAATTAATTTGCTTCTCTCTCAGGCCCCTGGCAGCACTGGAGGGTTTTTTGCCCTGTGAGTAACCCCTTGGGTTGGTGAGTCTTTGTAAACAAGCTTCTCAGGGTTTGTTCTCTCTAGGCGGCCACTGATTCTTTCTCTCTTCTTCCCTGGCTGTAGGACCAGAGCACGCAGTTGTCACGAACGGGAACCTTGACTCGGAAAGGATCCAAGATGTCATCTGGACAATCTACGGGCACCCTGGGGTGAGATGGCACCACTCTCTTGCCCTTGCTACCTGGCAGTCCCACTGCCCTACTTTCCGCCCACCGTCCTGTCCTAAATGAGACACAAGCCTGATAAAGAGGTGGCAAGATTCCCCCCCTCCCCACTGGAAAATAAACCTTTCAGATCAGCCCCCAAAGGTTCAACATCTGCCTGAGACTGCCCCTTATGCAAATAATGGTCACGCTTTTCACAGTAAGGTTCCATTTATAAAGGGTCTAGAAAGGGTTAATTAAAAATTGATAGATGTTTTACTAAATGATTGATCATTTGTTGTAGAGTCGAATCGGTCAGGAAGTTGCTTTTAGCCATGGCTTATCACCCTCTGAAACACCTACTGGCCTGCATATGCCCATCTATAACAGAGTCTACTCACATCAGTAACATGCTTATAGCATTAACCCGTTGTAAGCCGTTTATAAATGTGCCCTGACTAGGGTGTGCCCAATATAATACTAGTCCAGACATAGCCACAAGCCTTGCAGCTGAGCTGGCCAAAAATGAAAGGATTATCATTTGTATTGGTGTAGCACCTAGGAGCCCCCATCACGGACCACGTTCCTGTCCCGGGGGAAATGGTGAGATTTCAAAATTTAGTTTCATTCTGAATCGGGATGATAAAGTAGAAACCTTGGACTCTTTTGCGAGACGATATTCCAGAATATTTCATTTCGGGAAAAATTCCATTTAAACCTTATCAAAACGTTCTGCGTAGGCGATTACAGAGTAACTATAAAATACATCATCGGATACAAGATGAAACGTTTCAACTGCGTCGAAACAAAAAGGTTTCGATAATTTTCCGTGGGAAATGTTGACAACAGCAGAACGTCCCCAGAGCAACATTTTGATTTTTGCCAAATCAGCATTTCCAAACGTTGGAAACTCTTCCTCCAGCTGTAGCGTTTGGGGGAAGAACTGTTTGTAAAGGACACGCTGGGCTACATTCACGAAAGGTCTTAGGCACTTTAGGCACCTAAATCCCAGAATCGGGGATTCATAACCCCCTGCCCGACTGCCCCTGCACTCTAAGTGACCAGCATTGCTCGGCACCTACGTTTCTGCAGTGAAAGTTCACTTGGCACCTAGGATTCTTCATGAATGTAGCTCGCTGCCTTTAAGCCACCCAGCGTATTGAATGGGCCTGGAGACTGACCTCCCTTCTCAGGCCCTCCAGAGCCCTATCAGTGCCGTAAAGTTGGTGCTTGTTGTAGAAAACTGTCATCAGCCAGTTTCCTCGTGGCCACAGGGCGTGGGTGTCAGGTGAGGCACCCAGGTGGAGTCCAGGGGAAGGGAGAGGTTGTATTTCCCCTGCCTTTGCTGGACCTGGGCGGAGGCGAACACAGGGCCTCAATTTGTCAGGCTGAAAGCGCACGAAGTAGTTTTAATCTAAGGTGAAGATTTCCATCTCTGGGAAGCCGGTTTAATTTTTTCATTGGCTCTCTGGTTGTACGGGGCCCTGCTCTGTGCAAAAGGCCATTTGCTGTTACTGCTATGGGCAGACTGGGACTCCTTTTTGCTTGGTGCTGTACAAGCGCATAGTGAGACACAGTCCCTGCCCCGGTAGACTAGACAAGAAAAAGGGCGAGGGGAAAACAGAGGGGAAGTGACTTGCCCAAGGTCACCCAGCAGGTCAGTGCCAGAGCTGGGAATAGGACCTAGGCCTCCTGGGTCCCAGTCTAGTGATCTGCCCACTGCCTCACACTGATTCTCTTTATACCATCATGACAATCTAACACCGAATCACTGCAGCTCTGGCATTGATAAAATGCCAGGCCAACTCAGAATAAAAACGCCTTGCATTCAGCAGAGAAAGGGCAATGAGTTTCTTCCCCAAGATGAACTGGGGGTCTGACTGTGGATTTGTGTCTGTCCCGACTGCAGGAAAAACTCTCGTGTCCCAGAGCCCATTCAACTGCCTGTGGTTCCGGAAGGCAAACTCTCAACGGCGTCCTCCACATCATCTTTAACATCCCTCAGGTAGCTTGCCCAAGCTCCCAGAACTCATCAGCCATCCTGGTCGGGGGTTGGGAGACTTGAGGGGAATGTGGGGCTGAGTGAACCTCCTGGCAACATTGGGGAAACATTCGTTCCTCTCTCTAGTTTAAAACCGTGTCTGTTTCATGCCTCATAGACTCCAAGGCCAGAAGGGACCATTGGGATCTGACCTCCTGTGTAGCACAGGAGATAGTGTGACCAGACCCCAGTCGTCTGTGGGCGGGATCGAACCTGGGACCTCTGAAGCTAAATGCATTAGCCTCTACTGCATGAGCTAAAAACCACATGGCTTTTAGCTAAGGCTGGAGCAGACTCACTAATCTCTTAAGTGGTTTTGGTGCCACTAGAGGGGACACAGCACCACACTCAGGAGGTGTGTGGGTTACAATAGCACTTCCCCAAAATCATTCCTAGAGCAGATCTGTTAGAAAAACATCCCATCTTGATTTTAAAAGGGTCAGAGATGGAGAATCGACCACACTCCTTGGTAAATTGCTCCAGTGGTTAATTACGCTCACCGTTAAAGATGTATGCCTTATTTCTGGTCTGAATTTGTCTCGTTTCAATTTCCATCCATTGCATCGTGCAATACCTCATTCTGCTAGATAGGAGCCCCTTATTAAATATTTGTTCCCCTTGTAGGAATTTATAGAGTGTAACCAATCACCCCTTAACCACTGCTCAAGAAAAGTTTAGAAAATGTGGGTTTCCAGCTATAGATCAAACACTGTGAATTGGGGATAGGAGAACTCACCCATACACAAAAGCTCGATTAACCAGATGGGAACCATGTGTATGGTCTATATTGGAGCGAGTGACTTTAAAAAAAAAAAATTCCTGCAAAAAAGTCCAAAACATTTTCACTTGAAATTTTTTGACAACATATTTTAGGGTTTGGGGTTTTTTTTTTCCAGCAAGAAACATTTTGAAACTAAAACTTTCATTTTTTTTTCTATTCATAATTTCAGTTTTTGAAAACCAAAATATTTCAGGGTTTTCAGTTGGGAAGGGGAGGCTTTCCTCCCATTTCTCTCCTTTTCTGCTGGAAAAAAGTAAAACGGAAAAAGGAGAAAGAGAAGAAAACACAAACCAAATATTCCACACTCCAGAAATCAAAAATGAAAATGAAAAGAGTCATTCAAAATGAAACAAACATTTTGCTTTTCATTTTGAATGTTTTCATTAAAAATGTTGTTTAAAACCAAACTCTTTGTGCGAAACATTCAGATGTCGTCACTAAAACTATTTTTCAGTGGAAAAACATTTTGCTCAAAATATCTCAACCAGCTTTAATCCATCTAGTGAGGCAGAATAATCACTGATTCTACTTAGTGCCTATTATGGGTGTGTTTTCCATTTGAGTTCTCGGTCTCCTCTGCTCCTGTTTCGTTCAGCTTCTCACCCGATATTTTTCCCATTGACCTGGGACAAAATGGGTGGAGCTGGTTGGAAATTGGGCTTTTTTGCCCTTGCGGGAAAATGTATTTTGCTTGAGAAGTGCTCCCGCAGTGCCTCATGGGAGCTGTAGTTCAGGTGTTTTGTGCACCTAGTCTCCCCTGGGGGCCAAGTGCCCTGCTTGGACTGTGTCTCCCCTAGGAGAAAAGTGGTGCTATTTACTGGGAATTTAGTCCAACCGTCCTTTGCATCTGGAATGCATCGAATCACGGCAGCAGGTCATTTGACCATTGGAGGATCCCAAAGTGCTTTAATAAAGTTCGGCATAGAGTCGCTTGCCTGGTCATCTTGAAAACTACGCACAGGCTTCTCCTTCCATCCTCTCTACGCCCCTTGCCCCAGCAATGCTGCCTTTCTGAATCCCACCTTATCTGCAGATGCAGCTAATCCAGTTGGCAGACAGAATCACACAAGGACAGGCAGGGGTCCCTCTTTTGGACGCAATGGGAGGAGGTTTCAGACCTATTGCAGCTAGTTTTGTGGTCACTGTGGCAGGCTCTTGACTGGGTGCAGGCGCCTTGACACAGAGAGGCTGGTAGGAAATGAGCCAGATTTTCAGTATAACCCGGTAGCACAGAGAGGCTAGACTACGCTTTAGCTCAGGGGTGGGTAAACTTTTTGGCCCAAGGGCCACATCTGGGTATGGAAATTGTATGGTGGGCCATGAATGCTCATGAAATTGGGGGTTGGGGTGTGGGAGGGGGCTCGGTGAGGGCTCCGGTTGGGAGTGTGGGCTCTAGGATGGGGCCAGAAATGAGGAGTTCAGAGTGTGGGAGGGAGTTCCAGGCTGGAGCAGGGGGTTGAGGTGCGGGGGGGGGGGGGGGGGGGGGGCTCTGGCTGCGGGTGCGGGTTCTGGGGTGGGGCTGGGGATGAAGGGTTTGGGATGCATGAGGGTGCTCTGGGCTGGGACTGAGGGGTTTGAAGGGCAGGAGGGGAATTGGCCCCTGGGGCACGGGAGAAGGTCAGGGGTGCAGGCTCCAGGTGGCGCTTACCTCAAGCAGCTCCCAGAAGCAGCGGCATGTCCCCCCTCCAGCTCCTATGCAGAGGCACAGCGCCGGCCAGGAGGCTCTGCACACTTCCCCATCGGCAGGCGCTGCCCCTGCAGCTCCCATTGGCCGCGGTTCCTGGCCAATGGGAGCTGCGGGGGTGGCGCTTGGGGCGGGGGCAGCGTGCAGAGTCCCCTGGCTGCCCCTTCGCGTAGGAGCCCAGGGCGGGGGGCATGCTGCCGCTTCCTGGAGCTGAACGGAGCCAAGGCATGCGCAGAGCGGGGCAAGCCCCCAACCCCCTCCCGGCTGGAGCTCGAGGGCTGGATTAAAACATCTGATGGGCCGGACGTCCCCCGCAGGCCATAATTTGCCCAGCCCCTGCTTTAGCTCGACTGCTGGCATTCACTCTTTGAATCTGGTTACATATGACTCCATGTCACTCTCTCTTATTTATACCCACAACAGTTCCAGTGGAGCAGCTAGCAACTTCAATGCCAAGGTGCCTGTCGCACAACCTATGCCGCCCTCAGTGCCTCCTCCATTGGACCTAGACACAATGCCTCCCCCTCCCCCTCCCCCTCCGCCTCCTGTAGACATGCCTGAACCGCCACCCATCGGTTTTGAGATGCCGCTCCCAGATGTCCCTCCACCATTCTCCATGCCAGGTAGGGCTTGTATTTGACACGGCTTATCCTCAGGTCGAATGCTCCCTATCAGCTAGCAACTAGCGTGGCATCCCACGCTGAGCCGTGCTGGGACCTTTGCACCATCAGTGGCCAAGCGTAGCACTGGGGTGTTACAGGCAGAACTGGTTGAAAGAGGATAGAAAACAATTTTGGGGAGAAAAAATGAAATATGGAAGTTGTTTCCATTTTGCATCAAAGCCGGTTTTTCAATTAATTTTTTTCCACAAGTGTCTGAAAAATTGTGAATTGTCGGAACATAATGGTTTCCCCAGGCCCACCTCTTTTTGCCTTTTCCAAAGTTGGGGCCATTTTTGAAAGTGACAGCCTGGCCCAAGGGGCAAACGAACCCCTGAACCTACACTCCGTAACTTTTCAAAATGGCCCCAGCTTTTGCACGTAAAAGTGGCAGAGTTTGAGTTTCATTTTTCTTTTGGCCATGCAATAACCTTCCCCCGCTGAGGAAGTTCCGTAAAAGTTGAGTGGCAAAATAAAGAAGAAAAAAAAAAGAAGTGGGAGAAAATAGAATAAAATCAAAATAGACATCACTTATTGTATTCAGTAACAAAAAGGGCGGGAAGACTCTGAAAAATCTTTTTTTGTTTTGTTTAAAAAGTTTTTTGGTTTGGAAAAAAACCACCATTATTTGTTGAACAGAAATTTTGCCCAAATCTCTGAGCTCAGCTGTTGCCCCCAAGACCTCAGCAAATCTCCACTTACAGGATGAAATTGTCTGCTGGATAAGGTGCATGCACCACTTAACATAGGAGGCTTAAGTGGAACCTACGTAGCACCTAGGCCATCTGCTGGCTCTCTGGATAGGGTCAATCGAAGGTGCCACAAGGACTCCTCGTTCTTTTTGCGGATACAGACTAACACGGCTACCACTCTGAAACCCCCAGTGAAGTTATTCTATGGAGGATATTCACTGGAAGAGGCTTCCCTAACTGATCTGTCTGCTCCAGTCGCAGGGTGGCCAGCCCCAAGCGTTGTGCTTTTTTCTAATCATGAATCAGGCCCCCACAAGTTGGTAAGCTTAAAAATCATCAGATTTGAAAATGAATCCTGTTTGGGTTCGTTCTGATTTCTGGCATTGGAGGCTGAAGCGGCCCTGCTGTCAAGCTGTCCTCCACCGCCCACAAATCACCCTGGTTTTTTTTAAATGAAAGCCGAGTTTCCCGGTTAAGACGATGTCAGGTGGCGGGGCTTCCAGACAGCCACCGAGTACCGGGACAGTTGAGATAAAAACAACCACGGCTGGCAACGCTTGGCCTGGTTTGCAATTAAGACTTCATCCCCCTAGTGATTCTTTGGGGATTTTTCCCCAGGTGCCGACTTCCTGGAGCCCCCCCTTCCGCCTCCTCCAAGCTTGACAGAGTTTGAAGATTTTGCCCCTCCTCCTCCTCCTCCTCCCCCCCTGGGTACAGAGGAACCTGCATGGGCGCCAGACAGCTACTTGGAGAAAGGTATCTTGTCCCCCCGTCCCCCTCCCCACTTCGTTTGGCTGCAGCAGTGGGGTGGGCAAAGCTTTCTGAATGGGAGAGGGGCTACAGCTCACCAGCCGACCCCCTGGTCTCGTTTATTGATTAGATTCCTTGGGCACTGACAGCCTGGTGGCGTGTTACATTGTAGCCTGCGACCTAGCTCATCGCTTGTAAAGGGATCAAAGGGCTAATACCCCTCCGCCCTCCCTCCCTCTGTGCTTCCGAGCATAAGCTGAAGAGCTGGGGTCAATTAGGGAGCCATCACCTGATGGATAGAGGGGGCAGCATGGTCCTGTAGGTAGGGCTGGGACTTAGGTAACCTTCCCAGCTCTGCCACTATGCTGCTGCGTGTGGACTTGGGGAAACCACACACCCCCACAGCTCCCACTACTTCAGTTTCCCCATCTGTAAGGGGGATCTGTGCACGAAAAATGCTCTATTGGGGCTAATGATTTGTAGTTCTGGAGCCTGTCTCTGCCACTGCAGAGTGGAGCATCGCTCTCCTTTCACAGCTTCCCCCCAAATCAGCTTTGGGTCAGGAAACCCCGTTGTGGAGAAAGTCCTGATTGAAGCCGACCTGCTCCCACCCTCTCCCCCAGCACCTTTCGGCTGAGATGCAGCTCGGCCAGTCCCTTCTGACTGGGTGCAGGTTTAGAGCCCCAACCCATGTATTTTCACAATGAGCCTGGCTCCATGTCCTTCCTTCCTTCCCATTCTGAGCTCCTCCTTCGCCTTGCAGTGGTGACCCTCTACCCCTACACTCAGCAAAAGGAGAACGAGCTCTCGTTCCCAGAAGGGGCCGTCATTTACATGACCCGGAAGCACTCGGATGGTTGGTGCGAGGGCGTGACCAGCGAGGCAGAGGGGTTCTTCCCAGGCAACTACGTGGAACCTTTCTGCTGCTGACCCTGCGTGGATGCAGGAGATGACGCCACTGAGGACCAGCAGAGGTTTTCCTCCTTCACCCTCCCCCAACCTCGGGGTTAATGGAGCCCATTCTCTCTGCCAAACCAGTGAGGCCACCTCCATCCCCCTGGCTTTGGCCACAGAATTTATCACTATCCAGATTTATCAGATTATAGATCTCCTATTCCCCTCCTGGGCTAGGGCACAGACAGGCCCAAATCCCTGGCAGACAGCAACAGGGAAACGTAGCTCTCCGAACCCAAGACTTATCAGGAGCGGCTTTGGAGGCCCAGGAAAGTCCCTGCTTTGGCACTGCTACTTTCAGGTCAAATCTTAGTCTCCCAGAGCTCAGTGGGAGTTTTGCCCTTGCTTACCCCTGGGGACCAGGATTGAAGCCTTTAGCATGGAATCCCTTTGCTTGAGGCTTTGATTATTCTCAGCTCTTTTATTTCCACCCCCTAAACGTGCACCATGATCAGAGGCTCCTATTCCAGGTTCCCCAGGGAGCCTGCAGCCAGTCCCTCCCGCCCACCAGAACGAATGCGGCTGAGTAGCAGAATGCTGGTGACTAGCTGGGAAGGGAGGCAGAGGTAGGCGTGTGGAGTGCTGCGATTCCCAGTGCTCGGGGCTGCTCAAAGGCTCCCCCATTCCTGACTCCTGCAGTAGCTTAGACAGTGCTTAGCAGACTCTAGTGGGTCTGGCAGAGAGCCTTTTCCCCACCGCCTGGGCCAGCGCCGCCCAAGCCCAGAAGTAGCAAGGGGGAAGAGATCGAATCCCAGCTCCGACAGAGTCCTCCGGTGACCTTGAGCAAGTCCAGTTTCTCTAGTTGGAAACCAGGCACAGGCTTCCCTGCCTCACAGGGCTGCAGTGGAGATTAACGTAGGTGCACGGAAAGCCATCAGCACAAAGCGTGATGGCAGAGCGGCCGTGCCTCACCCGGCAGAGACATGAGAAATGGAAAATTAACTGGGGAAGATGGTTGGAAGATAAGAGGATGTTTCGCAAGGAGCTTTGGCAACGAGACTAACCGGAGCCAGTAGATCTAGGCTCAAATGCACGGGAATAGCCCCCTTGTTTCCTGCTGTGTCATGATACCGAGCCATGTAGTACCCTGTCAGGTTGCTGCTTGGGGGATCATGAGCCTTGTCTGCCAAATGTCAGCAGAGACGCAGCTTCTGCTTTGCCTCCGGTGCTTCTTTACTAAAAATGGCAGCTGATTGCCTTGAGGTTTGGAATGAGTGGAAGGCAGCGCTGCCTTTAAGCCCCACCCAGGGCCTTGCCCCGTGGAATTCTTGTGGGCAACCTGTGCGCTCTGAATGCGCCGTGGGGACCCCCCTCGCTGATGTCTCGCGGCACAGTGGAAGTAGAAAGGGAGGCTCATTGAACCTGGTCCCCTCTAATGCCAGGTGCTGTTGAGAGCATTAGTGAGCAGGTCCTCTGCTCCGTGCCCTTGCTCATGCCTCTCTCCCTCCTAGCTCCCTCACTGCTTCGATAAAGTGCCCACTGCTAATAAAGAGTTTTAAAAACTTGTGTCTCCCCTGGCTGCAGTGGATGGGCCGCAATGTCAGTGGCAGGTTTGCCTCTGCTTAAACGTAGCTGAAACGTCCCAGGAACGTGCCTGGAAACGAGGGAGTTAACGTACCTGCCCTTCCCTTTGTATTTTATTTTGTAAGGCGAGGTTTCCAAAGTGGAGATAGTGGATCACTGGTGGTTTATGGTGCCGGCTCGCCCTCTTGATGCCAGCAGACAAACATAATGATCTTTGGGCCATGTAAAGCCTCCTCAGAGAGCAGCTAGGTGTTGAGGGAGGGGAATTAATCATACACCTCCCAGCTGGGTGTGGGAATGGCAAAAGAGGGAGAAGGAATCTTCCAAACAGCTGGCTGGAGTATTTGCTGCCATAGGCACGCTCTGTAGACCTACTCAGTCACTTCGCCCTTGTCCTGTTCTGTTTACGCCCCAGCTTCACGAGCGACCATGAGAAATGAACATTTGTCCGAGAGCTTGGGGAGGTAAGTGGTGAAGGGAAACATGGGGGAAAGGACAAGCTCTGGAGTCGACTTAGGCTAAGAGCAGTCAACAGGAAAACTCTCCCAGAATCAACAGGTGACCAACAGTTACAGCAGCAGGGTAATGTGCAATGTTTGCGTTTGTCCTAGTTGTAGCAGCTTGGGGCCCCACTCAGAGACACCCCCACCCCCTTTGAAGTCAAGTGTTTACAGGACTCAGGCCCTTGCTAACACCCGGGTGGGTGTGGGGTAGCTTTTGAACGAACAGCATCTTTGCGAGGCGTCACACTCCACAGGAAAAGCCAGTGGCGGAGGGAAGTGGATTAAACCTCCCAACGGCCATGTTTACATCTAATGGTCCCAGTGCTAAAACACACCTACCCTTCCCTTCATGAGCGAATTTGCCTCTGCACCTGCTAATTAAACCCATTTTACAGGGATCTAATGAATAAGCCAAAGTCCCAGTGAGCCAGGAACAGATCTCGTCAAAGGCCCTGCTCCCTTTTCCTGGACCACAGCACGTCAGTCAACCTACTCCTGGCGAAGCCCGGTAGTTAAGCCACATGACTAATGCTTAGCCTGAACTGGTGTGTATGGGGCCAGTGCCCATGGGAGGATACTAGATACCACTACCTAAGCTAGTACTCTGGTTTCTGGCACCAGGAAACATTGTTGGCTCCCCACTCCTCCCCTACAGAGCAAACCACCACGTACGCACACACCCAGCCTACCTTCCTTCTGCCTCCTGGGCAGCATCCCATCAAAGATGAGTGGCAGGGGCCGGAGACTGCACAAATGGCTTCTCCAGGTACCACTCCCGCTGCTTTCAACAGCCCCAGGGAAAAGCTGAGAAAGTGAAGTCACAAACCTGTAGTCGCCCAGGCGTGTGCATATAGATATATATATTAATATATTTATGATCGTTAGGGGCAGGTGGGGTGTTCATTTAAATGTCCACATCAAAATACAACATGTGCAGCAAATTCCAGACAAACGTTTCGAACCTGCTGTTGATATTTACTAGATAACGTTCAATTTTTTTTTTTTAAATTCCATGGCTTTAAGTTCCACATGATTGGAGGGAGGAAGAACAAACAAACAAACTGCAAAGAGGAGGGCAAGCTGGTGCGGCTTTGGTTAGGTCTGTACTGTGCAGAGTAGACAGGCTACAGTTCATCCTGGGAGAAGCCACCCTCATGGGCAGTTAATGCTGCGGCTGCCGAGTGCAAGCACGGGGGGGCAGTAATACTGCGGTTGCCCAGGGAGAGAATACTGACAAGGAGAGTGGAGAGAGGCTTTGATCCTCTAGCAGTCTGACCCCCGGGGGTGCTAAGCACCACAGCTCCCCTTGCAGTCAATGGGAGTTTCAGCACCTCCCAGGATCAGGCCAAGGAAGTGGCTCCACCCTAATATAACCACTATGCTGTGAGCTGACTGGTGATTTGTCTACGGTACAAGGAGAGCTCGGCTTATGCTGCTACTTGCTACTCCAAGTGCACCGGAAGCAGCCCATAGCTTGGGGCAATAGCTCTCCTGGGCACTGTTCACCAGGCCTCTCAAAATTGCCTTTGGGGGACTGCTTCAAAGCGCAGCTGCAGGAGCGCAGTTCAGACAGGGCAGGCATTAGGCTGGGTTTTAAACTAGTTCAATAAACAGGCTTTGGGATCCAGTCTGGACACGGGCTAGTGAGCACAGCTGATGAGTCACTCTTCACTCAGCTGAGGAGTTCGAGCTTCTGCTTTGGAAAGCAGCTGTGTGACTAAAAGCATTTGAGGGGGGATGCTCACTTTCATGCTTAAAACAACAACAGAGAAAGGTGTTTGTTTAAGGTAACATGGAGAAATTTCTGCCCTGGGGGAAAAAAAGATTGTTGAAATGAAAGCAAAATAGAGGCAAAGTGTAAGGATTTGGCCCTGACCTCAGGACACCCAGGAATGGTAATCCAAATTAACTAAAGGTGCAAGTTAAAAGTAGATTAGTTAAACTGCATAAAACCCCAGTGTGGACACACTGCTTCAGAATTAAGGTGGCCTTACTTCACTTCAGTTTAATTCACTTTTGAATTAAGATACACCAAATTAAGGCCACTTCAGTTCAGAATGAGTGTGTCCATACAGGGGTTTAATGCAGTTTAACTATTCCACTTTACTTTCCTGAGTGTGCTTGTGCAAACAAGCCGTAGAAATTCAGATTCAGTGAAGTGTTTTAAATGCAAACTAGTTATACTTTGGTGGGGGACAGGGCTTTCTAGCTCCATGTCACACACTGCCCCCTACATCTCATTATTCCACAGCCCTTTCCCACTGTGATCTGCTCAGAAGGGACAGGGCTGGGGAACTGGAGCCTGTGATGTGCCTAACTCCCATGGGTACCTGTGGAAAATCTCACTCTTGCTTGCTTAGAAATGTGCTTTGGTGAACCACTTGTAATGGAAACCTAAAATCAACAGTGTCCTCCTAACCCCACACCTGAATCTGGTACCGCACCCAGGTCTTCTTGCTGCAGCAGCCTTCCTGGAACAAGGGTTTATGGGCAGGGTGGCTCTATGAATAGAACCTACCTCCTGGACAGAGGCAAGCCCCATTAGGAATTCTCAGGTCAATTTCAAGTCACCTGATGGGGTGTGGAGGAAGAGGGGTCATGCAGGGGGTGATGACGTAGGTGGACCCCAGCTGCTGTGATGGGAAGTCACAGATTCAGAGACCTCTGCCTTGGGGCTAACGGGAGCACGGGCACTTCATAGCCTCATGAGAACTAGTTTGTTTTTGTTTCTTTAAAAAAATAAAACAATCACTTGAAAAAAGAATTCAAGGTGAAGGTAAAAATAAACATATCTGACTAACACCCCTCTCCTGAACGGGTGTGCAAACTGCATAGAGAAGACCTTGTCTCAAGATCGGGAGGAGGGGGGAGAAAAGGGGACCCAGAGAATGTGCTTTTTTAAAAGAAAAAAAGGAGGGGGCGGGGGAAGAAATCCAGAAGTTCAGAGAGTCCAAACGCTGCAAAGCTAGAGATGGAATCAGATCAGCCCCTGGGTATGGAGATACTCCTGAACTTCCCACTTTCCTGCACAGTGCCCCCAAGCTGCCTCAAGGTCAGCAGGAGTCTCTTCCTACCCATCAGTCCTTCTCAGCATTTCTTCTTGAGCAGCTCCTGCAGATAGCAGCAAACTTCTACAGCCGAATCCCAGGGCACTACGGTGGCCTGGAAGGCTCTGGGTTGCTTTTTCTCCATCTCCTGGGTCATCTGGTGCATGGGGTAGCCCTTCCGCGGGAAAGCAATATCTGTCGAAGTCAAAGCCACGGAAGGGCAGAAGTCATTGGCTCCGTCCCCGACGTAGAAAATGCGCTCAAATTCTGCTCCCTCCTGGGCCCGCTCCATCAGGTACTCAGTGAGGATTTTGCGCTTACACATGTTTGCGGGGCACTGGGGGCACTTGTGAGTGTGATAGGGCCCCAAGGTGAGGTAGCCCCTCTTATCAAACCCAGAGGGGTTGCTAAAGATTTTGCGGAAGAGAGAGTAGACGCCGGCGGCTCTCAAAGTGCACTCGATGCCAAACATGTTGGCGTCAGAGAGGAGGATGATCTCAAACTGGTCTTGGTTCTTGGAGAGGAACTGGAAGAGCTCCGGCATCCCAGGAGACAGCGGGATGTTCTCATAGACGGTTTTGTAGTTCAGCATCTTGACCCCTTGGTCTCCCAGGTACTCGAAGACGCGCTGCATGTACTCGTTATAGAAGCCATCCCGGAAGGTCTGGCGGATGTGTTCTGGAAGCACCTGGCCCGGAGCGGCCCTGATGACCGAGTCATCGCTGTTCTCGTTGATGATCGTCTCATCAAAGTCAAAGGCTAGGAGGTATTTTGGAGGCTTGGGGGCAGCCATGCTGACGCCCTGTGAGTTGAACCAATGAGACACAGCAATTACTCAAGACGGGGGAGGGCTCTTTACCCCAGACACCCTGGTGATGTTAATGGAATCAATCTGACCTGGATAGCAGAGCTATCAAAGTAACGCTATTTAGGTAAATCAGGGCTGTCTCTCCCTCTCTCCATATATTTTTCTATCCTAGCTGGGGACCTAATCTGTTCCTTGTATATCTTAACCCTGACCTGAAGAGGCTTACGCACCCTGTAAAGAGATCATTTTGTCACTCTTAATCCTGGACTTTCCTACCCTCGAGACGGTCACTGTGCCAAGCTGCGCACTGGACTCATGCTCACAAGAAGATCTAGTTAACCTTAGGGCGATACTTTGACTCTGCAAAACTGCAACTGGGGCATCTGTGTTTATCTGGCTCTCAATAAGTCCCAGTCAATGTGCTGGGTTTATATGCAAAAAGTACACGGGGAGGTTGCCCCTTAGAGCTGCCAGATTTGCAGACTCACCCTGGCCTCTGGAAAGCCAAGCTAGACTTTCAGGCATCGTCCTGCCACGGAGAGATTCTGCAGGTCGAATTCTGCTACCCACATGCAACTTCCATCACCTTCAAATTCTGGGTCTGATTCACCACCGAGTCATTCCAATGACACCAGACATGGGCAGTGATGAATCAGGCCCTCGTGTCTTCAGTTACCCAGGTGCAGCCCCCAGTGCCTCAAAAAAGGGGGGCCCAAGCATAAGGGAGACCGGCATCCAGCCCTGCCATTTGAATGGAGCTAACAGAATTTTGCTGTGGCACATGAGACGGGACAGGACAGAACGCAGCTCAATGTCCCAGAGCCACCTGGTCTCTGCAGGGCACAGATTCCGCAAGTGGCAGAACTGCGCTTGCTTGGGACCCCCTGACTTAAAACAGGACTCTGCAGGTGAGACTCTGACCACGCGGAGAGAGACGGGCAGGCTCGGGGCCTTATTTCTGTTACCAGAAGCCGGGAGCTGTGACTCTGAAAACGCACAGGGCGCAGATCAGCTGAGCCACTTTTCACGGCAGGATTGCGCACCTACAACAAGGGCCCCTTTATTAAAACAGCTGCTTCATAAGCCGCAGAGGGAGGAGGAGACAGCCCTGTGCAAAGAGATCAACATGGAGAATTGCACTAACCTTAAAAAGGCATCGCAGCCCAACACCTTCGAAGCACCCGTTCATTTTCAGGACATCACTCGCCAAACACGGCTTTTCCTGCTGCTACAGTCTAAGGCTCCCTTTGTGCTGGTCACATCACTGCAAACCACAAGGGTAATTTCGTTACCAACCACTTTGTTGGCCCCCTTGCACTTTAGGGTACTGGGTCAAAAGTCACAACAGATTGCTTCAGTTCCAAAAGGAAATAATCTCCCCTCCCTGTCCCGGAGGGAACGTGCTGGCCTTTCAAGCCCTACAATGAACCCAGGAATGCATGACCTCTAGCACCAAGAACTAGAACAGTTACTGTGCAGGGGAAGGGCTGAGTGGGCAGGGAGAGATTGTTTAATGCAGCCAATCCCTCTTAACCCCTTCAGATGCTAAGGGCTTGTCTACACTGCCTGACATAGGTACTCCAGAATAGCTTTCCCAGGTGGGGACACACTTCTAGAATAAAAGTGACTTTATTCTGGAATAATTACTGTGCTCACAAGATAAAGTCATTTTTATCCTGGAAGAGTGGACCCACATGAGCTATTCCAGAATAGCTATTGTAGAACAGTTATTCTGGAAGAGCTATGCTGGTCAGTTTCCCCTTGTAGCCAAGCCCCTTAAGCTAAGTGGAAAAACTAGGGGAGCATAAAATGCACTAGGAGGTGCACTTACTCTTCCTGGGTTCTGCTGACCCCTTGTGGCCGGTAACTGTAAAAACCCGGCTCTATAAACCGTCAAATAGGCTGGTGATTTTCCGCTGTGCTGAGCGCCTGCAGCTCCTGTTGGAGTCAAAAGTATAAATGGGTGCTTAGTGCTTCTGGGAAATCAGACAGCTGTTTAGCCAAGGGACTATGCTGGGGGAAGTGGGGAATTTGTAGCTCACGTATTCTGATTTAATGGGGAGTGAGACTTCAATCAAATTTTGTCAGCATCCTGATACAACTTTTTTTTGGCCTCAAGATCATTTCTTTTAAAAGTCTGTTTTGTTCTAAATCCAGTTTCAAAGACTATTTTGGCCAGAAATTGTACTAGAAAGAGTTTTTGACCTGAATCCTTGTGTTGAACTAATTGCTGCTACTAGAATAAACACCACAAGTTATTTGAACCTGTCAAGGGATGGTATTTTTTAAGTTGAAAGGGACATGGACAACTACATTGAAATGTTGTTAAAATGAGCTTTCGTGCAATCTAGAACCCAAAGTCGTCCTTTCACTTTTAAAAAGATATCCATTGAAAACACGGCAAACATTCCTGCACCGTTTGAAACCCAAATATTGCTGCACTAAGAATTTGAAAATGAAACTGATTATAAACAAAAGTGAAACTGACGTCATTGATTTTCATTGTCCAAGTAGAGAGAAATGCAAAAAGCAAAGAGCACAAACATGAAAAAAGTCATTTGGATTTTTAAAAACTCTTTAGTTCTTAATAATGATTTACTACTACTAGTGGGTAGCAGAGGTGAGGAAATGTTTGTTTGCATCTGATGAAGTTGACAGTGTCCCTTTAAAACAGCGTCTATGCATGTTCAGCAGTTATAGGTGATACTGTTTTATACCAGGTTTCCACTCACAAAATTCTAATCCGTGTGAGACTCTGAGAGCCAGGGCCAAGAATTTCATGGTGGGGAAATAATTTCAGTCCAAGCCCTATGCGGGTGTTAAAATATCAGCGTGAAAGCAGCAATGAAAGGGTGTTGGAAGGGATGTTAATATGTCTCCATAGAAAAGCGTTACTAGTTAAGCTACACCTAAGGGAAAATGGGTCAATCTACACAGATGTGGGAAGCAAACTTGCGTTTTGAAAAGCCCTGTAGGCACCCAATATTTCTGTGTTTACTCGCATGGGTAAGGGCTGACCGATCAGACCCTTAGATTCTTTAAGCTAAGCATGCCGGATTACACATGGACATTTGAAGTCAAGAAAAAAATTAAAGAAGCAGGGTTGTTTTTTTTACGGTACACTTTGGTGCCTTTTACCAGAGGATCTCAAAGCACCATGCACACAGTTGCCTCCTTTGAGTTAAGCGTTGTTACACAGCAGAAAAATCCTGACTCGGCAATAAGTGAAAACAATTGAGTCGGTTAATTTCTATTCTTCATCCCATCCGAGATCAATAGTTCTGCGGTCTGCAACAGTGTGACCCAAGATCACACATCATGATTGTCCGCTTGTCCACAGAGGAGTTCTCGGAAAGGTAGTTGCTTCTCAGGAGATAAAATTTTCCTCTTGGACTTCCAACTTTATCTTCCCCTTAAATGTGTTATTTTCAGTGGAACAACTTTTGGAATTTGTGGCCATAAGGAGGAGAATTCTAGCTATTTCTGATGAAGGCTGCACCATCAAAACATATGTAACAATACACATATCAACCTCATGTCCATTGAGGTAAAACAGTGCTCTGGGTCATTCAACCTTGATACTCACTGCAGTGTCACCCCTCCCCCCACCATTTTTACATGGGGCAAGTGAGTCATGGACACATTTAGACTGAAGTTTTCAAAGTGCCTAAAGGAGTCAAGTGTCCAAAATCCATTGAGTTTCGGTGAGATTGGGTGCCCAAGAGAGGCAAGCATCTTTCAAAATCCCAGCCTAAATGACTTGACCAGGGCCATATAGGGAGTTGGTGGCAGACCCAAGAACAAATCTGGAGAAGTCCTGGCTCCCGGTTCTCCTCTGTAACCAATAGCCCGCACTCCCTCACCCCACAGCTTCATCAGAGAAGCTAGACTAATAATACATATTCCTAGCAGGATGTGTCAAGGTGCAGGGTTAGGATCACGTGGGAACAGAACAGACACAATATGGGGCAGGGGAAAGGGATGGCGGCACCTAAAAATGCTGTAGAAAATGGTGAAGGCAGGTTGTACCTGTGCAGTTAACTTGGACATTTGGTGCCATACAGTCCTTTCTGTAAAACACATATTTCCCCTCCAAGCATTAGCAAGGAGACGTCTATCCATCTCCTGCCCCTGTCCAGCCCCCTTTCAGAAATCCCCTGTACTGTGATTAACAGAACCCAGCGTGGGTCTTTTGGGGCGGGGAGAGGGAAGGCAAAGGAACACAATCGAATCCCTTAAAATTAGAGGCAGTACAGCCTAATGGATAGAGCACTGGACTGAAACCTGGGTTCTATTCTTGGCTTAGCCACTGGCCTACGGGATGACACTGAGCCTCAGTTTCCCCATCTGATGATACTTCTCCTCCTCTGTGAAATCTCCCAACGAAAAGTGCTAATTTTTATGATTAACCCAGACGCTGTGAACATCTTGCCATTCTCATATTGCTAAACGGGCTAGGTCCTGGCTAGCTAGGGAGGGAGGGGAATGGTATGGAACAGGGTGCTCATGTTATGGAACCACTGACTCAGCCAGTTTAGCAATGAATTAAGATCACATCTGGTAAAATCCATGTCACAAGCTGGCTCACTCTGTGCGCAGGAGGGGAGAAAATCAGTGTTTAACAGGACTCTCTCTTCTCTGTCCTGAGTTACCCCATCTAGTAAAGCAATGAGCATGAGTAATGTCCGGTGGGTGAATCAGCAATGCCACATGTACAAAGCACGCACACCAGTCACTGGTTTTGGATTTGCTAAGGGTTAACCACAGACAGACAGAGAGCGTGAGCGCTGTCCACAACCATCATCTTCCTTCACAACGGACTCAGGGCTTGAACCAAAGGTTAGTTTTCCTCCTTGCGCTCCACCCCTGCCTTTTTGAAGCCGGATGTTGGTTTGGCTGGAATCAAACAGGCACATGTAGCACCAGCTGCTCACACACAATAATGCTGTGGTCAGTGTTAAAACAGAAGGGAAAGGAGGGCCTATGAACTCACAGTCAAGCACACAGCTTAGTTTTTTAGGCTGGCATTTCATAAGGACCCTGCTATGCACTGGCACTGCAAATTTTATCAAAAGGCTCTCAAGTGGGTATTACCCCTGTAAGGAAATTGAGACACAGAGAGATGAAGTGACTTGCCTAAGGACACACACAAGTCAGTGGCAGAGCTGGGAATAGAAGCCAGGTCTCCGGACTCCCTGATCCTGTACACTAGCCATTATACCACATTGTCCCCCATTTTGCTGGACAACAACATCCCAATAACAACCTTGGGCTCCTCTTGAAGGCAGGCTGGATTGATGTTAAAGAACTTGTGGGTTTTCAAAACTTTTAGCAACTATTGTCAACTTTCCCGCAAGAACTTTCTGCTTCGCGGCTGTGCCAAGTGTGGAGCCTTGGGTAACACTCTCGCCAGAACTATTTATACATTGCAATGACTCACCTAAGGGCTGCTTCCTGGGTGGGTGTTCTTCCACCTTCTGTAAAAAAAGTAGTCCCTCCAAAATAAAATAAAAGTGGCCGTACTTCCTAACATTATTCAAAGCCTGAATGTTGAAACAGAAAATAGAACAGAAGTGTGCTTATTAATTGCATGAAATACTGGTTTTTTGGAAAAGTTTTAAAACAAATTAAATGTGGGGCGAGGCTCATAGCGCAAAGTGGGGCAGCCATGGAAGGAAGGGTCAGGAGGAATCTGTCTCATGGAGAGGAACTGGTCATTGGGGCAGGAGGCAGATAGCGCTTCTCCCCATGATCCCTCACCTTTTTTCCCCCCTGGAGTGAAGAAAGGCACATACCTCCAAGGCTTCCTACAGGATCCTCCTGTATTGATTTTGAGGGGTGGGGGGGGGAGAGAAAGGTCCAGCAATACTCCTCACCTTGACTATATCAATTGCAGTGCATTCTGGGGAAACTCGGTACCCTCCTGTCATTCTTGTTAACTGAGGGCCTAATCCTGTAAAGGGGTAGACATGTGAACCATGGGAGTCGTAGAAGCAGTCCCTCACCCGCATAAACCTTTACAGGATTGGGCCCTAAACTAATAAAAATCACATGAAGTCAAGCCTGCATAGGACTTCCGCATGTGCTTATGTCTTTGTGGGATAAGCCATTTATTTCAGATTCTAGAATCGCTGAACTTTGGAATGATCTCAGGCCATATAAATTTCCCAAGAAGGAAATAAATAAATATACAGAGCATTAAACGTACGTGCAGTTGTTTTCCGGGACTCAGTCACACTGTCCCTTGTACGATCTCTTCTCAACTAGCTTTGGTCGCGTCATGTCATTAAAAAAAAAGATTCTAAAACTAAACAAAACTCTGTTTCTCCTGAATGCTTGAAACAACGAGGGAGCTTTCCGGTCCCAAGGGACCATAGGATCCAGGGGTGCTAATAGGAATTTTTTGGCTGCCCCAGGAATTCAGGGATGAGGACCTTGACGATTAAACTTGCTCTCAACTCTTGCTCTTTCTCTGCCCAGCCTGGGTGTTGCCCAGCTCAAGACGGGGATGAAATTAGAGAGACAAGCCTCACACTTGGTAAGGCAACTCCCATCTCTTCATGTATTTATACCTGCTCCTGTATTTTCCACTCAATGCATCTGATGAAGTGGGTTCTAGCCCACGAAAGCTTATGCCCAAATAAATGTGTTAGTCTCTAAGGTGCCACAAGGACTCCTCGTACTTTTTGCTGATACAGACTAACACGGCGACCACTCTGAAAGGTGGGGGAGGTAATATCTTGTATTGGACCAACTTCTGTGGCTGAGAGAGACAAGGTTTGGCGCTTACACAGAGCTCTTCTTCAGATCTGGGAAGAAATGTTATTTGAGTGCCTTCAGAATTTAGGAAGAGGTGGGATGGGGATGACGGAAGTTAAAAATTCCCTTCTGCTTTCCCCCGTCTCAGGAGCTCTCTCAAGAAGATGATTCAACACATTTTCTCTCCCTAGTTTTGACAGTCTTACCCTTACAAAGTACTGTTCTGTGGTTCTAGGGTCAGATTTAAAAAAGATATTTAGATGCCCAACTCCCACTGAAATCAATCATCTGATTCATTCCAAACTAGTCATCAATCTGTCCTCAAACCTACTTCCTCAGGTATCCCCCACAAAATCAAAATCGACACAGACAGAGAGAAGCAGAAGACTATTTATTGTTGCCCCGAATGCAGGCAACTGAAAAACCATAGGTCCTCCTCAGCCCATTGTCAATGACACTAATATTTCCACAGGCTAGAGGACTCCAGAGGTGATCCTAGAGCCTGTTTGCCTGACCGGATACTGTTGCTTTTCAATTTATGGGTCACAAGCACAGAGGCTTAGGAACAAGATTTTCAAAAATAGGAGCCTAGAATTAGGTACCTAACAACGGAATTAGGGTTGGATTTTCAAATGTGCCTGTGTGACTTCGGAGCACAAGTCGCACTGAAAGTCAACACACGTGCCTTGTGCTTTTAAGATGCCTCCGTACTTTTGCAAATCCCACCCCTAGAAGACTGAGTAACTAGTCTGATTTTGAAAATTGCCCACACCCACCAGCTTAACTTCATCAGGGGCTGTTGGTTGTTCGGCACTTTTGGAAATCGGGGTAACATTTTCAAAAGCATCTAAGTAACCCAACGTCATTGGGTCTTGGGTGCTTTTGAAAATGTTACCCTAGATTGCTTATTTAGGAGCCTACATAAAGAATTAGGAGCCTAAGGTTATTAGTACTGGAGCATAAGCTTTCGTGGGTGAATACCCACTTCGTCAGACGCATGTGGCGGAAATTTCCGGAGGCAGGTATAACTAGGCAGGTACCTGCCTCTGGAAATTTCCACCACATGCGTCTGATGAAGTGGGTATTCACCCACGAAAGCTTATGCTCCAATACTTCTGTTAGTCTATAAGGTGCCACAGGACTCCTTGTCGCTTTTTACAGATCCAGACTAACACAGCTACCCCTCTGATACTTAAGGTTATTAGGCTTCTGTTTTTGAAAACCTTGGACCAAATGATGATGGTTCATTTTACTTTGGCTCTTTAAGAAACTAAACACCATGACCCAAACTATCTGGGAACTGAATTCCCACCTGCCCAGGTGAACAACAAAAAAACCCACAGACAAAAAACAAAATTCAACACCCCAGATCTGGATAGTTTATGACACTGCCAGGGAGTTAAACAGATTTGTGGAAAGCTCTGGGTCAACACAGGTTATTAGGACTACATTTTTAAGATGCCCCACAGAAAATTAACCACTTAAATATTACATTAAGCTCAGTGGCTTTTGCAACAAATATCCAGGTTGTGTGCTTGATTTAGTAATAGATCTAAAAGTGCCTGTTTCTCCTGTTGCAACATTTTGGTGGCATGTGCTAGATGCCTCACAAGGAAATGGAGGCATATGTCAAGTTGGCTCAATTTTGAGTGGCATGTTGCTTGCCCTTCAGAGGCAGCAGTATCTGTAAAGCTACTCTAAAACATGATTTTTCCAATTGGCAATATTTAGCAAGGTTACTGCCTTACTTTTTAATTTTGACATTGTGAGTTTTCTTTTGGTGCTTCATTTTTAGGGGATGGATTTTAATGTACAGCGGATTCAGTTTAGTAGGGAGCTTCTAAATGTAGCGTTCACTGTTGATCTCTCTTTTAAATATTCAGTACAGTTTGAACTATCTATTCCACATGCACACAAAATCAGGCCAGATGGCAGCTGGTTTGTGGGAGTCCCACAGAAATGCCTGACCCAGAAAAACCTGGAGAAGAACAAACAAGAGGGAGGGGGAAGGGAAGCAGGGAGTTAAATAAATAAAACTTTGTATAGCAAAGTCTGTATTTGTATTATACACTCCATAATCCAGTGGGACAACCTGCTAGGGAAAGGGGATCGCCTAGGAGCTATATTTAAGGTGTCTGGAATAGAGTATTTTTGGACACATCTCAGTCCAATGTTGTTCCTGTCCTCTCCCTATCCCGGGCTGAGGGATTAATAGGCGTAGTTTGGCAGTACAGTATTACTCACCAGAGACAGAAGCAAAGAAAGCAAAGGGGACCAGGATCAGGACTCAGAAAGGGTATTTTGGAGTGCATGCGTGTGCAGGGGTGAGGTAATGGGGTAGAATGGGATTTTGGAGAGGTGGACAAAAAGATAAAAGGTACCAGGAGAGGTGGGCAGTGGTATTAGGGAATGGAGCAGGAATGGTATACTAGGGACATCTGAGAAGTCCAGAGAGGGGGTCAGAACCCTGTACATCTGGATTGGGTGCAATGAATGCAGCATTTGCAGCCCCTCCCCACAGAGTACTAGAGTCCTTCCTGGATTGGGACCTGGTTCATCAGCGTATGACACCTGCTAAACGCTTTCCTCCAATACCAACTACTGGATCATTGTTCCTGGATCCCCACCCTCCACCTGGTATCGGTCCAACTCACAACCCATTGCTCCTAGACACCCATATCCCTTCTGGTACCAGTGCCAACTCCTGGTCCACTCTTCCAGGATCCCTTCCCCCATCTCCGCCCTCAAAAAAACCCAGAACCAAACAAAAAACTTCTGTTACTAGTGCTACCTCCAGGCCCTCTGCTTCTGGATACCCTTCACCCCTCCAATAACATCAATGGTACCAGTACCACCTCCTGGCCCATTACTCCTGGATGCTCCCTCAGCATCTATGGCACCAGCACCATCTTCGGGCCCATTGTCCCTAGTTACTCTCCTCAACATCTATGGTACCAGTACCACCACTTGGTCCATTTCCCTCCCCCCCCCCTACACACACACACACACACACACACACACACTTTGCCTTCTGAGCATCCACTGTTCCCATTAACCTCCCTTGGCCCAGTGTCCTTCTAGTACAAATACCACCTCTTTGGCACGTTTTTCATGGTCCCTATGGAACCGGTGACGCGGATACCAGTCCCATCCTCACCCCACTCATTGCCCTTGGCCCTTTCTGACCTCTCCGGCACTGGTACCAGCTGCCAGGATGCAGACTCCCGTGTGATCCTCTGGGGCTCGCTCTCGGAAGGGACGTCGGCAGGATCCCCGTCGCTGGGGCTGGCCCGGTTCGACCCAGTTCTGGGGTGTCACAGGGAGGCTGCAGCTGTGCACTGCAAATGGTCTCTTCTGCCCACCCCGCTTGGGAGCCTTGGTCCGGTTCGGTTCGGGTGGATCAGCGGGAAACCCAGTGCCTGACCCCCCACTAGGATAGGGCGGGTTTGTCACCCGGCTCCGCCCGGTCCGGTCTCCCACCACCCCACCCCGGATCTCCGGGCTCCAGCAGCCCCGCGAGCTCGGTCCCTTTAAAGAGACGGAAACTGAGCCCGGCGCTGCTACAGGGGACAACTGCAGTCCCCGCACGTCACAAACGGGCCAGCCAATGGCAGCTGCGCCGGCGCAGATCAAAGGGGAAGGGGAGACCGCAGCAGAGCAAGAACATCCAAGCGCCCCCCCCCCGGTCTCTGCAGCTCGGGTCCCCCCTGCGCCCCCCATGCGCGCATGCAAACAGCGCCTCCAGAGCTCGCCACGGCCGCCTGGCGCAGGCAAAGGGGTGCAAAGGGGGCTGCCCAGAGCCGCCCCCACTGCCTGCCCGCCTGCTAGGGGGCTGGGAGCCTTAACAAAACTATCCGACCCTTTTGCAGGGATTCTGCATCCCCCAGTCCTCCCCCCTGCTTAATTCTTTCTCAAGTGGAGCCCAGTACATTTACTGGGTTCAGAGTAGCAGCCCTGTTAGTCTGTATCCCCCAGAACTGGGGGCACCTTAGAGACTAACACAGTGATGTGAGCATAAGCATCCGATGAAGTGGGCTGTGGCCCATGAAAACTTATGCTCAAATTTGTTAGTCTCTAAGGTTAAACAAGTACTCCTGGTCTTTTTAGTAAATTTACTAGCAATTAGGGAACCGCAGGGTGGAGGGTGTCCTTGACGCTGTCCCTGCTGCACCGCTGAAAAGGTCTCGAAACATCTGGCTGGTAGGCAGGCACGTTTCCCGGCTGTTCGTAGATAGGACCCGGCCCGGCAAGGCTGCCCACTGAGCCGGGGAAGAGCTCTCTATAAAATGCTAACAAAGAAAAAAAGTAAATAAGCCTAAAACCAGAGCCTGCAGGAAGTGAAGAAAACGACCTTCGCCTTTTTAACTAGCGTGGGAGGTGATGTGAACTGGGAAAAGGGAAGAGGCCAAATTGGGTAAGAAATTCATCTACTTAAAACTCTTTTGCCATTAGAAACACAGCTGTGAAACTTGGCACAGTAACGCACTAGTGAAACAGTTGTACTAGGAGCGCCTGGAGCATCCCATCTATTTCTGTAAGCTTTAGATCTTTGAACTCTTATATTTACGTCAAAACCCTACAACATAGCCCCCTACACGATAGCCAAAGACTAATGATAGAAGTCAGTGTGCTTCACTGTATCTATTTCTTCTCCACAATTCATCTCTCTCTCTTTTTTTGTGAGAAGTCTCAGGGGGTAGCCGTGTTAGTCTGTATCTACAAAAACAACAAGGAGTCTGGTGGCACCTTCAAGACTAAGATTTATTTGGGCATGAGCTTTCGTGGGTAAAAACCTCACTTCTTCAGATGCATAGCTCCTTGTTCTCTTTTTTTTGGGTTCAATCTTAACTTAAAACGCCCAATGAAAAAATTGGAGACTAAGGGGACACAAATATGCTCTCTTTGGCTAAAGAAGTTGCCCACAACTGGGCAATGGTCTGGTATTAATGGCTAATTTTAGATCTCAACTCTGCCACAGAACAGGGGATTACAGAGTACTCTTCCAAATCAGTCTCATACAACTGAAGACACATTAAACAAGTTTGTCCACACCCTAAAATATTGTCAACGACGCTTTAGGCGGTGCCGTTAAGTATCATCTTTGGTTTTGCAGGACTTTCTAATTTGTACCATGGGCTTCAAAGATAAAAGAGAAGCTTGTTCTAAAATTTAAAGGCGTGGGGAGAGAGAGGGAGGGAGTGGTCAGAGCAACATGACATTAAAAACCAAATAGGAGAAGGTTACAGAAGTATTTTTCTTTTCTTTAAAACCAAGCTTCCAAAAATGGAAGGACCAGACCAAAATCCAAAAGGATCCCCAAACAGCACAAGTCCCTGGACCCTGAACCCTACTTTCTGATGGAGTCACTGGATAGAGAAGTATACATTACATAAAGTGGTTGTGAGTTAAGCTAGATCCCCCTACCCTCTCAAACCTTGCCTTGGACTTCCACACTGAGCAAGTTTCCCACTTTTGCTAACAAGGATTCAAGGTCCACAGGTGGGAGCTGCATCAGGAGCCTCCGGACGCCAGGCTGCTGGAGTTTTGAGCACTGTTGTGATCGGACCCTGCTGTTAGCAAGTTAGATGGCAAAGTACTTAAAATGCTGGTGGCAGTCGCTCCACACTAAAATTTCCAGTGTTGCTACCACTAGTGGTAGTTACCATCACTGGCTGGTGAAGACAAGTCCACTGACTCCCTTATACACTCAATCTCCCTTAAACTTAAGCATAAAGGAGTTTAATTAGCCTGCCAAGGAGTAAGAAGGATGGATAAACTGAAGTAGTCCACTCCCTACTGACAAACCCAGCTGTTGGTCTCTTTTCTTGCTATACTTCTATTTTCTAGCCCCTCAGGTTGAGTTACACCATCTTGAACTCTTGTACACAGATACACACACCACCTGAATTTTGTCTATGTGGGTGGCAGTCTAAGGGCCAGATTCGCAACTGCCCTACATCCCCCTGCTAGTGGATAGCACCAGCACATCATCTCCACAGAAGTTGCCAGTGCAGGGGGCATTCCAGGAGCAGGTCAAAGGAAGGGAGGGCCATGCTCCAGGCCTGTGTCCCAGATTTCTCCCACTGCTGCAAACCCCTACAAAGCAAGTGAGAACAGCTTTCTCCTGCATTGAACTAATCCCCGGAAACCCCAGAATCGATGAGATGCAACCCATCTCATCTGTCCCCGTGTGAACACAAGGATTCCCTGTAATGGTGTAACATGTTGGGGTGCAAAGAGACAAACTTACATTTACTTCTCTTTGAACTTCGGTCACTGTTCTGAACGTGGGAGAGCTTGTGTGCAGTTTTACCAACTCAACCACAAACCCAGAAACGTTCACGCATGTATGTTCCTTCCAGCTGTTTTTCGCCAACCCTTTATCATATTTTCAAGTGGTAAAAACCGAGGCAGCTTCAAGTCTGTATGGGTTCAGTGGCCTACAAGAAATGAGTTTGGCGTCTCAGCCCAAGTGTCCAACACAACTGGCATTATTATCTGGGGAGAAGGCCCCAAAAGCTTAACTATTTCTAGAGGTAGGTGATCTCTACAGCACAGACCTGAGCTACACTGACAGGAAAATCAACTGCAGCTACACTCACACTGTGCCAGCCTTTTTCCAATACAAAATTCCCATTACCAATGTTTCTTTTACTATCGTCAGTGATTTGGCATCTGCATAAGATGTATATGCTCTTATGCCCCAGTGGCTAGGGCACTGGACTGGCTGGTAGATCTAGTCTATAGCCAGTTTTTTCATGGACTTACTGTGTGACCTGGGGCATCTCTTCCCTGTGCTTCAGTTTCCCCATCTGTAACACAGGGAAAATACCTACCCACCTCGGTAAAGCAATTTGAAATCTATGGATGAAAAGTGCTATATAAAAGGTAAGTATTAGTCAACTGATGTAATGCTACAGTTAGATTTTCAAAGGTTTCCTTGGCTGGGAAGTAGCCTCATGGTGTGCAGGGTTATTGAAAAGGACTACCTGCTGCTGACTCGTGTTGCACACCAAATGCAATTAGTATTTAATATCGCGCTAAGCATTTCATTAAGGCGGCGAGAGAAAGAAAAGGGCAAAAATGAGTAAAGAACTCGAAGTCAGGGTGTTGCTAACTCAGCAGTGGTGGAAAGGCAGTTTGAAGACCACGGCCTACACATTTAAAAGTGTAGATTCTCAAGAGCAACTACAGGATCTGCTGGCGAAGAGTCTCGAGGCAAAAGCCACACAGTGTATAAGAATAGTAGTCAAGAAAGCATGTAACATAAGGCTATAATTCCATGAAGGGTTTATACAATCAAAAGTCACAGAGTGAAGCTGTAACGGATTGTTAAGGGAATGCCAAGTTATGATTATGCAGCCTTACGTAAAATAGGCAACAGGAAAGGGGCCACTTATCAGCTGGCAGAGGTTTCAGCTGTGGTGGTACATATATATACGCGGCAGTACAGGTCAGCCCTGGTTAGCTAGTTTAGCCACCCTCACAGCAGTACGGTGGTGAAAAAAGACCAATAAAGCTCCTTCACAGGAATGGCAGTTCACACTGTAAAATAAGACCATGCATTTCTACACATTTAATCGGAGAGCTGACCTCTCGTGCATGCAAGTAAGTTCAATCTTGTTCTGTACTATCCTATCAATTCCAAACTAGGAATCACCCCTCCCCTCTCTCTTTCCCACAGGGAAGCACAGATACTATCGTGATGGATGCTATTAAAAAGCCTAAGCTAGACAGCCAGGTAAACGACATACTTAGTGCTTGCAGGAGCCGGATGTTTGTAGATACTGCTAGAAAACCCAAGAACAGCATGCGCAGGAATCAGATTCAGTCTGTGCAATTCACAAGTGGTCAGACAATCCTGCTGTCAGAACAGCTGCCATGAAAACGACTGTAGTGTCACAGAAATGGAATTGTGGTGCTTTACACTAATTAAGAAAATTAGGTTACAGGTGACATTAGCATCCCCAAAGATAGAACTGTAAGCATTAATTTAGGAAGCAGTGAAAGTTTAGTGGGATTAGTACGTGATAACTATTTTGAGAGAACCAAGCCCAAATAGTAGAGCGCTACTAAACCAGTACGTTCCTTCACCCAGAGGTTCCACATCAGCACCAAAGCAACGTGTATCCTCATTTTGTCTCCTTAGTTTGTTGTCTTAGGGTCAGCAGCAGGTGTGGATCAACTCCACCCACTCATCTTCTAGCTATCGCTCCAGAACTTGTTCCTGTTGCTTGCTCTCTCTCCTCCAGTTCAAAAGTGGATCCCAAACCCCAATCCCCTGTTGGATGCTTTCCCCAATCACTAGGGCTTGGGAGAAACCATGAAGTACTGTACAATGGTCATAGCAAATGAGGAGTTAATCCAACTCACACTAGGACAAGCAGTCTACAGTTAAACCAGCCTAAACCACACTCTCCATGGCGATCCAACATTCATTTCACTAGCAACGAGGAGGGCAATCAACCAAGGATGTCTGTACTCTGATTATACAGGCTAAACCAGATATTTGTACATGCTTTCCGAACAGTATCTATAGATTTAAAATCCAAAGTTTGCATTGCAATCCTACTAAAAAGTTTCACTTGGAGTTTACATACGGAGGAATTCTGATTGCACCTGTATTCAGAAAATGAGGGGGTTTTAATTGTAAACTTTAAAATAATTTAAAATGCTAACAAGCATTGGATTACGTACTAGAGACCTGCAGTGGAACTGGACCTAAGGTTTCTATCTAGCTGGAATTACTTACATTCCACATAACTGCTTTTAAAAAATAATAATGAATGATTGGACGATGTCTATGCAAAATGGATTACATTCCATGTTCTACAAATCACTTGTATATAAATGTGGAAGGTCACAATTAGTACATATGACCGCATGCTACATCATTTGCGACTGTTTTGTCTGCCGAGTCTAGGAAAATATCCAGAAATAGTCAAACATTTATTTGAATGTGTACTTACTGATATAAAGCCATTATGTTTACTTGACCGATTACACAAATTATATATCACAAGATACAAGTATTATATGAACATGTAATCTACTATTTATTTCAACCAGTACACATTCAAATACTTAATAAAAATATATTGTATATAGCCTGTATGTGATTATTGGTCTGTAATGAAGTACTTGGTATTAATGGCTACCTGCTCACATGTATACCTCAGCGCTGCACATTGAAGAATGTACTTTGTATGCAGAGTACAGTATTTTTTAAACTCTTCATTTACTTCTATATCGAATTTCTTTGAACATGTCAAAAGGCACACAGAGGACTAACTATGATAAGTCATACAAATTATGCTTAAAATCAAGGTAAACAAATATATGCAAAGCTGTATGTGTGCACAAGAACTAGAGAGTTATATTCTGGTAACAACATAAGAAGGTCCAACAAATATATCCGACTTTCCATACAACTTCACAATTATGAGCAGTTTCTGCTCCAGTAGGTATTTTCCTTCAGATGTTGTAATCAGCCCAAAACACGAAGATTTATACATGCTTATGTCTAAAACAAAAGTCTCCACTCTAATTATAGGGTTACTAGCATATTATAATATACAGTCCCTTTCTTTCTTGGTGATTGTACCATTTTCGGTTAGAAATTTGCAACTAAACTGGATAGTCAGATAAATATGCTTCCTCAGTTTCCACAGTGAAGATGCCCTCTTATATTGCCAAGTCATCCAGCAAAATAAACAGTCCACACAGAACAGGAAGTGTAGGATAACATAGCTAATTTAAATCACAAGGTCCATATAAGGAGATAGAAGAGTTATAACCATGTCCTGGTCAAATTCCAGTGTTAACTCATATCTTATGAAAACTGTCATAGGATCTTTATGACTAGAAATGGTATTTGGTATTTAGGCTTATCTGACAGAGGGCACCGTCAGCAGCTCTAAACTTAGTAGATCTGAAACAAAGTTTGAAGTGCATATGGTTCCAGGTCATAAACAAATTAAAACGTGTTATCCCTTATTTTGCATATGGCTGTTGCCGTCACATACCAGTTTAAGTGCAACCTCACACTAAGTACACTGATAGTATCTACCACCTTACTATAATGTGTACAGTCCATTGCTAGAGAAACCTTACAAAGAGAGGATCATACATACAAGAAATTGAAGAGAAAATGTGTGTTCTTGTGATTAGAACACGGGATTGGGATTCAAGATAGCTGGGGTCTGGTTTCCAGTTTTACCTCTCACTTCTTGTTTAACCTCCGGCAAGCCACTCTGTTTTCCCATCTAGAATGGGGATAAATGTCTTCCATCATGCTGTGAGGATGAATACATACACGAGCTGCTCAAATACTATAGTATTGAGCATCATAGAAAACCCTGTAATGCAGGCAGAGATTTTCTGCCACAGCAGTGCTTTCTAATGAACTTCCTTGTTTTTCTCACGTCTATGGAGAAGGGTGTCTAGCTAGCAAAGCCCGACACCAGATATTTCTCTTTCTTTGGAGGGTGAAAGGAAGAATTTTTAAACAAATGAGTATATGGAAGCATACAAATATAGGTGTGTCGCTGGACAGGGATGCAATCACTGCTTCAATTCATTATCCTGTGTTGAGTTACTAAGGCAAAAAGAAAGGATGGATTCCTGTTGGAAAGTTGAACAGCAGCGTCTATATTGTAACCTGCTGCCTCATGAACTCCTAATTTTGCAAGTTTTCTAGCGTGCCTATCCTATGTGTGATTTCTGGATTGTTCTGTGAAGTGTGTTCAAGTCCACACATACGCAGACATCGGTACAGCACTTTCCTATCTTTAACATATGTAAGAATCTGAAGTGCTGTTTCTGTACCAGCACTGGTGGGGAAAAAAAAAAAAAAAAAAAAGAACTACAATATTTTATAAGTGGTTCCAAACTCCACATTATCTCCTGCCCCAACCACATCTCTCTCAGCTGTGGTCAACCTGACGACGAAGCTGCGAAATTAGGACATCAACAGTCACAGCGGCTCACAGTTAAGAACCTAAATTGATTTTCCATTAAAGCGAAGATTGAAATAAGGAAAAGTAATTATGTTTGATGGATTCTCACGGTTTTAATTTTTTAGTTCAATATTAGCAGCAGCAAGTGCTCTTTTATCAGTATTCTGATTAGTCAGTGTTTATACTGCAGCTTCTCCACTGGCTACTTCTGACCTCTTTTTTTACTGCTTGCTGGCACCAGCTCCCAAGTGCAATGGTAAATACAGTTATTTGTAATAGGGGTGAGGAGAAAAAGTGGGAAAAATCTCAACTTCCCTACATTCTTAAAGAATCCTAGCTGAGTAACGTCTAGACATGGAAATGTAGTTACTTTGCTTCTCTTTCTGTAGTCTACATGATGTTATTTATATTATGACTTATTTTATTGGCCCTGCAAGTTTGGAACCTTCCTTTGGTATTCAAGATATTACACAAATTACAAAAGGGCCCAATAAACCTTCCCTCAACTGATTTTGTAAGAAGGGTTAGTGCAACATACACAGTGAAGACAGACATGTGTGTTATATGGCTATTTCTTTTTACTTTGAACATTGGCAAAATGTTGGTTATTGTACACATCCAAAGGTTCAGCATGTCAAACAATGCAAAATGGCACATCTGGTACCAGAGACACTCAAGAATAAAATATACAATGCAATGATGGGCTCATAAAACAGTAGTTTTCACAATGTGTAACTGTTATAAACTTTATTTTTCAGAGCCATGCTTGAGTTGGGGAAAGTGCACTTTATTGCTAAGGAAACAAACTTAGCAACTGAGTAAATATAAAGAGAAAAAACTCCAGGCCAACTGGATTCGTCCAGATGCAGAAACAGGGCATTCTGAAGAAGAACAATTGAGCATTGTGGGATAGTTTGAGACTACAGAAGAGGAAATGTGTGAACTTGTATACAATGAATTGGTGATCCAACAATGCCACTGGTGCACTATAAACCAGAGTGGACACCTCCCCACCCCATCATGGCATCAATCCAAAAAGAGGAGTATTTAGTCTCATTCATCTGCAAGCATCTTGACACCAAACCCCCCTTGCATTTCCCACAGGGCGAGGGTTATGGCCTAACACCTCACCTTGGTATAAGCTCCAACTGGCCATCTTTGTTTTTTCGCTAGTATGATCAAGTGACTAATTCGTTTGACAAGGGGTTCAATCCTGGACTTCCAATGGAATCAGTGGCGGATGTGTGCCCAACAACTACAGTTTACCTTTAGCTAGCTTCTCTTTGCATAGAGCTAGCTTTAAATGATTCACTGGATGTTTTTCTTAAAATGTCAGAAAAGTGCAAGGAATTTCTGTATTCTATCAGAAAAATCAATTCTACTATATTCAAACTGATCGCAGTTTTAGTATTCTTGTTAATTGTAGATTTTATTTTCATGTAGAGGTGGGATTAGAGAAATAATGCAAGACGGAATCCTCTAATCATCCTTGACTAGAGACAGAGTAAACACTATTCAGTATCCTGAGTCATATTAACATCAGGATAGCATCTCAAAAGGGGCTGGATCAGAGGGCTTCTTTTGAAGAACCTGCAAGTTCTCCAAGCTTTGTTGAAAGGGAAAGAAGTTGAACAAGAGCAATGTTTCTTTTTGGACTGGAAATTTTATAGCATTTCCAATAGTTCAGAATAATCCAAACTGGGCATTTAAAACCTTCATATGAAAGTACATGGTGAAGTACCCTAGATTACTGTAATCAGCAGCATGAGAACACTTTAGACAGGACAACACAGATACTGGTTCTTATGCTAAATTAGTAGAGTCAAGGGCATGGAGACAATGAACGAGCTGTTTGAAAAAAAAATCTTAATAGTATAAAGTAGAAGGACAGGTTCCAAACTTCTAAATGATTAGTTTTCTAACCCAGCTAGGGAAGCTGAGTACAAAAATTCTTGACACAGTAACACCAATGTGTAACGAACCCCTGTTTACTGTCATATACAGCCAAATGTTGTCTATTCACCACACATATAGGGACACAGCTCTTGTGAAAAGGCTGTCACTCTCAATACCCGACACAGTGAGGGAAGAATGATGAAACATTTCTAAAGAATGTCACAATCAGAAGCAATTTCCTACTTCCTTGGCATTTTCAGTCAGTGAAAAGGGCAGCAGAATAAGTGGTTATAATGATCGGGAGGCAATGTCAAAGAGTTGTTCACAAGAAATAAAATGGGCAGGCCATTTTTCTAAAGATTAGGAGAATAAAAATCACCAGATCCCTCTTAAAACCCTATACTCCTTGCAAAGGCTCAGCTAACAAACAGAATAAGCCAACACTGTATAGAGAGCTTTGTGATTATTACTTTTCCAAAAGCAAAGGGTGCCCTCTGCTGCCCACAAACAACTTCCTCAGTAAGCACCAGAATAAATGACTAGTTGGACTCAATCAGAAATTCCTGGGGAGAGCCATGAAATTAACATAATTCTCACCACTTCTTACTCAGTGTAACCATATTAAAGATTAGCAATCACAAAATTATCTGACTGCTACCAGAAGCAAAGTCATAAGTGTTTCTGAACCTTAAACTGGAAGGAAATTTTATAGAGTTCTGTGCCCAAAAGGCAACTGAGTGGAAAATGAAGAAAACTGTTTTGTCCTTTATTTTTAGCTCGTCTTTCCTTCAGAGAAATTAAGCCTTCTACCAGTCCCATCATTTTATACAGTATGTGCCTTAAAATTTTCTAGTCTTTCCTTGTCATACCAGTAACAATCCACCAGGGACCCAAATGAAAGGATTAGTAGATTTACAGATTTTAAGACCAGACGGGACCATCAGGATCTAGTCTAACCTGCGATTAATAATTCAAAAATTACTCCTCTCTCCAACCTTTACCTGCCAAACTCTTGGGAGTTTGGTTTGCCTTGCAAAAACTAAATTAGGTGTTTACGTCAAGGAAAGCAAATGGTGGAAGAATGAATTCAGATGGAATTGATAAACCTTAAGGCTAGACTATCCTCAGTAGTCTAATTTTAACCGTCCGATTAACCCAATTTTCAGTCTTTATTCTCCTTTTCAAAAGCAACTAAGATGAGTCCTTTTGTTCGGTTTCAGAGAACACAGGGATGAAGGGAAGGGAAGAGAGCTGTTCACTGCACAAACCCCAGCTGCAAAAAAATAAAAATGGTGGTTTTGTACTTATGTAGGAAGCTGAACCTGATGTGTGAACAATATATTATACCACTTACATAAAGTTAGCTTCTATTGTGCAGGTTCAGAAGACTTTTCACAGAAAAAAAAAAATCAGTGTAGAAAAGAAAGGTGGTTTATGGAGAAAATTAAAGAGTGATTCAAGATAATAATAAAATAAAAATAATAATGGGGGGAGGGATAGCTCAGTGGTTTGAGCATTGGCCTGCTAAACCCAAGGTTGGGAGTTCAATCCTTGAGGGGGCCACTTAAGGATCTGGGGCAAAATCAGTACTTGGTCCTGCTAGTGAAGACAGGGGGCTGGACTCAATGACCTTTCAGGGTCTCTTCCAGTTCTATGAGATAGGTATATCTCCATATATTTAAAAGAAAGGTGGTTTATGGAGAAAATTAAAGAGTGACTCAGGATATTGGGGAGGATTGGGGGAAGTTCAGAACAACAACTGCATAAAGTGAACATCAAACTTTCAGCTTTTTGCACCCATGTGGAGGGGCTGGAGTCCAGTGAATGGACAGAGGAGTAAATGGTTGAGTGAGCAAATACTTATGAAAATAAAGGAAAATTTAGGACTGCATCTGAAGGTACTTTGAAGCTGGTGAAGTAGGACAGGAGATGATGTGCGCTTACTTCCTGGAACAACAAAAAATTGCCTACTAGCAGCATTCTGGTCTCCTTGAACATTAGTGAGAAGGTAGGGATCTAGGAAGAACTGAAATAGGCAAACCAGGAAAGGATTAAGATTTCTGCAGAAGTGTTAATAAATTACACAGAAGGTTACTGAAAGTGTTTGGAGGTCAAGAAAACCAGATTTCTGACCTTGAAAGCAAAAGTAGGAAGAGTGACGTAGGAGTTGGAGTCATGGGAAAAAGACACTAAACCAGATCTATAGTTTTTAAACATTCTGTACTAGAAAATTACAGTATAATCCAGGGGTTGGCAACCTTTCAGAAGTGGTGTGCCGAGCCTTCATTTATTCACTCTAATTTAAGGTTTCGCATGCCGGTAATACATTTTAATGTTTTTAGAGGGTCTCTCTCTAAGTCTATAATATATAACTAAACTATTATTGTATGTAAAGTAAACAAGGTTTTAAAAATGTTTAAGAAGCTTAATTTAAAATTAAATTAAAATGCAGATCTTATCAGTTTAGTGCAGTGGTTCTTAATCTGGGGTGCACGTACCCCCTGGGGGTGCAAGACATGCGAGATTTTTTTAGAAGGTAAATCATCAAACACACAAATTAAGCACAGGCACGGAAATACAACTACTTTGTTTAATCAAACCTAGGCATTTATTAACATTATACATGTTTTAACGATTGCTGTAATATACAAACAATGTTTTTAAGTTTTCAAGTTTTTAAGCTAATTGTAGTGTAATTTTTGATAAGGGCTGCAGAGTGGTGGGACCAGGCCAGGAGCAGAGCTCCAGGCCGGCAGGAGGGCTGAGCAGGGCCGGAGACCCGGGCCCCGGCTGGCTGGAACCCCAGATCAGCAGTGAGGTGAGTGGGGCCAGTGGACAGAACCCCAGACTGGCAGCGGGCTGAACGTCTCAGCCTGCTGCCAATCTGGGGTTCCGTCTGCTGGCCCTGCTCAGGCTACTGCCGGCCGGGGGTTCCATTCACCCAGGCCGGCAGTGGGCTGAGTGGGGCTGGTGGCCGGGACCACGGCTGGCAGCAACGTGCCAGTAAAAACTGGCTCGCATGCCACCTTTGGCACACATGCCGCAGGTTGCTGACTCATGGTATAATCACTATCCAAGAGTCAAAAGAGGAGAGAGATAAGATAGCGGGATCAAACAGCTGAGATGCAGAGCAGGATGACGTTCACATGTAAATGATATTCAAGGATGAAATTATGAAAGAGAGAGAGGAAGGCGGAAGAAAGATAAAAATAGCCCTGAGATACTCAGTGGAAAGGGACAAAGAGGAAGCCACCCCATCAGAAATTAAAGAAAGGTTTTGAACTGGGATGTGTTTTGGAGACACTGGCTTCCTCAAGGCACTCAAGGACAGAGGGGTAGTGCTGACGCTGTAGGGAGACAGGATAGGACTGATGGTAAGACACAGCGGTTAGCACCAAATAGGTGATTCTATTACTTGAAACACATAGCTGGTCCTTTGTCTGAAAAGTGCATCAAAACCGCATTATATTTTATTAGGCTGAGTTTTATTTAGATTTTGTGTCCCCTGAGATCTTTGCAGAAAAATCAGGTTTTATTTATGTACACATGAAGGTGCTTGATATAAAGCAGCTAAACAAGTCCCTTTTCTTAAGAGGCGACAAAGCAAGTGTCAACTACTAGTAAAGACACCTATACACAAGAAATCAACAAATAGTTCTACAAAATTGTGGAATCAAGTAGTGAGTAAAATGAGTAAATTAGAGTGCAATAAGGTGAACTCTTTAGATGTAGGTTAGCGAATGATGTTGCATAAAAGGATATTTAAATCTTAATGAGTATTTCAGAAATGGCAAGATTTTGTGACGAGAGCTTCCATATTTAATCCTTAGAAGAGTTAAACTATTACATATTCATAAATGTGGAATTTTGCTTTCTTCAATTGTTGCAATTTTGGATGATTTATGTGGAAAAAAATCAGAGTCTAGACTTGAATGTTAAAGTATTTACCAATTGTGAAAGCTGACAAGTTTTTGACTAATAATCTTTACGTTCTAAAATGTCCAGAGCACCTCTGATTTGTTGAGGTAATGTCCAATGCAAGGTGGTTATCAATAATCATACATTATAGAGCTAGAATCTATTGCATAATAAAGATAACACTTGCATCTTTAATAATGTGTAACTATTCTCCATTATAAACACACACATTTTTCTAATCGGAATGTAATATGTCACCCCAGTCTCAAATTTAGCATGCAAGTTTTCAGCTCATCAGCAATTTTGAAAACCAAAATCCATTTGCCCACTTTAAAATCGTAAGATTGGGAGGGGGGGAAAAAAGAGAGAGGCCTGAGATTAAGAGGACGTGAATAATCATGGCTGGAAAATGGTAGAGCTCAAAATTCAGAAATGGGTCCATGTGCATGGGCAGTACAATTTTTCCATTCTTTTCCCCATTAAAAAAATTATATCGCATTACACAGTAGACTGGAAAAGCTCCAAGAATGCTATTACTTGTCTATCAAGTACCCAATGTGTGTTATGGAAACTGCCTCATGTATTTACTGAAATGATCTCAATGATCTCTCAGGTAAATGTGTGTCTTGGGTATTTTCCCCCCCTCAAAGCAGATTTTTAAAGACACAGCTTAATTAAGCCTCTATTTACAGAGGAGATGTTCTATATCAATGGGTAAAATTGCACAGTTCAACAAGTCTATAATTATGATTTTTTTCCTTTTTTATTATTAGGAAATGAAATTAAACCATAAAACATTTAAATATTTTATGAGTTTGGGCTAAATTCCCACGAGCTAGAAAGTTTGGCATTACTGACTTAGTACACTCAAGGGCCTCACTACAAGTCACATGGTGTTCTATCACGAGGTCCCTCAACCACTTTCAAATCAAGGGCATGTACATATACAATCCATATGCACAGTCATAAAAATCAAAAGTTTCAGTGCACAAACATTTGTATCAAAGTCCAAACAGCACTGGATAATATGACATACCACCCTGAAAAACAATTCTAAAATGCCTCTCCTACAAATATTGTTCATAGTTGGCCCATTAATCATTCTATTTGTACTGCAAAGGGATAGGCAGTAATTCAAGTGTATTATAAATATTAATTTTATCCAATATTCTTAGGTGGGAGAGTTACATTTTGTTGCTCACCTACTTGGTTAAAAACAGAAGTGAAAATGACATATGGAAGCGCTTGTGTATCAGCTGGCATAACTTCAGTTTTACCTCCTCCCTTCCTCCATCAAAGAGCAACCACCACCAATAATCATTACAAGATCAACAGATTACAAGACCAAAGAAATTCACAGTTCAGGGTAAGGTGCAACAATGAGAGACGTAGGAAGCTCGAGGAAAACAGAAGAATCCCACCTACTGTGGATTTGACTGACGAGAGGCTTTCCCCCTTTAGGGCTCAGGCTTGAATCGGGCTCAAGATACTAAATCTAAAATCATTATACCCCAACAGCTGTTTAATGATTCATAAGCAGCGTTAGTATTTGTTGTAATGGTGATTTTTTAAGTAGACATCTATCCATTAAGAATCAGACTGATACTGCTAACAATAGTAACATTTAGCATCAGCCAAGACGACAATTGTGTAGTCAGGCAGACATAGAACTGCTCTCTCATCTTGAAAGGCTGTTTCCTTTCAGGTCAATTTGAGATACACACAGTATAGGGAAGCTTGCATTGCCACTGCCTTTTCTGAAAATAAATGATTTTTGTCACCAAGACTAGCAGTTTTGTATTTACAATAAGCACTAAATCACCGAAAGAAAGAAAAAAGGGTAGCTGTCCCACTGCTGCTGTTGTCGGACTCCTAACTGTAAGTTAACTTGGTGTGTGACAAAACTGACAAACACTAGTTGCTTTAAAAAATGCGTTTTAAGAGTTTAAAAAATAACAACTGATTTAGGTTCTAGAAAATTTTGGACCGTCCAGAATTCAGTGTGTCGGACTTCAACAGCTGAGTCCCGATGACAGAAGCGTGCAAAACTTGGAGGCAAATCCTCAGTTAGCGTAAACTGCCTTTGCTGCATTTACTTCAGAGCTATGGGATATACACCAACTGAGAATCTGCTCCTTGGAGAGACTAAGCACTGCCACACCTATTTTAAAGACAAAGTAAGTAAAAATAAGCTTTAAACAGGCAAATCAACTAGCCTACACTGGCTAAAAGCTTCCAAATTTGGAAATGAGTCAGAGCTCTACAAATAAAGAGAAAGCATCTTGTAAATCCACATTTCCATGTTTGTTATATAGTTTTTTAACTCAAAAAGTATCAAATCATTTTCACTCCTGAACTAGCATCTGGACTGGAATTTTCTCTAGGCTGGAACTTTGTTATATTTTAATACTTTGCTGTCACTAGAAAATTGAGTAACAAACATACTAGTGTCAGGAACAAAACACTCTTTAGACAAATAAAATACACACACAATAAAGCTAATACAAAACTCATGGATATTTTTCCCCCTTCAAGGACAATGGTAAAGTGTTAGACAAGTGCTTGTCACATTTTCCAGTATTGTGTGAACCCAGTAAATGAAGCCCATGTGAAGCCCATGTTAATATAATTTAGGGCATATGCCATGTTAAGCATTTGCCAGTAGCCATGGCAAATCTCTCCTCTGAATTTTCACCTACCCTCTGTTACTGCAGTTTGTAGTTTTATGGTACAATATTGCAGCACTTTTAGACAAGCATGTCAGAGTCCATTTTAAGTTTTCCCCAAATGATTACAGAGAATTTGTCTCCAATAATTTTGTACCATGACATTCTATTAAACATACGACTATTAAGTTAATTTTTCCTAGCCCAATTTTACTTTCTTCCGCAGAATGGTAGACGTTTCTAGATCTCAGAGGCAAAATCAGCTGATATCCAAGATGTACAAGTACTGTGTACCACAGAAGAGAAAAACTGTCTCAGATTCTAGAATTTTGAATAGCAGCCTAATACTGTAAATTTATTGAGAAGAAAATCATTTTGCAAAACTGGATTACAATTCATTTACCAAGATTTTGTTTTAGCATTTAAAAATCATTTAATAACAGGCCTGACCATAAAATCGGGGCACAACAGAAACGGAGGTTGTAAATGTGACATGGAATGCATAGAACTTTCCTGGGCGGACCAGCCACAGTAAATACAACAGTCATAATCATGAGTGTAAATTCACCTTCATAACTGGCTTTATCACCTATGAGATAAAGGGTGTATATAAATATTAGAGAGAAACATTTAAAAAAACCCACATTCTTGTATTCTTCAGAAATGGGGGGAGGGGAGGGGATTTTCAGTTCGATCAAAAATGAGTATGTTGGGCCAAAAGGGCCTAATTCCTGCTCCTAAAATTTCCTATGAAAAAAGAAAGCATTGATGATTAGATGGCAGAAACTTTGTAAAATACCAACTAAGGAGCTAATTCCCAAAAGACAGAATGTGGTGTTTAAAAAATAAAAATAGTGATTAACAGCATTAAACTTGAAGAAATAATGCTAGGAAGGATTCCCACCATTTCTGCTACTTTGAAGATATCTATCAGCAGCAAAAGCCCAGTTCATTGCCATTTTAGTTAATCTGTCTACTGGGGTCTTTGGAGATGGAGTTTGGGTGGGATTCAATTGACCAAGCAGCACAAAATAGTAGGAAACATTTTTGAAACTTACAGTACAATGGCTCTGGGCCTCTGACTCTTCATTGAGGGTGGCAACAATTACCTAGATTGCATAATGCTGCTATATTCAATGTCATTTAAACAAAAACACAAACCTGAAAAAATAACCACTCACTGATTAAAACAGATACATTTGGCCTTCCAGCCCACCACCTCTGCATCAAACTTGTCATTTGCCACTCACTCAGTGCCTCACAAGATTATGAAACAGTGACTTGTCTAAATTCAAAGGTTTCTAACCTATAACTGTCAAACTTAGATTTGCCCAAAAAATTGGACTATGAACCCCTCAATATCATCCCATATTGTCTGAATGTGTCATGGTTATGGGACAGAGCTCCATACTGTGGATACATACTGCATTTTCTCAGCAATGTGTCTACTTAAACACCATTTTCCCATTCAAATTTCTCCTCTTCTCATTCTTACAATCAACCAAACACCACATTTGTGAAACTAACTTAATTCTCCTCTCCTAAGTCCAGGAATTTTAAAAAAAGCAATCTGAACGAGCAGCATTTGATATGATCCCAAAATTAAAATCATACCATAAACAAACATTAAAACCAGGCCTTCCTATATAAAAGAAGATATGCTTGGCTGACCTGAAATAGTTTATTTCCCATCTCCTAAGTCAGATCTCTCACTCACCTGTGACTTCATAACTCATGAGCTGCTGAGTTTCTTCACCCAACAGATGTGTCCCTTTCTAACCCAACCCATTCCACACTTCCATCCAACTGAACTAAGTGAAACCTGTAGAGCAGGAACGTGGTATCTCAATGTCTTTGTTCAATAAGCCTAAGAGACACTGTGGAAGGGGAAAGGTAAGGTTTAAAAACTACTAAATAAATTACATAAAAGTTCTGAAATCAACACCACTTCTCAGGCAGCCTTGCCAGAGACCTCTTGGGTCCCTCTCTTCTCTGAAGCACCGTTTAAGTTGTATGGATGTAAGAATAACTTTAACTATAGAAGCTATTTGCATCTTTTTAGAATCACATTTTGATGATTATAAAATTTTATCTATTATACAACATAGGTCCAGCTACACTGAAAAAATTACACCGCTTATTGAAATACATTTCATTTTAGAAACAGACTACTAAATAGGTCTATACAAAAAACTCTAAAATAATTTCTGTAGTAAAATAAAGAGTGCGTTAGGAGAGCTACACAAACAAATTTTTTTGTCTTTCTCTATAATGCTTGATATACTGTGATACGTGGCTGGCTCACTCCGTAGCCAGCACCAAAAGCTGAAAAGAATTCATTACGATACACAGTGATACAATTAATGCTCTGTATTAATCTCACAGCCTTTCCGATTAGTACAAAGGAAACCAGGCCTATCCCCTCTTTGAGGAGAAGTCCAGGATATAAAAGCAAGCATACCTCATCAGCTGATATGAAATTATAAAATTCCACAAGTCTCAGTATTTGAAATTTATAAAAGTCACCAGTAGAACGCAAGCAAATTGGGTTTCAGTCCCTTTGGTTCCCCTGGTTCAAATGATCACTGCTGATCCAATGGAATTTTCTTGTTCGTTAACTGATTCATGAGAGTACCAGGATCTTCCAAGTGGGGACAAAGAGATCTGAAAGATCTTCACTAGCTCTCCCTCTGCAATTTCCAGGAGGGCACGTTTCCATGTGCATAAAACAGGAAAAACAGCTGGCAGGAGGCAAAGGTGTTAGTGGTGTTGTGCTGAAATGTTTTTTTCTGCCAGGTGTCGCAGAAAGTTGTCCTCACTCTGGCCTCTGTGATTTAAAGGCTCACTCTTAAAAAGGGCTGGAGGTGGGGGTAAATGAGGGACTGGGGGGACTGGGAGATGGTGTGGATGGTGTGGGTGAGGGTGAGGATGGAGATGAAGGTGTGAATATGGATGGGGGATGGGACGTGGCGGGAGAGTGTTCACTGGGTTCAGGTTGATGGGTGGAGTTGGGGTGGTGGGTGTGTTTGCTACAGAAAGGACTGCAGTAGCAGGAGAAGTTGTGGTAAGTGGGATCTGAACAGCAGGTGGCACATTAACGGGGCTTGTGACCCGGAAGCACTTCTCCTTGTGCGCCTTGAGCATGTTGGAGAAGCGAAATCGCTGGCCACACACATCGCATGGGTAAGGCTTCTCCCCTGTGTGAGTTCTGCGGTGTCTCTTCATGTTTGGGCGGCTGGTGAAGCTTTTGCCACAGATTTCACAGATAAAAGGCTTCTCTCCTATAAGATAAAACACAGCAGCCAGTTAGGCTGAAAGCTTCTGCTAACATAATTTACTTCAGCTATAAGTGGGTCAATGAGTTGTATATTCCACAGACTGCACTCTTCCCTACTTATGGCCAAAATAAAAACACAACCGAACTGCTTTCCCAAAAAAACCCTCAATCTTCGTGAGCTCCTCTCCCACCGTCAAGGTCTGGTGCATGAGAATTCTAAAAAGGCTGGGTAATGGGCTTCTTCAAACCACAGTAACATGAAGAGAAACATGCACAACCACTCATTTTTGCAGTTGAAATACAGTATACAGGGCAGGGGGAGAGGAGGTTAGGTGTCACTAAGTACCGGCTGGATCTGGGTTGAATCTGACTTTAGGCATAAGTTTGGTGGGACTGATGCACATGGAAGAGTTGGCATGTTTATGCCCTGGAGGTGTGTGCACTTTTCTTAGATATGTTCTTACCAGTGTGTGTTTTCATGTGCTCATCGAAGTACTGTTTCATGTTGAAGTCTTTGCCACACCACTGGCACATGAACTGTTTGTGCCCAATGTGGATGCTCATGTGGGAACGCAGTTGGTACTTGTACTGAAACCTTTCATCACAGTTCTGCAACAGACACAGACCTTGACTTTCAGTCATCTCCGGTAAGGAAGCATATATAGAAATCCAGAAGACCACCCCAAAGCAGTACACAAGTAGACCCCTCATGCACCAAGAAAACATAGTCTAGAGAGGATTTAACAACAGTAGGCCATCCAGTTAAAAATGCATATATGAAACACACACACTATTGATACCCACACTTTTTTGGGCAGGGGGGGGAACCATTATTAGGAGCATTATCTTGTGTACCCAGGAGGTACAGCCTTAAAGAGATTTATAAAAAAATCAGGGCTTTGAAACTGCTCCTCGGATACCTAATGGCCACAGGTAATATGAAAAATGACTCTCCATTTCACTCACTAACAGGTTGTCTCATTAGAAAGCCCAGGGTATTCCTTGCACTGCTGAAGAGGGAAAACAATGGGCTCTTCCAACAGCACTGTCTCTGGATTCTATTAAGTCCTACTGTAGTTTGGCATGTAGGTGCCTCGTAAATTTAGAATTACACTCCCCTCCCCCCGAGCTAGGACAGAAAGGGATGCTTTGTTTCTTCATCCTCCCAAACACTGATGAAAGCGATGGCAAACTGTTTTCCTCCATTTTTCCTGAAGATGCTAAGAAGAGAGATCTGGATAATTGGTCTAAAGGTTTCTTCCTACCCTCCTTCATTCCTGGTTTTGGAAAGAAAGGGAGAGCTTCTTACCCTCTCGCCCCCAAAACCAATACCCTTTTTCTGCCCCCTTAGTATTCCCAGCAAAGGAAAACGACATACAGTAATTGGCTACTTCCACTGCAGCACTGAACCAAACCAGATTCTTGACAGTTTTGCATTACTCCTACCTGCACTTATGCTCTGCTCTCCCCAGAGAATACATTTTTTCCCATGCTTTAATACAACTGCACCTCATTGCATAGATAAGACATTTTCACAATTGTAGCTTCACATTGGTGGGTACTAGATTCATATGCCTCATACTATGTCAACACTTCAATAAAGTGGCTGCCTCACCTCACATCTGAAAGGTTTCTCTCCAGAATGCTGTAGGGAATGCACTTTGAGCGACATACTGCGTTTGAACGATTTTCCACAGGTTTCACATGTAAATGGCATATCCTTTGTATGTGCTGCAACATATATATTACATTATGAAAAAAGGTTACTAAAAATGCAACACAAACACATTACTTCACTCAAAATCTCTCATTCTGGAGTCCTGAGAGAAAGACTGGTACTGTACAGGTGAATACTATCTGGTGTTCCCGGTACTACGAATGTACATTCTTAGTTTCCCTCTAACAACAGATTAAGCTAAGGAAGTTAGGTTACTTGCGTTACAGATTAGATATTAAAAACAGTTAAGGACCAGGAAGACAACAAGGTATCAGGATCAGCAAACATAAGCAGCAAGAACTCACCAACCATGTGCTTCCGCACATGGGCCATTGTGTAGAACTTCTTTTCGCAGATCTCACAGGAGAACTTTTTTTCTGCATATCCATGAACAATCTTGATGTGTTCATGGAGAGACCAGAGCTTCTTGAACGATTTCTTACAGGAAACACACTGAATGAATGGGACAAACAAGCAAGCTTAATTCACAAAGAGTTTCAAAGCCACAAGTCAGCAGAGATAAGGCACATACCAACTTGCTCAAGGAAGAATGTTCCCAAAACAAGGAAGGTAGTCAGAATCCCAACATGGACTTCTGCCCAAATTCACTGGTTTTAAGAATCTGGAAAATGTAGATACACTTACAAAGAGTACAGACCAAAGAATAGTGGAATGAGGGAACAGAGGTTAACACACTTGCAGTTTGGTGCCATCTGCTGACATCTCAAGAGCAGTGCAGCCACTACACTACAGTATCCTGTTTCCAAAACCCAGTGGTATCTATAGTGTCAGCTCAAGTTAGGTTGGACTGTCCAGTTGGATTCTAGTATTGGGAGGAGAGGTTTAGAATGTCCATATCAGTGTCCTTGTTTAGTGCCAAAAAGCAAGAAAACTTGGAGGCTTTGCATAACTCTTGGAATGTCTCTACTTTTCTTGGCAGCAGGACTACATAGGAAGAAACATCTTAATGCCAGAGCTCAAACTCCAGCAACAAGCCCAAAGGAGACAGCAATACATGGCCAGATGTCTCTGTTTCTGGAACTCTAGGGCCCTGCAGATTGTAAGGTCAGAAGGCACTAGACACTGGCCTGCTGCACTTCTGGACACCGCTATTCTAATCTTGATCCTTTATTGAGCAGGGACTCAACTGTGTGGTGGTTTTATGAGGTGGATAAGTAAGGAGTAAAGACACACTAAAGTCATTTTCACTAATTACCTAATCCAGACAGCTGGATGCCAGATAGTCCTGAGTTGTAACCCTGGCTTGTACAATGACACTGTTTGCCTTGCCTTCAAGACCATTTTATATAGGGAAATATGCAGCACATGACCTCTCAATTCAAACCCCAACCCCAGCATTACCATGAAATCTCCTGACAGGATCAAGGATAAGCATCTCACATACACCCCCATTTTCAAAAGAATATTAATGATAAACATAATTTTTAAAAATCTTTGTACAATTTTATACATTTCAGAATAACAGTTGTGAAACTTAATGGAGCAATATATGAAGATATCAAACATTTTTTTATCTTTGAAAGGAAAGGGAAGGAGTTCTCTATAAATTTTAATCTTTTCTGGCTGTCATTCATCCCGCTCCTGTCAAAGTGAGGTGTTCCTCCTCCATCACGGGCAAGTCATATTGCCTTCACAGTGCACCCAACCTTTGCTGGCCTGGGAGTTTGCATACCACACTGCCACCAGGAAGATCCTTCTCCTTTCAAAGGATCTACTCGGAGATGTCAGGAACAAACTGCAGTCGATGGTGGAAAAACCCTGGAGAGTAAAGCAGTGCTAAAAAGTGATCATTTGATTTAACACAAAGTCAGCCATTGGGAATTGGAAATCTAGCATTTCCATGAGCAATCAACAGAAAGTAATCTGGATATACCGATTTAATGTCTGGATACAGCCTAACAGAACAATAAAAGCCTTTGTAAAGGCACTAATTTTGAAAAGGTACTTATCCAACAGAACACAAAGGCTCTTTTGGAATGGCTACAATCCATCATATAGAGCTATATTTAGGTTTATACACGACAGAAGAGCCATTATCATCAGTCCAACTGGCACTTATGTAATCAAGCCACATGGGATTTGTTCTAGACAAGGCTCCATGTCTTACTTGGCATATTAGAACTATATTACGCAACTCTGCCCCCACCTCTTCACTGCCTTTCCAATCAAATTCATTTTTTAAAAAGCTGCTCCCAAATTTTCATTTTTAACACACTGCAAGTTTTAGAACTGACAAGGTATAATTGCGTAATAGATGCTTACAAGGAAAATCTGAAGAAGATAGTCAGGCACCCATGAAGTTTTGGGAGACAGTTTTTGGATTCTGAAGCATTTGATACTGGAGAGGGAATATATTCTCCTCTTTCCCTCTCCCCTTTGGGCAGAGGCAGAAGTGCCTAAGGGATTGCCTACATGAGAGACCTTTGCATTAGTGTAGCTACACCAATATAGCAAAACCATCGCAAACTCCCAACACAGATATTCTGCACTGGAATAAAGCAGGTCTTATAAGTGGGCTGACTTACCCTGGACTAGGGTACAGTAGTGCAAAATGCCTTGCACTAACATAAGTCATGTCTACGTTAGGAAGTTGGCACTGCTATAGCTATACCAGTGGCTAAAAACCAGCAGAGACAAGGCCTTACGTTTGGCTCACATTTAAAAAGTTCTCTGTGTAACCAATAAGGGCGAGACTTTTAAACGAACGCTTAGATTCTGGAGCACAAGATGCAGCCATTTATGTGGCTGCATAATAGCACCTACTAGCCCCTGGTCCTACAGTTTACATATTCTATTATGATGAATGTATTATTATATAGAGGCAAAGATAAAGTTTTGCTGAATTTGAAATAGGTATAGAATAAAATTTTCATGAGCACTTAAAAATATAGGCGCTTAATTCTCATTTCGTAAGTGACTCAGACACTTAGGAGCCTAAATCTCATTGAAAGTCCACTCCTAAGTGTCTGAGTCATTTGAATATGTGACTTAAGCTTTTATTCCATTTTTACTCAATATACTAACAATGGTCAAAAGACTAATTTATTGTACCAGTGATGCCTTTCAAGCGTGGTAAGTGTCCTGACAAATACTTCTGTTCAATGTCCCCGGAAGTCCCTTACATACCATACATTAGCTACTTATAAAATCCCACTGACAGTTCTAAAAGATTATTTGCTGTGAGCTGAGTCGCCTAAATGTATCCTTTAAACGTATACTTAAGCGGCCTCTGCTACACTACAAGCTTTAGAAATGTTTCATTTAAGAAGTGCAAGGATTTTTTCAATTCATTGATAGGCACGAGGATGCAGCAGAATGTTTATAATTTGTACACACGCACACACACAATCAATGGCAATGATATTTACATTGCTACTTAGATGACATAAGGGGCAATTATAGTGCATCCATAGTCTTAATAAGCACTAATTGACGCTACGGATGCCTCAAATTAATTTTATGCAGATATATTTATGGGCTTTTTTCTTTCTGATCTATTACAGGTAAACCGATAGGTCTAACTTCTCCTAGACTATTGTCTGCTTGGAGGAATTCTAGAAAAAATCCTACTGGTGCTGTCACCGGTTCAACTGCACCTGGTGTTAGCATCATAAAAGCCTTCGTGTAAGCAAGGCTCCAGTGGGTTACAAAGCTTTTATTACCATGTCAGTTAAACTTGTTGAGAAACAGGTTTATTTGATAGTGGTAAAAATACCAGAAGCTGCTGCTGTCTTGCCTACACTAGATCTTCAACTGATGTTAACACCAAATGTAACTGCTGGATTTTTTTTTTTATTATTTCTTTTTAACACCAAAATGCCCAGGTATAAAATGGCTTTATACTAGGCCACTTCATTACATGGCTGTCTCCTAGATATTTTGTTATGTACATTGACTTGCCATTAACAGGTCATGCCCAATTGTTTTACTGCAATTCTAGCTCCAGGATCTACTTTGTATCCATTCTCAAGCCTGGTCTGCTCTTGGAAATGGTTTCGACTCAGCCAGGAACGGCCACCAATCAGTGTAGTCCGGACCCTTACTTGTAGGCAAGGACATACAGGTGGGTTTGCACCAACTGAGGTTTACCCATGTTTGTACTGGGGCAAATCCAAACTTGCCTTGCCTATATTTAAGAGTCAGCACCAGTGTAGCTACACCACATGCTAGCCACCAGTGGTGGAGCCAGGGCTACTCCTAAGTGTAGATACGGTCTAAACTTGGGCATGAAAACCATTCTGGAATTTGTGTGGTCCAAAGCCTAACCCATTGTTATTTCAATTTTTAAAGCCCAGTGTGGCCTAATGGATAGAATACTGGATTGGGTTCCAGGAAACCTGGGTTTTATTTCTGACTGACACTGGCCTGCTAAGTGATCTTGGTCAAGTCACTTCACCGTTCTCTGCCTCAGTTTCCTCATACGTAAAATGGAGATAATGATGCTGATCTTTTTTGTACGGTGCTTGGAGATCTACTGAAGTGCTCAGTAAGAGCTAGGTAATAATAATAAATAACAGGGTTCAAAAAAGAACTAGATAAAATGGAGGATAGGTCCATCAATGACTATTAGCCAGGATAGGCAGGGATGGTGTCCCTAGCCTTTGTTTGCCAGAAGCTGGGTATGAGCAACAGGGGATGGATCACTTGATAATTACCTGTTCATTCCCTAAGGGGCACCTGGCATTGGCCACTGTCGGAAGACAGGATACTGGGCTAGATGGACCTTTGGTCTGACCCAGTATGGCCGCTCTTATGTCACGTTTCAGCCAAATGTAAGTATTCTTTTAAAAAAGTGCCCTCTTTTGGTGATACTCATTGGATGGGAATAATTTACTGCCCTTCTGCCTTTTAATGTTACAACTACATTAAAATTGAATTCAAGCAGCTTTACCCTGGGGCAGTGGGCCTATTTCACCACTAGGATGCAGCACTGTGTTAAGTTTTCTTTAACAAAGCAAGACTAAATCACCAGATAAAACAATAACGCCCATGGTTATGAGATAACATGTGCCTATGAGCAGAGAGGAAGTCACAGATAAGTCAAAAGCTCAGAAATTGTATTCCATAATTTAAATTATTTAAAATGATTCTTTCATGGCAAAGATTTCCACTGTTGTGTGTATAACTAAAAGTGGCAAAACTCCTGGTGAGATGCAGACCAACAGAAATATCCCTACTAACAGCAAATTCAAAAGGCTAATCTATTATTTATTCAGATTTTGCAGCACTGCAGAAATGGGCAGGTTTATGAACATCTTTTGCATTATTAGAAGGATTTCCACACACCTATGTACGTGTATATAAACACCATTGTAAATCAAATTCTCTTGACATATTAATCATCTTAATGTGACCCAGAAAGCAAAGATGACATATTAACACTTTTCACATCTTGAAGGTGTTACAATTTTTCTAGGTCACTTGTGTCGCAGCCATTTGTTCTCCCCTGAAATTCTTACCTTTATAAATTATGTGCCTGATTTTCAAGGGTGCCGAACATTCAAAACTTTGACTAAAGCTACCGGAAGCTGCAGGTGGGTCAGCACCTCTGAAAAATCAGGTCCTATTTTGTACAAAGTGGTGCACTGCAGACACGTTTTCAACCCATTATTCTTGTATCTGGCATTTGTTAAAAAGTAGTCTGGCATCTTCCCACAGTGTAGATTAATCCTAGCAAGAACTGTGCTAAAACAGCACACGGGGCACCCCCTGGTCCTACAAGTTATTTCCTTTGACAGACACCAAGAAGTGCTGACAGGTAGAGGTAGATCTCGGTCAGGACTTTGTCTCCACAAAAAAAATTCCCTCTCTGAGGTGTCCACTAGCTGTATCCAGGGCACAACAGAAAGGTGTGGAAATCTGGCAAGCAGGTGAACTAACCTACCTGAATGTTTTTTTCACAGTCTGTTTGCTGGTGAAGGGACAGCTCACTTTCTAGAACAAATTTCTTCCCACACTTGTCGCAGATCTGCATACGCCTGTGAGTGACGTTCATGTGCTTCTCCAGGTACCAGCGTGTGTTAAACACCCTGGGGCACTTCTCACAGGTCAAAGTCTCCTTTTCTTCACACTTTGATTTCTGCACAGGTGCCTTGGGCTCCTTTGCAGCTTTCTTCTTACGCTTGGGGGGCTCCACACTCTTTCTACGGCCCCTTGTAGTTCTGGGTGAAGGGGAAGTTGTGGCTGCTGCAGCAGATGCAGCTCTCCTTGTTCTCCTTTGGGTAACACTAACTTTTTCCACTCTTTTCTCTTTTTTCTTCTGCCTCTCATTCTCCTCATCATCATTACTGTCTTCAGTGGCCTCTTCCCCACTGTCACCCTCCTCTTCCTCACTGCTGGTCTTAAGAACAGCAGTCTCTTTGGACTGGGAGGGGACACCCTTCTCCCCTTTTGATACATTTAATGTTTGGTTGTTAAGGTTTACCTCCACTATAATCTGCTCCCTTTTGTAAGTCACTTCATCTTCCTCCTCCTCTTCTTCCTCAGAGTTGTCAGAGTTCTCTCTATCTTCTTTCACAGCCCGGACCTCTCCCACCGATCTGTTCTCCCTGAAATATGGCTGCTCCTCTCTTTCATGGAGATGTGGTTTACTCATTTTGCTGTCCACCAACACAGAGTAAGGGCTTCCTGACTCTCTTTTGTATACTTTGGTGGACAGATCAAGTTCCTGACTGGCAGCATGATAAAATGTGGGTGGCACTTGACCACGACGGCTTTCCTCTTGCGCCATCCCTGCTACATGCACGGCACTGTTTTCAACCAGCTGTTGGCAAGAATTGGCTGTTTGATTCATTGGGGGGCCCTGATTCATTGAGCACCTTTGATCCCAGAAAAATCAAATAAGCAGCTATGAAATACGATGGGCTTTCAAGATGTTGCCTGTTCCATCTAGACAGTATGACTAAAATATGACTCTCTCCTGGTGTTTAGCACTGAAGCATGGACCACAGAATTCTGGTATTATGGCAAAAGCAGAGCTGTAGTAAATATTCTTCTGAAGAAAGCAGCCAACCAACCTCCAAACATTTTATCTACAAAGAAGAACAGAGAAAATTAAGTCAGTTTCTTAAAAAATAATTGAAGAAATTTATCCCCCAAGCTCCTTGTTTTCTTTCCATGTGTACAATTTAGGCAGAGCACAGCAGGATCTACCATACCAATTGTTAATTATTCATTATGCTTAGTGGTCTATTCTTCACAATGCCGATCAAAAAAGTCTTAATTCCACTGATTACTGGCAACTGTGCAGATCTCAACAGACCCTCCAAGAGGGATAAGAGACTATCAAACTGTAAAATATGAAACTGGACCATAGTACTAGAGCCATAGCTTGTAGTAATCGTGGGACAGGGCACAAGCTGAGATAGAAGAGAATAGGTCCCTTAAATAAAATGGAGATTGTATGAAGAATCTGTGCGGTGGAAACACAAACAACTGGACACACAATGTCTTCCAATCTAATTTACTGCTGCAAGATGAAAATGTTTACACTGAGACTTTTCATGTAATATGTACATTAGTAGAATGTCCTTTGGCACATAATCAATTCCAGTTTGCATGCTACCACAACCTGGAGGGTAGAAGAGGGAGGAGGCAGCTTAGAGATGCTCTCTCAGGTGTTCTACAGAACTGGAATTGATTATGTGCCAAAGGACATTCTACTAATGTACATATTACATGAAAAGTCTCAGTGTAAACATTTTCATCTTGCAGCAGTAAATTAGATTGGAAGACATTGTGTGTCCAGTTGTTTGTGTTTCCACCGCACAGATTCTTCATACAATCTCCATTTTATTTAAGGAACCTATTCTCTTCTATCTCAGCTTGTGGCCTGTCCCACGATTACTCACTCCCCAATCTAGTAGCCAAACAATAATGCTTTCTATCCATCTAAATTTCACCTGCAGTTATCGAAGTTGGAGTTTGACCAGTATACCAGGGTTAATGCTCCTACTTCCTCCTGCAAAAAATACCATGTGATCTCTACCACTAGTAATCAGAACCTCAATTTTTTTTCCCTCACTCAGGAAATAACATTTCAAGCAGCGCAAAATTAGAAAGACAAACCAAAAACTTGGATTGAATGGATGAGATAGAGAGGTATATCCGAGCCATCAGCATAAATGTGTCAGTCAAAAAGTCATGCCAGCAGACAACAGTACCTAGAGAGGGTGCAGAAGGAGGGAACCAAGGATGGAGGCCTGGGGTTAGCCCATCGGAAGGAAAAGGGAGGATGACAGACCACCAAACAAGACTCTGAAGCAGCAATCAGAGAGCTAGGAGAACCAGAAAAGCCAACCACTAAACTGTTGGGGTTAAGAAGAAACATCTTCTATGGAAATATTACATAACTGTCCACCTCTAAAGCTTGTTCCACCAGTTCAGAGTTGAGGCACCTTTGATTTAACAACACTGTGTAGTGAGACTTATGCTGCTATTCCTATGCAATACTCATCCCATCAACAGAGTAAAACACCTTTGGGTACAATTCAGCACCATTCTCATGCACTAAATTGACTTCAATAAGAAAAAACTAAATATGACTTAGGTAGGAAGAATACTATATTACAGTTGTACATTACAGACTTCTTTCTACTTAGCACTGTGAGTTACTAATAAAAACATTCTCCAAACCACAAATATGATAACTTCATTCCAGACCCAGCTGAATACAATTTATATAAAGAAGGAAGTATATGTTGCATTTTTCTATTCAACAACCTTAAAGAGTTCAATTAAGGTGTTTGAAAAAGGACGACTTCAGGAAAAGTTTTTATGGTAAACAAATTCATTAAACCAGTGGTGCTTCTCCTAGGGTGTACAGACTATCAATGATCTGCAGAATAAAAAACAAGCATTCTACAGATAGCGCAGGGAGATGAAAGACTGCAAGGCAACAAGGGCCCAAAGAGGTACTTACAAAGTGGTCTGCACAACACAGTGTGAAATCCACCATTACGTCCCTCCCCTCAACAGAATTTTAAAAATTAGTCATAAAACCTAGCAAACAGTGTTTATGACATATAGAAAACCATACCTAGTTATTTCGTAAGCTCATTGAACAGATCTAAGTAACATGGCTAAAACTAGAAGTGTGTATAATCATTGATAGTATAACACCTGAAATAGCTTAACATGCTGCTATGAACAAGCAAAAAAATAAAATTATCTTTTCATTCAACATGGAGGAATTTTTGTCTTCATATTTATTAGAATTGTTTCACCTCTGCTCATTTTAGGAACATTCTATATAATAAAACCACTCTACATGAACGTATTACCACTTCAAAAGCAAAAGGACACATTCTGAATCATATCAAAAGCTGTTTGGTCTTAAACCACTGCACTTTGCAGAAACAGTAACCTAGTTTCACTTTGAATATAATATTTGCAACCCTCAAGGGACCCACAACTTTCGAACAAAATTTCATTAACTGCCACACAGATGGTAAAGAGAGGGACACTTAATAGATTCTCAATACAAACAATGCATTGCATCAGAAGATTAAATAGTTTGAAAATAAAATAGTGCTAATATATATCCTTTACTAGCAATTTCTAACAAAATATACGAATCTTAATTCTGAAAATACAAAGACGACAAGACAGACAAGAAAAGATCTATTTTTCTTAGAGTGAGTGTCTCATATCTTGATGAATTGTTCAGACTCTGAAAGAATGCTTTTCCTATCAGATGGCAAATGGGAGAAACACAGGCTCTCTTTAAAGGAAGTATATCTGAATTCAAACTCAGGAGGAGTAGTTTTATTATGAATATAAAATGAATAGTTATGAGGCACTTGCAGGAAATTTGTATTCCGAGACTACATTGGAAAAACCTAAAAAGTGAGGTTACAAGAGCTAAAGGCATGAAGCCCAGAAGCAAAAGTGCACCAAATCTTGACTTGCAGACAAATGTGTAGGTGGAGGAAGCATCTACGTGGGAGCAGCATTTCACACAATGCCTTTGCTACTTCTAACGAAAAACCACATTTCTTCATGCTATCTGCCATCTAAAAATAGAAAAATCTACCCAGCAATGAACTCGAACAATTATTTGTTCTAACTTTGATTCAATATCAGCTGCTTTAAATCAAGACCAGTCTGAGTCCGATGCATAGGCCTGGTCCACACTAACCCCCCACTTCGAACTAAGATACGCAACTTCAGCTACGTGAATAACGTAGCTGAAGTCGAAGTACCTTAGTTCGAACTTACCGCGGGTCCAGACGCGGCAGGCAGGCTCCCCCGTCGACTCCGCGTACTCCTCTCGCGGAGCAGGAGTACTGGCGTTGATGGCGAGCACTTCCGGGATCGAACCCAGAAGATCAATTGCTTACTGCCGGACCCGGAGGTAAGTATAGACATACCCATAGAGTGATACTAACCATAGATTTTAAGTTACATCTCCTCAGAGTAGTGTGGTTAATAGAGACTAGACAGAGTGAGAAAACCTGGCTTTTATTCTTAACTCTGCCACTGACTCACCATGTGACCCTGGGCAAGTCTACCTCTATGCCAAATTTCCCCATCTGTAAAATGGAGATAATGCTTATCCCATTTGTAACACATTTTGTGATCTATAGATGAAAAATATTATATAATTATTCCTGCTTAGCATGGTTCTCCATGTGTAGCTACTGACATACACTGTGCAAAACTAGGTGCCTACTATGCAAGTGAGCTGGATAACTTCTGGTGGCTCCCATGGAAGACAGGAAGATGAAGCATTCTACGTCACTCCACAACCACTTACAGCACTGGGGGAAGCTCTCCGGGGCAGGAGTGACATTGACCTAATTCTTACCAGTTGCGCTGCTATCCATAGGGTTCCCAATATCAGCAGTGATTAACTGCCAAAGATATTGGTCTGTTTTCACTTTGCTGTAGCTTTGCAAACCTACGAGCATTTATATAGAGTCACTGCAGTGGTCTCGGCAGACATAGAAAGACAGCACCGCACTGGGTTTATACTTAGTTATCACCTGAAAGATTATTTTTGCAACCATGAAGGCTAGAAACTAAAAAGTACGTTTAGATTGCATACAATTGGTGGCATTTGCTTGGGAAAGCTCTGTGCTCACCATAAGGAAGAGTGAATGAGTGAAGTTTTCAAGTACTACTCTCTACACTCCTTGCAGGAGCTCTCCAACTTCCATCACAAAAATTTGAAAACTGAGGACTGATTCTCACCAAGAAGAATGAAAGGGATTCCAGCAACCGACTCTCAGGCTATGTCTACACTGCAGAGCCCATGCCAACATAGTCCCCTAGCGTAGACACAGTATACGCCAACAGAAAGAGGAGTTCTGTGGTACAGGACTAGCACCTCTGCAAATGACATTAACTATGCCGACAGAAACTCTCTTCTGTTGGCATAGTTGTGTCAGCACAGATATCACAAGCAGATGTGTTTTTTCACACCCCTTACTGATGCAGCTATAATAGTACAAGTTTTAAGTGTAGACTAGGCCTTAGTCTTTAAGCTCAGTACTTACCTTGATTCAGAAACTAGTCATTAAAATGTCTTACGCTGGCAAACAGTATTCCAGAGTTGGAAGTAGAATAAACTAATTTTCTACTTTAAACCTCATTTGTGTTGGACTTCACTTCCACCAACGTGGCATAATAAGAAGTGCCCCCAACTTTAATAATAAAGGTCACAAAAACCCAGGCCAAAATTGATTTTACAGAAAAGAGCAAACTACTAATTTTACACAAGCATTAGGAATTAGTTTTACATACAGGCCCACAGAACAGCTAAAACTTACAAAACTGCTTCCTTGTTATGAAATTTATAAAGTAAGCAATCTAAATTTTGCTTACAATGTAGAATAAAAAGCCATGGTTGATGCAAGCAGCCAACTTTAAAGGGATACATGCAGATTACAGATATGACTCCATTAAATAAGAGACCTACTGAAAATTTCACCGCTAGCATGATAATGTAAAAATAGATTTTTTTTTAAACCTTTCCCCACTCTCCCCAAATAAGAATTTTTTGGTTCAGGCAAAGACTGACAGATAGGCTTTTCCTTACTGCTTCAATTAAAAAAAAAACAGAAAGAGCAACAAGTTTTGAAATGGATATGGTCAAGTTATATCTTGTCATCTTAACAGGTTCCACTGACTTTTAAAGCAAGTAGCCTCTCCTAACAGCATTATGCCACTTGAGAACCTCTTAACCACACAATGACATAATTCACAATCCACACCAGTGGAAAGTATAATTAAAAAGACTTATTACCTATTCTTCATTCCACTATTAAGCAATCCCACTTTACCTGTGCATTAGAAATCTGAAGCAGTTAAGAATTGTGAATATCTTTCAGTTATACTATGCAGTGTTGTAACCTAACCGTGTGGATCTCAGGATATTAGAAAGACAAGGTGGGTGAGGTAATATCTTTTATTTGACCAACTTCTGCTGGTGAGAGAGAGACGTTTTCGAGCTTCCAGAGCGCTCTTCTTCAGGTCTGGGAAACTTAGGCCATGTCTACACTTCCACTTATGTTGCTCAGGCCTTGGCTACACTGGCAATTCACAGCGCTGCACTTGCTGCGCTCAGGGGTGTGAAAAAACACCCCCCGAGTGCAGCGCTGTAAAGCGCCAGTGTAATCAGCGCCTGCAGCGCTGCACGCTCGCTCGCAGTGCTGCAAGCTATTCCCCTCGGAGAGGTGGAGTACTTGCAGCGCTGCGAGAGAGCTCTCACAGTGCTGGCGGCGCAACTACACTCGCGCTTCACAGCGCTGCCGCGGCAGCACTGTGAATCCGCGAGTGTAGCCAAGGCCTCAGGGGTGTGAAAGAACACACCCGAGTGACATAAGTTTTGCCAGCATAAGCACTCGTGTGCACAGCACTATGTCAGCGCTCGTTTAAGGTGGTTTATCATCTCGACAGGAGAGCTCTCTCCCATCGACATAGGGCGGCTAAACGAGCGGTATTACAGAGGCACAGCTGTACTGCTGTAAGCTTGCTAGCGTAGACATGGCCTTACTCAGAGCGTCACAGCTTAATACAAGACGGAACAGATTGTTTAGCATAAGTACTTAACTCATATTTCAAGGGACCGCTCAAGGTAAAGTGGCCCATTAACTCTTTTTAGTTATATTGGCGATCAGCAGGTGCACCAAGTCCCAGGGCAACAGGATTTGCAGAGTTTACAGGTGGTAAAACTTCATGTGCAGCTATAAACCATGTACATTGTTTAAGATACAGTGCCTCAGCTGCAGAATAGCCAGTATTCAGGCAGGAAAATACATTTGGAACAGAAGTACGACACTACTGTTTTTATTGATTTGTTATAGGTCCACTATGCACAATATATAGGCACAAATACAAGAATTAAAATGATACCCCTGGCAGAACATTATGGACACAAAACCAGACCAGCCTCTGCCCTTTGACCAAACCTCCAACAAATTCCTAACCAGTTAGTGGGTCAACTTCTCCCCTTTCAACAACCAGCAACAAATTCACCTTGACAGCCAAATCACCAACTCACTTGTATTGCATCACAAAGGTATCCAAACTCAGACTAGTACCTCTAAGTCAGTGTTTTTCAACCTTTTCAAGTAGGCAACCCTTAACCCAAGTCGAACATTTTCACAAATCGCCTTAACATTTATTATAGGAGTAAAAAGTGTACCAGTGATAAGCCCATGTAATGTATGTTGTGTGTTTTTCAAGAGATTGATAGAGAACACTTGACCTTGAAGGATAAGGGTGTACAAGGGGGAAATGAGATTTTCTTTGCTTTAAACCGTAACAAGATTTTCAGTGCCTTGCAACCCCCAATTGCCTTTCATGACTTCCCCCAGATTCCCAAGAGGTTGTGACCCACTGGATGAGAAACAGTGCTCCAAGTTATTTTCAGTACATACAACAGAACCTTGCTAATTCATACTAATCACTGGGTTACCCACGGAATTTTCAGAATGAGCAAGTTAGCGAACTAGCATGATAAAAATACAAGGAGAATGTGGCACAAGATGAACTTTGTTTCACAAATGTAATTTAGTTTTAATTACACTACCCAGCAAACTTATGTGTGTTCCGCATCATATGTTGTAAAAGTAATGAAGTCTGAATGAATTCTCACTACTGTTTTGCACTAAAAAAATCTTTAAGTGATGAGACCACTTTTCTCTGAATTGGGAAGTGTATTCTTTATCAAGGATTTACTGTGAACTTGAAAATGAAAACACTTGATTAAAAAATAACTCCCAAACCAGTTTCTGCTTCTGGAAACTCGTATTTCAGTACATGCCATGGTACTTCAAGGAACACCCAAAGATACCAAAGCCTTAGTATACTTAGAAACTTTGAAGGATAGTGGCCTGAAATAAAAGAAAGATGCACCGGAGACCTCATTTGTAATTAGTGAAACAATATTTGATACAAGTTGTGTCATGTCAATGTTTAGTAATGAAGTGTCACTGCATGTAGTTAATCACTGTTTTCAGCTACTTTACATATAAAAACCCCAAAGTACAAGTGCAAGTGCAAAACAAGAATTAAACTTAAGTTCTGCCATCTGGAAGATCCATAGGTAGGGTCTCCTGATTTGTCTGTGGATTTTCATTCTCAAGCAAAGTATTGAAACATTAAACCAAGTACTGACATGTCTGTAATGTGGATGTCTCTGCAGATCTATTGTGGTATGTGCTAGATGGTCTGTACAACCGATAGCCTATCCTATTACCTGCTAGATTTCAAGAGACATGTTAACTTAATCATTTCTATAATTTTACCTTCCATTGGTACAAGTAACACCTAAGATAATGAAAACTGAAAGGGTAGAGAAAAATAAAGTACTCTACTTTTTCAGTTAGTTTACTTTGTGCTTTTGACACAACTTTGGGAATATAGCATAAACATGCCAAGATGCTTATTGCTGGAAGACCATTATCACAACAGAATTCAAGAGACTGTTCCAAGATGATTACCTGAGATAATGTTTTTCCAGAACCGTAGTGTATCATCAAAAGTTTGTATAGCACGTAGAAAAGACTTTCCCATCAAGTCATTCAAGAGGTTAGATACTAAATGATACAGCATAAAGGGTGGTAATTTGCATGTTAGTGAAACGAAAGGCCACATATTAGGGCATCTCCATTTCAAATGGATCAGTCTCAATCAATTCCCAGAGAACAAATGTGCATGTTTATTAAAACTACCGGGAAAACTGGCACTAATTGGCTATCTTCTTTGGAATCTTGGCAGAGAGACAAAGCACTGACCGAGAAGAAAGTCTGAACTATCCTCTTAAACACACCTCAACTCTGATCTCTAGTTTGCCAAGGCAGTATAAGGAAGCTTGAGGATAGAGGACTTCCGTCTCCAGGGCTGTCAAATCTTTTGAGAACACTAAATTCAGAGAAAATGTTAAAGGAAAAGAGAAAAAAGAAAAGATGGCCATCCTACACATTCCTCTTTCATCTGATAAGCATGTTATAAAATAATGTTACTTCTATTCACCTTTCAGTCAAAGTTCCTTCCTATTATATTTTTTAATAATTTATTCTGCACATCCTAAAGTCAGATGTCAAAAGAGTCCAAATTGGTGCGATTTTTCTAGTGGGCATGTATAAATATATATATACACACATATATAGCGAGACAGAGAGTACACCTCAGTTTGATAAAGTAAGGGTATATTCCTGTTACTGATGCTTTTAACAGACAAAACAGTGATAGACGCTAGAAAGCCAGAGTATACATGTCCAAAGATATTCTCTTACATTTCTACATCCCCTTTCATCCCAGGGCACTGTACACACTATATCAGAGGTGGGCAAACTACGGCCTGCAGGACAGTCCTACCCGGCTCCCGAGCTCCTGGCCCAGGAACCTCGCCCCCAGCCTCTCCATCACTGTCCCCCCTCCCCTGCAGCCTCAGCTTGCTCGCTGGCTCCGCCACCAGCGCAATGCTCTGGGTGGCGGAGATGTGAGCTCCTGGGGCAGCGCAGCTGCAGAGCCTGGCCTGACCCGGTGCTCTGTGGTGGCAGCAGGGTGGCCGGGCTCCAGCCAGGCGGCACAGCTGTAGCGCCTCCAGCCACCGGTGCTCCAGGCAACGTGGTAAGGGGTCAAGGAGGGTTGGATAGAGGGCAGGGAAGTTTGGGGTGGTGGTCAGGGGGCTGGGGAACAAGGGGTTGAATGGGAGCAGGGGTCCAGAGGGTGCAGTCAGGAAGGAAGGGGGGTTGGATGGGGCAGCAGGGGGCAGGGGTTCCGGGGGCAGTCAAGGGACAGGGAGTGGGTGTGTGTGGATGGGGCAGGGGTCCCAGAGGGGCCATCAAGGAACGGGAGGGTTGGATGGGGTAGGAGTCTGGGGGGGGGGGCAGACAGGAAGTGGGGGCTGGGCCATGACCACCTCCCCTAACCAGTCCTCCATACAATTTACAAAACCCAATGCGGCCCTCAGGGCAAAAAGTTCGCCTGCCCCTGAGCGATATACTTAAACCACTAGCAAGAATTAGGCACCTTGGGGTGGCGGGCAGCAGGTTACAAATATACAGCATACACCATGATTGGGGCAGTAGTGTGTGTTTTGGCTAAAGAAACCAAATGAAACCTCTTTAAAAAAGTGGAATGTTATATATTTAATGTCTTTTTTTTTTTTTAAATATGCCTCATCCATATTTGAAATTGTAGAAACAGGGAGTCTGAATATTCCAAATTTGATCTTTAGAACACTGAACTATCACACTCTGCAATTGTCCTTAAATAAACTGAAAGGCCTCCAGAGACTTAGCACACAAGACTGTTAGGTGAATTTAACAATTGCATTAGGACCTTTACAATAGCAAATGTGAAGATTCAGATCTCCAGCCATCTCTCTAATAGTTCCACATTATTTCTTTTTGACAATACTTAAAAACTCTCAGGCACCTATTTAACCAATTTAGCAGGCAACATATTCACTATGTGGAGCTGGCCATTTGCCTGCAAATATTTAATATTCCCATGGAAAAGTGGAGCAGACTGGACATCTCCAATTTCAGAAAAAGATACCGTGCATCAGCGTCCTGCAACTGGAGTCTACAAACAAGACTGGCAAACCTGGAGGCCTCCTCCATTAATTAGGTCAGGATCTTATACTGTACCTACAGGTAAGAATTGGGGGACAATGTCTTACAGATCTGTGACTAAAGGGACTCTCCAAATCTATGGATCTGGAATCTTTTGCAAGCACTAAATTCACATGAAAAAGTTGAAGAGGATGTTCTGTCAGGGTTCTTAAAAATATTATAATCCCATAGTCTTTGCTATATGATAAAGACAAAATTTTCTTTGCTTTTAGGGTTATTTTTAGATAACACAATAATACACCTAGATAATTTGGCTACAGACATAGAAAAACCTATCTTGAAATATGTTCTAGCCCAGTGATTCTCAGACTGAGGCTCGCAAACCACAAGTGGCTCTTTAATATGTCTCCTTTAGCTCTTTGCAGCACAGGATATTAAAACACTGATTTAATTATTAACCAATCAGGATGCTTTTACTACCAATTGTAGAATACTCGGTAAGTCATTTTGCTATAAAAATTTTATATTATATTTACATAAATAGTAAAGGAAACAATGAATTCACTCTACATGGCTCTTTTGGGTAATGTTGATCGCTAATTTGGCTCCTGAACCACTGAGGTCTGAGTGTCACCATGGTTCACTCTAACCATAAAGTCTAGGTGCACATGTAGAATCAGACTACTATTTAAACAACTAGCGTACGTCTCTACTCATTCAAATTCCTGAAAAACAGACTGTATGGCAGGTTGGCTAACAAAGTCAGCAATGAAACTGCCATTTCCCAATGGCATTTTGATTATAAGTTCTGCACTGGCCAAGAAGTCTCAAAAATAAAAAAGTCCACTAGACTGTAAATTCAATTAGCTTCTTGAGTTGCCTTCAGGAAGCAAAGAATGGAAGATTCTTGAGAAAAAAAAATGCAACTGCCCTTGACCACTATAAATCTGTGCTTAGAGATTTATGCTTTTAAAGAAGCACCAAACCTGAGTCCATTTAATACCAACTGCAGAGTCAACTGATTTTAACCAATCATAACAAACAATTGTGCTGGTTATAGTGGGAGAGGCTGTTACAGCGAAGTTGCATAACTCTCTATTCTGCCTGCTTTTTTGTTCCCTACCCCAGGGTGAATAATTATATTATTTATTATTATTTTAGCAAAGATGCATTAGCTGGTTTTGAGCAGGAGTGAAAAAAATATTTTCTACATCCTTTGGCAATATTTTTTCCCCAAACAACTCTCAGCTGTAGAGAGTTAGAGTCAGGACAGAGAAAGATAAGCCAGTGCAAATTGTGTTACACCAGTCTAAACCGTGTATATTCTAGGGGTCCGTACTGGTGTAGCTACACCACTGGCTGAAATCCCAGTACAGACAAGGTCTTTGTCTTGTCTATTTAGATTGTAAGGTCTTTGGGGAAGGGACTCTTACTTTTTTTGGGGGGGGGGTTTGGGGGTAGTGCCTAGCACAATGGGGCCATCATTTCAGCTTGGGGCATATAGGTACTAACATAATACAAATAACGTATTCCACATAAAGCACTGGAAACAAAAGGTGTATGTTTCCAACACAGACTTCTAAGTATCCTATGAAACGTGCAGGGATTGAGGAATGACCATTTCCTTATGAATCTTGCAAGATAAAAGCTGCACACCTACAATTTGCAGATAAGGAATTCTCCTCTGCAAACTCTAATGTTCAGAGCAGAGAGCTAACTCCTAGTAGGACCCTGCAAGGTGGATTGGATAGGATAGGATGTTCTAGTGGTATCATACTGCCACATTATAAAATTTATTTTCTCTATCTCTTTCCTTCTAAAAAATATGGAGTTCCATCAATTACAATATTGAGAATCTTAAGGTTGCCCCACACACATCAGGAAATGACAATTATGGCTGCACATGCAACCTTTAATCTGACTAGTATCCATCTGTAAGGTCTTTGGGGAAGAGGCTGTCTTTTTGTTCTGTGTTCGTACAGCTCCTAGCACAACAGGTCCTAGTCCCTGACTAGGGCTCCTAGGTGCTACAATAATATACATTAATGATATTAAGTACATGAACATGTACATTTTCTAGTACTGTGCATAACTATATTGAACATGAGAATTGATTAAATTGATTTCTATGACATGCACACAGTAAACTTTCTTACACAACATATTACAGACTAACAACAAAGCACTAGTGAAATACACTAGTATAGACAAGCCAGTTTTTCAACTAATCTATCGCTCTAATTGCCTCATCTCCAAAACAGCACCTAAAGACTAATGGCTGGAAAGGAAAGGTACAGTAAATGGCTGCTGATTAAATTATTAAAACACATACACTAAAGATACAAAACATTTTAGAAGTCTAAAAATACTAGATCGTTTTGGCAAATAAGATAGTGTAAAGATACCAAAATAAAAAAATACAAGATACTGCCTTGTGTATCTAAAGTTTTACAATTTTCTTTGATATAGTGTATTTGGGAAATAGCAGACGATCATAACTAAAGACTATCATAATGCATCCACACAAGAAGGTAGAGTTACAGTTGCACATGTAACCTCAACTTTGGCATTTGATGACTTGAGTGATTAATCATGCAACTTTAATAGTTTCTTAGCAATAGTTTCTATGACAATTTAAAAAGTGCAAGAACTAAAATTATTCAATAAAAATCTCTACTTCCAATAGACTTCATTTTACTTGACCTCAGATTTTGACCCCCCCCCCCAAAATCATAAGACCACATCTGTAGTGGTCATGAAGATTAATTACAGCTGAACAACTTTTTACATTAGAAAGTGCAAAATCATACATTAATAGCCCATCAAAACAACCTCCATGAAACTCTCAAAATAATGGAAAACAGTAGTGAAATAGATAAAACCTACAAAGGTTTTATGAAATGAGATAAAAAACACATACTATATCTTGCATTTCATAAGTATATCTATTCCTCAAACATAAGACACATTCGTTGTCCAAAATTAAAAGTTTGCAATTCTGTAAGTAATTTATTTGAACGTAATCATCAAATTCCCAGTCTATTAATTAGTTATACCTAATGTCATGATGGAGGGACAACTAGGCCAAACTTGAGTAGCACTGCAATCCTGTGCTTCAGGTCACATCATCCGGAGAGGGGAACCAGCCCCAGCCCCATGGGACTGAAACCACTGCTGTGCGGGGTGAATGCAAGGCATACTTGCACTCCGACAACACCCTCTCCGAGGAACTGCCCTCTGTCCTGGGTTGCAGTGCCAGGGCAGAAGGTGCATATATGGAATATTGGATCACAAAAAAGAAAATGCAGTTAGTGGGTCACTTCAGTAAAAAATTTCTGAACCACTGACCTAGTCTATAATGAAGTTTCACCCAAACCAAACCAAGTGTGTTAAAATACACTCAACAGATGTTGAGCTTATTGGACAGGACTGAAAGTCTTCTAAACATTGAAAAAATTCTGAATTCAACTGTCCTGTCTTGTGATTTTACTTCTACAATTTCCCACTATTAGATGGAACAAACAATGACAATCTCCTTCAAAAGCAGATTGGCGGTAGAAATGTGGATTTTCAGCTTTAAATGCAAAAAAGTAGAGAATTTAAGATTTCGTTCTAATCACATTTCCGACTCTTCTTCTTGTTCTGGGCCCCAACTATGACCTTTGTCTTTGGGATCAATCATGTTAGCTAAATAATAAAGAAGGTCCATACCTTCTTTTCTTCTTGTAGGGTTCCAGTTCTTTGCCATTAATTAGATCAAGCCAGATTTCCAGAGACTGAGAAAGAAGTGCTATCAGGCTATAATTTGTCAAGTCCCACTGAAACCTCCTCCAATATAAGTTTAGTGCTTCTCTGTAGTCCCTTGTTGTTTAAAATAGATGCTATATTTTGATCAAAGTCCTCCTCAACACTTTTATGGCAGCTGGATACAAATACACAGTATTCCTTAGATTTCACCAAAAGATGGGCCATCAGGGAAAAAAAAAGAAGCAATTAAATGACCTTTAGACCCATGAGTGGTTGAGAAAAATTTTGCTCATTTTGTGCTACACTAAAAGCAACACTGCTAGCATAGAAGAAGGTTGCAACTTTATCAGGTTTAAGTCTCTGCCTTTCAGTTGTTTTTACAGCAAAGCCATTGATCGATCTTTACCATTTGTGAAGTGTCACAAACACTGACTGCTCCTGAATGAAGCTGATGTTGAAGAGCTTTAACGTGGCTTGTGTAGTCACGGTACACTCTAAAAATACCACCTCCAAAAGGGGCGTAGCTCCCAGTGCTGGCGCACTGTCTATACTGGTTCTTTACAGCGCTGAAACTTGCTGCGCTCGGGGTGTGTGGGTGTGGGTGTTTTCACACCCCTGAGCAAGAAAGTTGCAGCGCTATAAGGTGCCAGTACTTTCCCCACGTAGACAGCCCTAAGATGGGTAGGCCTTTAACAACAACACATGGTGGGTCAGAATGGGGGTGGTTTCATTTGGAAGGACTTACTTTCTATAAATGCTCTCCTAGGAGTCACCTTAATTAAAATGTTAACAAGACTTTTGTTGTTTGACTATAAAATTTTATCAATTATCCTAAATTATTCATTCTACCAGGTAATGTGCTCCAATACCACTCATCTTTTAGGAGATCCATCATCACAACTTCAATCAAAATCTTTACTGTGACTCCTCTATGTTGAGGACTTACTCCACCTGAACATTGGTCTTAACTTATTAATTAAAAAAAAATTAATAATTAATGGAGATATCCTATCTCCTAGAACTGGAAGGGACCTTGAAAGGTCATAGAGTCCAGCCCCCTGCCTTCACTAGCAAGACCAAGTGCTGATTTTTGCCCCAGATACCTAAGTGGCCCCCTCAAGGATTGAACTCCCAACCCGGAGTTTAGCAGGCCAATGCTCAAACCACTGAGCTATCCCTCCCCCAACTCATCCCGCCTAGGTTGACAAACCCATCAGACTTTGCTTTTTTAAGACATTTTGACTCACTGCTAGCCTATTTGCAGGTGTTTTATAAATTAAAATGTTTTAATAAATTAAACATTTCTGATTATTTGCTGAGGGCAATAAAAGGTAAAAGTTTGCATTAAAATAGTAAGCTCTTTCTGAGCTTTTGTGGAAGCGTGCATTTAAAACCAACTTTATTTTTTAAACATTGCTTTAGAATATTGAAATATGCCCACAGATCATGGTGCTAAATGTTCTCCCCTGTCCAATAGAGCCTTGTACAATAAGCTCGTCACACACCTTATATCCACATGCAAAATTGCTTGCAATGGGTGCACAACTGTTTTATGCACAGTTGGAACCACATGTACTTGGAATGTAACTCACTATCATTAATCGGATACTGAGTCCACTCTGCATCGCTATAGTAATAGTGTAGAAAAAGGCTTTGCCTGCAATTAATTCTTTTAAAATCCCCTTCCATTGCCACCACCAATATAGATGACACCAGTTTGGAGTTTTAGTTTAGATCTGTTGCTAGCATTTTAAACCATTTGAACCCTGCTCAGAGCAGGTCTAGCCAACATGGGGGTTAAGGTGGCTATGTCTCTATGCTAGCAGCCACTGGTGGAAAGCTTTTAAGAAAAGAAGTTTAGAGTTGACAAGTTCTAAACGTGCTGATGCAGCCGTCTCAACTGGGTCTGCTTGCACAGTCTCTCAATACTCCTGCAAACTTTCAGTGATCTTCTATATTCCTAATTACTGTACTTCGTTTTGACCTACTGGAGCTTCTGTAATTTTATGCATACCAAGTTTGCTTTACAAAGTGAAATGCATGTAAACTTAAGGCTTTTCTTGTTTCAACAAATAAAGTACATGTTTATGCAATACTTCTAACATTTAATTTGACAAAACACATTTTATATAGTGAAAAATGTTATATAGTTCACATCTCAAAATTTTTTTTGGTACAACACCCCTCCAGCCATGTATTGCCATTCCTATAAAATCCTGCTTTTCAAACCTCTGCTGAAAACTATGGGTTAGGTACCCAGAATGCATTAGTACTGCAGCAGTTGGAGGGAGTGTTATGTTATGTATGGACATGCTGAAAAGGTCTACATCAGCCAGGATGGCCAGTGCAGACACACTATTTAAATAGCTCACGTCAACCTTCTTTTGTTGGACTGATGCAAGAGACACTCTGTCTGTGAGCTGAGGGGTGAAAACATTATCTACTATCTGTTCAGTGGTCGTGATTTAGAGCTGGGTTCTTGGGTGCTATTCCCAGTTCTTCCACTAACTCATGCTGTGATGCTGGACAACTCGCCTCCCCTCCGTGCAAGATCAGGATAGCACACACCTAAGCTTTTCATCACTGTAGTACTGCAAACCTAACTCTCAGGGGTGAGGAGGCTTACATTCATGTTTGCAAAGTGCCTTCACATAACTGGACTAAAGCGCCTATATAAGCAAACAGTACTCCTGTTACTGGTTCCGGAAGCACATATAATGAAGAGATGTGATCCCCTAAAATGACCAATTTACTTAGGTGGGTGTAACCAGACCCTACAATTTGCAACGAGATAGCAAGGAGAGAAAAGTAGCGCCATAACAAATCCTAGGATGCTTCATGAGAGCTGAAGTGGAGAAACACACCTTTTCCAGAGCTTGAAAAATTCATCTGTCTGTGGCAAATAGGAATCTCTCTTAGACAAATGCCACCAGCTTATGCATAATCTATGCTTTCATTTTAAAATAATATATTTCAAGCTCTTATAATTGCAAAAACAACCTTCCAAATAGGAACCAAATGTATACCTGACACACGTTCTCCTCTGGAATCAACACACGCACCTTCAGTATCTCAGCTACTATTCATCGCTTTTGCAAACCCAGAGTGAAAACTGCAGGTAGCAATGGAAGTATCGAGATTCAGGTCAAATTCACATCTTGGGAAAGCTATGAATAGCTGAAGAGGTGGGCTGAAGAGATATTTACTGGGGACAAGGACCCAAATCAGAGGGTTGACGATGGCTACATTGGAAACACCTGCCTTGCAACAGCCCAGGATTTATAGCGCGGGAACAGTGGAACAGAAAAAGGTTAGAGAACATTAAACCGATAAACTGCCAGTAAGAACCAAAAAACATGAAGCCGCTGAGCAAGAGCCAGGAACTGCATTCTAATAGCAATCCTAGCATTCTCCCCTTTTCCAATAGCCAGAGGTTTGTGGATGAGGAGGGATGGCTGAGAGACAGTGGGGAACTTTAACTTCATAGAGTTCTTTGGATTTTACGTTTGGATGGCAGGATGAACAGAAGTGGGATGTGAGAGTGGCTGGATGCACAAACGGATGTCTGTGGGAGAAGTTATTTTTAATTATTTTATATCACCCATAAATTGGCTAAGTTTACAGAATAAGATCAGGAACCTGTCTTCAAAGAAAGGTGCAAGTTAGAAAAGAAGTAAGGAAGAGAAAAAGATAGATTTAGGGGAGAAGTAGGAGAAATAAAAAAATAGAGAAGGAAGTAGAGAACAAAAAGTAGAGAAAGAAGACAGATAAGGGCATGCAAAACAAAGATTTCAGACATGACTGAGGTACATTTTAAGAAAACAAAAAGATAAGAAATTACAATTAATAGCACACAATTTGTTCTGTATCTTTAAAATGCAGGAGCCATGGCCTACAGGCAGATAGGCATAGCATGATAGCAGAGGTGGTTTTTTTACCCTGACTAGTAGATTTAATTCTTGCACTAGATAGAAGACCTGCACATTTCAAAAACCAGACAAATTAGGGCATTAGTTCTCAACTCATCTAGATATTTGCCTAGTTTTACAACAGGCTACATAAAAAGCACTAGCAAAGTCAATACAAACTAAAATTTTATACAGACAATGACTTGTTTATACTGCTCTATATACCAAAATGCAAGTACAATATTTATATTCCAGTCGATTTATTTTATAAGTATATGGTAAAAATGAGAAAGCAAGCAATTTTTCAGTACTGGTGTGCTGTGACATTTTTGTATTTTTATGCCTGATTTTGTAAGCAAGTAGTTTTTAAGGGAGGTGAAACTTGGGGTATGTAAGACAAATCAGACTCCTGAAAGGGGTACTGTAGTCTGGAAAAGTTGAGTCCTGAACTAGAGGACCATAGCAGCCATTTTTGCCACTACATGACATGGCTGAGGAAGAGTTATTGCTATGTAATTTGGTCCCGATCTCAAACTCCAAAAATCACTTCTCTGAACAAGAGCTTATCTTTTCACGACATAAGTCTACTGAAAATCATGTACATTGAAGGCCAATCCCATTCTAGTGCATGTCTCCAGAAAGAAGAAGTGTTATTAACAGTAACCTGGATCCAAGTGCAATGCTATATTACAGGAAATCTAGGTGCATTACTAGTAGCAGATGCCATCCTATTGTGAATTAAGGTTGCAACCAACCGTATTATCCATGTGCCAATCCTTTCCCAGTGTAAATCTTTAGGAAACCCAGATATGTTCACAGATTTGATCACAGTGAAAGAATAGGGAACCCAGAGAGATGATGATAGTAAACTGATCCCATCAAGAAATCTATAAGAAATCCTAATTAAATAAGGTTCCTTCACTGAGTTAACTGTAGCTGCACCCCTCGATCCACTAAGATTGAAAAACAAGAGGAATTAGTTGGAGTCAGGGATACAAATTCCATTTTGTATTTTATGAAATGATCTAACTTGGAAGGAATAAACAAAAAAAAAAATCAGAAAAACAGTGTGTAGGAAGGAGAGTTATTAAAGTTACTGCTTAAAAAAAAACAGCTTGCTTGATTTTTTTAAATGTAAGTTGCAAAGAACATTCACCTTTAGCTGAAATCCTAAATATGAGTATATCTGTAGATGTCGAACACAACCATAGTGATGTTATCAGTACTGTCAGCCTTTAACAATCACATTAACATACAGTAAATGTCCAATCTTTCTGCTGATTTAATCTGCTGCCTACATTAACCACTAAAATTCACACTAGGCCTGCCATGTGATTTGACAGACACGGCATTCATTGAGACATTAATGTCTTACAACACCCCTTTCACCACAAACTCTAAATAGGTTTAAATAAGCAATGCCTCTGAGTAAGTGTAGCATTTGCAGCAGATTTTTACTGTCTTAATCAAAACCAGCCAGGCACAGTGCAACCAAAGTTCCAAGAAGCCCTCTGCATCTGCAAGATTCAGCTACGTTCCAAGTCAAATATTTCCACCTTATTGTGTACAACATTCAAACAAATGAAGGTATGCAGATCATAGAATGCTAGCCCATAAATTTTCAACCACAAAATCTACAGCCTGAAAAAAGTTAAGCAGATCTGTACTCTTATACTACTTGATTACCTGTCTACATGAGGTCTCTCTAGCTTGGTTACCACCTCAGATATTCATTTAGAAACAACAGACTAAAAAGAAGTTTTCAGTGTTTGGAAAAGAATAAAACTGCTTGACAGGTTTCATCTCAGCTGACAGCAAGGTCCTAATACTGTTGACACAAGAACTCAAATCTCCTTGTCAAGGAAAGTTAGTAGTCATCCTCAATTCTAAAGGCTTATAGCATATTTTTTAAAGTACACTTTTTGGCAGCCTCTCAAACATTGAGCACAGATAAGAGCAAGGGTGCATTTAGATGTTTTTGCAACTATATTGAGAAAACTTTGAGGCTTCAGAACTGCAAGTTAATTTAATACTAAATCATTTTTTGCATTGTAGCAACAAGAAGCAAGCCCATTACTAAACTCTTTCCTATATTCCTTTTAAACACACTTTCCCTCAAAAATAATCAAATTCCCAAATTTAGGAGTAAAACTGCAAGCAGGAACTCCAGAAACTCTGAATGTAGCTCTGGTTGCAGCAGTTTGCAAAGCTTAAGATGGCTAAAAGCTGAGTGCTTCTCCTGAGAGAAAACTATTGGTCGGAAACCTCCTTAGGGAAGAGTGTCTGAAAGTGTCAAGGAAACTAATGCAAGCTGTTTGTACTAATGAGTTTGAGCTGCTGGCACCACAGCCACCTCAAGAGTTTCACTCCTTCTGCAATTGTCCTCCAACAGGGTGGAGTGATATAAATCACTCAGGTTTCAGAGTAGCAGCCGTGTTAGTCTGTATCCGCAAAAAGAACAGGAGTACTTGTGGCACCTTAGAGACGAACAAATTTATTTGAGCATAAGCTTTCGTGGGCTACAGCCTATGAAGCCTATGCATCCGATGAAGTAGGCTGTAGCCCATGAAAGCTTATGCTCAAATAAATTTGTTAGTTAGTCTCTAAGGTGCCACAAGTACTCCTAAATCACTCAGTTTTATGAAGCCTCAAAAAAAAAAATATATTAAAAATTTCTACTACTGCTCATTTAGAAGATTAAAATTTTAAATGAACTAAATTACAAAGGTTTTCTTTTTTAAAATAACATTACCATTAGGGTAATTTATTTGAATTTTACAAAACTGCAGAACTTGATCCTGCAAATGCTTAAGGAGATAAATAATTTTATTGACATGAACTCACTTAAAGTTAAGCATGTACACAAGTATTTGCAGCATCTGAGACAAAAACTGTATTTGTATTAAATATTTAGAGGTATAAAATTTGTTACTTCAAAACAATAGCATCAGTGTTAATAATGAAAAGTTATTTAGACTTACAATACAATAAAGTTAATATGAACTTTTTATATATATATAAAGTAAGTAAATGGTTAGAAAAAGTTCTGTAATATTAACCCAAAGAAGCAGGTTTTCAGAAGAGATTATCTTCTCAGCAGGTTGCCACTTCTTTGCCCCTACAAAAGAAATTTAACATAAGGGGAACAAAAGGCTTGCTTTTTGTACAGGAATATTATGGCACTAGTATATATAGAGTGCTAAATAAACGTAGGTCATTTCTGGCATGCAGTTTTGGAATCGCCTAAAACATTTCTATCCCTGTCTCAGGAATATGTTGTCTGCACGCTACTCTTCAATTAAACATTCATATATAAAACATGATAATAAGGATGAAAGATGTTCTCTTGTTTATTGAGGTTTATCCAAGTTTAGCTGCATGAGTTTAAAGGATGTAGTGTTAGCCTCAGGAGAGCAGGTGAAAAACACCAGCTCTTCCTGAGGCTAACACTACAT